>NC_081559.1:96326355-96559830 GCF_022355385.1 Mustela nigripes
AAAAGAGTACATTTTCTGCTTTATTATACAAATTACACAAAACAAAAATTTTGTACTTGATCTTTGTCTGGCTTGCCATTTGAAATATTTAGAATTTGGGCTTCAGAATCTTACGTCCTGGCCGTTATAATATACATCTTCCTTTTCAAAACATAAAGCTTTTTACTGTTCCTATTATTGCAGTTCACTATGATTATTGTTATCTCTTTAGATTTCACTTTAACTTTTATTCTTTACATATCACTTTCATTTGGTTTTGCCCTCTTTTTCCCTCTAGCCACAGGGCACGAGTTTCTGCTGAAATGCCCTCTTCTGTAAAATCTCTTACCCCTTATTATCTGATGCAGCCCTCTGCTGACAGCCCCCCACACCTCCCACAGCATTTTACAAAGATGGGTCATATACTTACAGTTTTGTAACTAGCTTTGCCCTAGACTAGTATGTCCAAATACCAACCTCGTCCCTACCCAGGTGATCTAAGACCCCTCAGACCTTCTGTTCCAAAATAGACTTCTCAATCTGTATGTATGTCAGAAACTTGCTCTTTATGCATTCTTCTGCCAACGGATGTTTCAGTTGTAAACCTATGACCGAGGAGTCGTCTTGGTTGGATGTTCTACTCAAGGGAGATCCTAGGGATAGAGGATGGTGAGGACAGACCTGTGCATACAGGGGGGCCCCATACGCCCTAGCTTTACCCTTTGAATTGGATCCTGGCATCCTAAAGCCTTCCTTGTGGGAAAACCATTGAGTCATTGGCTTCATTTAGAGTTTAGCGATATTTTATGGCCTCTTGGACTATGAAGTTAAAATTCACAAGACCCAGAAAGCATAAATTACAATAACACCTTTATTTTCTTGGCCAAAATGGTTTGAGTTGCAGGAATGTTTTCATTTTTATAACTCTACCAAATGTTTGTATGGAGGTTTGCTTCTTTTTACCCCAGGCTTCAACACATTCTAAAAGAGGGCTTCACAAACTATCTTGGGCCTCAGAGCCACCCAGGGATTTTATAGAAATGCAGATTCTGACTCAGGAGGTCTAGGAGGGGGGAAGGTTTGTACATTTCTAACAGGTTTTAGTACTGCCAGTATAGCTAATCCTACAGACCACAATTTGTTAAGCAAGGGTATGAAGTCCTTCTGGATGTTTTTTTGAGTTCGTTTTTGGATTTAGTTCCCGCGCCCCTCAAAAAAACAAAAACAAAAACAAAAACAAACAAACAACAAAAAACTCTGTGATAGACACATTTCATTTTTTACCTAAAAAATTTCAAGCAACTTGAAAATCCATGTCACTTACTGGGCCAGTCTATAAATAATTGACATTATTTCAAATGTCAATCCTAAAAATCAGAATCTGTTGGTTCAAACAAGATGCAAAACAATACATCATATAACATGAAGTTAGCTCCCCAGATGAAATTCTAACATGATCTGAATACTAGCAAGTTGGGTGGCCAACTTATAGCCTGCCTAAGACTTTCATGGTTTTAGCACTCCAAGTGATGCTTCTTGGGAAATGCCCCAGTCTTGGGCAAACTGTGACAGTTACAGCAGCATGGGGAGGACTCTTTTGTATTCTAGACGCTTCTGTAATCTACACTCCCAAAGTAACTGTTTAAAAGACACAGTACTTCCTGACACGCAGGACTGTCAATGTTTGCCTTAAACAACAAGTCACTTGTCCTTAATTATTCCTCCTAAGAGGTAATCAGGCTTGGAGCCTTATCATGGGGTTGGAGTGCCTTGCCTGGGGTCCCACATGTTGACTGAGGTTTCAAGTTCTTTATCTATGCTCATGGTGAACACACATGTGAGCCGCTCACTCTCTTAACCAGATGAATATTTATTAAATTGGTTTTGGGGGCAATTAGTTTTAGTTTTGAACCTCTCATTAAGATGACTTATTAAAAGCAATCAAACATCCAAAACCCTTTCTTCTATTTTGTGAAGCTGAATACACAGGTGATAAACAGGATATATTTTAAACATTCTGTCTTTGGAAAACTGAATTTCACCATGGGTTTACATCTGGAAATGTTCTTCACATTTGCTTGTTTGTTTGTTTGTGGTTTTTGGTGGAATATTAGTTATCTTACCAGCCATGATATTATCAATATTGTTTGAAAAATTTACCTCACATTTGTTAAAATTTACTAAAATTGCCTGTAAAAGCAAACAAAGGTCATACAGTAGCTTGTCTTTCTAGTGGGATCGTGAGATAAATGACACAAATCCATTCTAATTGGATCCAGAAATCCCTGGGCATTTGGCAATTAGTAGTAACAATTGTTCCATTAATAATGTATAATATTCCTAATGCCAAGTGTGTTATGTGTCATTAAGCAAAAAAAGCTCTGAAAAAGTCTTGGTTTTAAAAAAGAGCAAGCTTGAGTGTGGTCAAACTTCAGTTTTGTGATGATTCAACATGCGAAGTGGATTTATTAAAGCCTGAAATCAAACTGTGCTTCCAGAATGTGAAAGAGGGGTCTGGCACAGTGTTCTGCTTAAAATCACTAACTGACTAAAAAATGTCTTCGGCCGCAACCAAGTAGTAGGCATTAGATACGGGTCATCAGTTTTCATTGGAATGGTGGCGATGTCAGTTAGTATTTGTCAAAACCCTAAATACCTTGTAGTAAAGTATTGCAACAGACTGTAAATGTTCTCCTTAGACTCTCTTGGAGAAGTGGACATGGGGAACTGGATAATTGCCTGAGAAGATACCTGATGGAACTGCTTCCATGCAGAGATGCTCTTGAGTTTGGAACTTATCCCAAATTAGATGTATTGAGATCACTGAGCTGTATTTTGCAATTCAAATATTCTAGCACTTTCCACAGCAACCTCCTAGGCTCCCCTGTGGTGGGATCCTTTGAATGTTCACACATATGTGGGGGGTTTTGTTCTCTGGGGTATGAAGCCATAGTAAGATTAGGTAGAAAAGAGACCACATGGGGCATATTTGAGAGCTGTGCTTTGATGGTAAATTCACACTTTGAAAAAATCCCAAAGTGAGTAACTTTTGAGGCTTCTGATCCCAGATGGTGCTAAAGACCACAGCTTAGTGTTTCTCAGTGGCTTTCCAAGTCTGTCTGTATTATGTAAAAGACATTAACCATTCATTAAATGTCAGGAAATTTGGTGTTGGAAAAAGTCATGGAGACATTAGAAGGGTATGTACTTCACCTATGGCTAAACCATTTTGTCCCAGATGAATTCCTTTGCCCAGGG
Organism: Mustela nigripes; assembly: GCF_022355385.1. Classification (NCBI taxonomy): domain Eukaryota; kingdom Metazoa; phylum Chordata; class Mammalia; order Carnivora; family Mustelidae; genus Mustela; species Mustela nigripes. The sequence goes on from NC_081559.1 coordinate 96,329,593, forward strand.
AAGAATATTACTCTTCTGTTATCTGAATTCTTTTTTTCCTTGGTCTTAAAAATAGGCCCCAGGCAATGTCCTTTATTCCCTAGGCTTATCTGTTATTCCAGAAACCTGAGGAAATCATCCCTGTTTGTAACACTAAGGGATCTGCAGGCTGTAGTTCACACTTCCTGTTAAGACATTGTTGTTCAAGTGCTTAAGCTTAGAAATGGCTGATGATAAGACTCAACAAAACAATATGGCAAATGGCTATCCCATTTGGTTTGATATTCTGCCCCTCTTTGCCAGGCTGTAAGATGACAGATCTCCTTGTGTTGAGTTTAGGCTCCTTGAGGACTGAGGCCAAGTATCCATCATCCTTGTGTCTTCCCAGATCTAGCCTGACCCATCTGAGATGGCACCCTAAGTGCGGCCATGTCTAGGAACTCTCTGGTCCCAGTCACTGTGTCTCTCAGCAGCCAGCCTGTAATGGGAAACTCTCCTGCTCCCTGACCTTTGGCATCATCTCACATACCACACTGTCTTGTCTGTCCCTCCAACTAGACTCTGGGGATCAGATCTTTCATTTTTGCATCTCCAGTGCCAAACGCAGTAGGTACTCGATATGTGTTGAGACAAATGAGTGAATGGAAGGCTCTTGGTAAAGAATCGCTGAGCTGAATTGAATAGAGCGGGCACACCCTCTAGCTATCGCTGGGGTAGGATTAGTGCAGGTGATGTAATGTAACTTGACAAGGTAGTTAAATATTGACAGGCAGGAGGAAGCACACTGGGAATGTTCAGAAAGAGGAAAGGAAGGTTTGACTGGGGCTGTCAGATCAGAGAGCAGAGGCGGGAAGGAGCCAAAGCAACCGGCTGCTGTATCCTGATGACCCAGGAAGGTCGCTTGCTGGTGCACTTGGCTTCTGCTTCAGCAGAGGTAAGGTTTGGAGCCTGGCTGGGAAGATAATGGGTTGTGATGTGAGTAAATGCAGACTCTGTGCCTGTGGCTTGGAGATGGCTGGCATCCCAGACGCTCTCTGCTGGCTTCCCCTTCTTGTACAGCTCAGGCTGATCCTCATTTAAGGCAAAGAACATGAATTCCATTTGAGTCTGTCTCCTCTCACCCCACCTGACCACACTCCCATATGATTTGTGCTTTAATATAACCTCTTAAGGTGACTGGGGTAGGATGCTGGTGCATGCGTTTGGAATGCTTAGTTGAGGACTTTGTCCATATGAATTCATTTGTAAGTGCTCTTTGATGCTAATGATTAGAGACATGCATAGCAATAGGATTAGGAGGTCATGAACATGTTCAGTGCTACCTGGGTGCCACTTTTTATATGCAGGGGTGAGGCGGGGAGAGAGACTGACGCCAGGCAACATTTTTAGCTCTTCTATCAACTAAAGGAGCAAGCAGAGGTGAGGTCAAGGAGAATATCAGCTAAGTGGGAATATGCCAACAGACAGCAGGCAGAGCAATGGTTTAAGCAGGTCTAGCACTGCATTTAGAAAGGGAGAGAGGTCACCTTGAAGGAAAAAAAAACAAACACCCCATCTAATTTGCGAAAGACTGTTTAATCAATTGGCATGTTTCAGGTTAGTTTTTAATGAGAGAGAAGCATGTGTCATTCTTATAATTAAATAGTCACATGCACCAATAAGAAACAGCCAAGGCAAGTAGTCTCTGTTCAGTTCCTTCTTTTAGAGAAAGAGAATATGCTGTATGTCCAACAGGGGTTCAAACTCATCTTCGCAGATTAGGGCAGCTTAATGTCCATGAGTCTCTGTTTCTTCACCTGTGAAACTGGCAAAACGAAGCCTCTTGGCAGGTTATTGTGAGGCTTGAATAAAATAAGACATATAAAACCACACTGGAGTCAGCCTGGTCTGGCGCTGTTCCCTCCAAAATATTTGCTCCCCTCTCTCAAGTTCCAAGACTTATTTTCTTGGATCTCTTCTTAAAAATAGCTTTACTGAGATATAATTCACATACCATAATACCCACTCATTAAAAGTGGACTATTCGGTAGTTTCTAGGGTATTTTCAGAGTTGTGCAACCATCACCATTACTGGTTTTAGAATATTCTCTCAGCACAGAAAAAAACCTCATACCCATCAGTGGTCACTTACAATTTCCTCCCAGTATCCCCAGTCAGAGGCAACAGCAATCTTCTTTCTAAATCTGTAGATTTTGCCTGTGCTGGACATTTCATATAAGTGGGATATATATAATATTTATCTTTTGAGACTGCCTTCTTTGACTCCCCATAATATTTTCAGGGTTCATCCGTGGAGTGACATGTGTTAGTACTTCATTTCTTTTTTATTGCCAAGTAATATTCCATTGTGTGGATCTGTAACATTTTCTTTCTCCATTTCTCACTCGATGCAAATTTAGACTGTTTCTATTTGGGGGCAATTATGAATAGTGCCACTGTGAAACTACATAGAAGATTTTGTGTGGATGAACGTGTCCACTTTTTTTTTTTTTTTTAAGATTTTATCTTTTTAGAGAGAGACAGCATGCACGCAAGCACAGCGGGTAAGGGGAGGAGCAGAGAAGGAAGGGAGAGAGAATCCCAAGCAGACTCTGTGCTGAGCATGGACCCTGGTGCGGGGCTTGATCCCACAATCTTGAGGTCATGACCTGGGCTGAAAACAAGAGTTGGGGTGCTGAACCAGCTGAGCTACCTAGGTGCCCCCAAATGTGTCTGTCTTTTTAGTTTAGTTGTAAACTAGGCTCTTCCAGCCCATCTTCCTCAGAAATTGTGAGAAAATTAGAAAATCCTGGGATAGGGGGCTCAGTCAGTTAGCATCCAACTCTTGGTTTTCGCTCAGGTCATGATCTCAGGGTTGTGGATCAAGCCTCATATCAGCCTCTGTGCTGGGCATTCTCTCTCTCCCTCTCCCTCTGCCCCTCCTCACCCTCCCTCCCTCACCCTCTCTTAAAAAGAAAAAAATACTGGGGTAGGCTACCTTTCTCCATGTAGAAGTTGAGGAAAATGGCAAAATGCTCATCTCTCCTTCACAATATTGTGTCATGATAGTGGGTATTTGGCACTGTTTAAAGTCTTAACGTGAAAGTGGATCATATAAACCAGCTTCCCCTACTAGCTTATGTGACCTTATATTGTCTTGAGTTTTTTATACATAAGCACTATAGGATCAAGTGTGGCTATGCATGCACGTAAACGTGTTTTTTGTTTGTTTGTAGAAAGAAATCATGGTTTTGCTGCTTAGGACAACAGAAGCATCTTAGGGAAGGGAAGAAGTTGCAAAATCAAATTTTCCAACAGTCTAGGGAAATGAGATAAATAAATGAAATTCATGGCTGAGATAAGCAACTATGGGACATGATGATTCATTCTAAATCACGCATGGCCTCACTGTTGTGGAGCCGTTAGGGAGTGGGGGTGATTATGGCAAACCAGAGAGCATGTGTCCTCTCTAGAATGGTCAGAAACCATTGGAACTCCAGCTGTTTGTTCTCATGTAGGTACCTGAGCTTATTTGATAAGGTCTAATTTTTTCAAAGCAATTAATTTTGATTTTTTAAAAATTCACTTTGTGGTCCAAATGAAACATGCCTATGGATCACATTTACCCCACTGGGGATCCGTTGGTGAGCTTTTGAGTGTTGTAAGTCATATTACTTAGTGACCATAATATTTGAGGGTTAATTCCAGTATTGTCCCCTGACTAACTGCATTATTTTTGGTTTATCCCCATTTCTCTGACCCTCTGTTACCTATTTGGAAGGAAAGGGCATTTGATGAAATGTGCTCACTTGGTCTTTTTACCGTCCTAGGCTGTCATAAGGACAGCCCCAGTTCAGGGTTCTGTCTCTGACAGATTATGCGCAACACATTATGGACAGAAACATGGCTTTCCAACTGATGACAGCCTGAAAAGGCAAGGGTTGCTCTAAACCAGCCTCCTTTACCCCTTCTATAGTGTGGGTCTACTTGTGGCAAGACCTCCCAACTTTTGGCTGAAAAGGTCCTTTATTTTTCCTTCCTTTTGGAAGGATATTTCTTCAGCAAATAGAATTCTAGATGGACAAATTATTTCTTTCATTGTGACCAAGCCTGTCCTCAGCCCGAACTCACAAGGATTTAAAAAAAAAAAAAAATTTCCATCACCTTATTACTGTGTCAAACACTCCGTTTATTTTTTATTTATAAAAACCTACCTATTACCAGTACCAAGGGCCGTGGAGTTCTCTTGTTTTGATATTTGCGGATTTCATGGCGAAATACTTCCAGTCACAACGTCCAAATGTAGCCAGCCCACAGCCCCAGGAATGAAAGCCCCGTGTGTTTGCCTTGCCCTGGCGCATACCACCCGGTTGTGCCTTGATGTTGGGCCGCAGACCCAGGAAAGCAGGAATGAAATCACAGCCCGGGCACCAGCGTGAGTGGCGCTCCTCAGTTCTCTGTTTGCCCGCAGGATTCTTCATTTTTCTCATACAGAGGCTGGTGCAGGAGGAACTTAAAAGAATACCAGGAGAACCATCCTTTTTTCTCTTTGGGAGTAGCCCTGAGGTCTGAACAGTCTAATGACCACATACTTCTGTTCAGTAGACTTCATTCCTTGCATAATTCGTTCCTCCAAGCAATCCTGTGAGGTAGGATGGAGCTGTTGTCCCCACTTGACCGTTTAGAAAACTGAGGTGGGGTGCTTGTCCGAAGTCAGAGTTGAGTAGCTGCAGGGCAGAAATCAGGTTGCCCATCACCGGACATACTCATTAGGCCCTTGGCCTCACAGATAATTTCTGCCTCTGCTGGAGATGCCATTACAGCAAGGGCTAAGAAGTCCCATGTAGTAGCTTCTAACACTGTCCTCTGAGAAAACATCCATTGTAACGAGTGGTTTGTGAAGGCGCAAATCATGTGTTGCCTATATGTAAGGAAAGTGGGCCTCAAAATTTCTTCCTGTCTGCTCCTTGCATGGAGGCAAGTTTGCGTTTGAAATCTTTGATGGAAAAGTCTTAGTTTTAAAGTAAAAAAATATATTTCCCGTCACCAAGTTTAGCGTTTATAACAACAGCCCTCTCAGTTAAATTTTTTTTTTAACGAATTTCAAACACATTTCTCACATGGCAGTTTACATTTATTTTCTCCTATGCCTTTTCTTCTCACAGAAAATGCCGAGCAGCTGGCCACACTGACGACATAATAGCCCTCCGCCATGCTGGTCTATTTGACCCGTTCCTTCCCCAGCCTTCCCTTCTCCAGGCCAAATAATACCGAGGCTACTTAGCCTTTGCTCCCAGGTCCTATTCTGCTATCCTTTGATCTGCATTGTGGTCTTCTGAATCCTCCCATTGAAGGCGTGGAGGACAATAGCTCCATCTTGTAAAAAGTGCACTGAGGCCTCTCAAATGAGAGGTCACAAAGCCTGGGGCTTCCATCCCAACCCCTCGGATTAGCATGTTTCCCACATCATGCGTGGTGGAGTTAGCTCTCTCCTTCTGGAAGGACACCTGCCACTGGTCAGGCACTTTGCCAGCTGGTTGGCAGGCTAACCTCCTGAGCTCACAAAATCCACCTGAGAAAGTGAATCAGAGGCTGATTCCATGCCGTGACACCTTTAGGAGTGCCCGAGGCTCGCCTCCTGGGAGAGAATAGTCTGCGCCTTTGGGAGGAGGTGGGGAGTGGAAGGCAACCCGGGGTTAATGGGAAATCGCCATTTGGGGTTGTCACAAATCATGAGATGTTGGGCGAGCTGACCCTTCTGGCTCCTCTGGGGCCAATGTAAGCAAAGTGCCAACCGTCGGGGGCCAATAATAGGAAAAACCAGATGAGTCAAATCGAAGAGGAAGTGGTCCTTACAAGAAACAAAGCAAACAAAAGAATATTTTTTTGGTTTTTTTTTTGTTTGTTTGTTTTTTAATTTTAAAATATACTCTCTGGGGCAAAAAGAAAGATATTTTCATTATTCACATTACAGTGTAAGAAGAAAAGTGTTTTTCATTTTAAGCAACATTTTAAAAGCAGAGTATCTGGCAACCTTTTCATTGAAACTTGTTTCTTACTGTAATTCTAAGCATTGCCCCACCCTTCGATACAGGCAAACCCAAATATTTGGCAGGGAAAGGGGTTTTGTAAATTAAAAAGATACTGCACTTGGAGGCCTGTTTTCTTAAACTTGAGAAGTTGCATGTTGCTTTGGAAATAGAGTTTTCTTCTTCAGGATAAACCCTTTTGATCTGGGGATTCAGGATGTTTCTCACACAAAGCATAGAATGGCTAGTCTAGACTGAGCCGAAATCTTATTGAGTGATAAAAACAGAAAAACAAAACAAAACAAAAAAAACACCCTGCCTATAAATGCCCTGCAGAGAGTGGCTGTTTCAGTGCGATACCAAACTGACTTGTTTGGATAATGCCAAAACCGATTCTTTTCAATGCACACTAGACCTTTCCTCTGCAAATCCAATTTAACAGTAGAGGGGAAGCTCACATCTTTCAGAGTCAAGGCACTCTCAAGAGGCCCGTGGTGACCATTTGCTATGTCCTCTTAAAGACAGCACAGAGGACAGCTTCTCTTCCCTTCTAAAAGTGCCACGCTCTCAGAAGTCCTGAGACGTTCTCAAATGTTGAAATATTGAAAAATCGTTCCAGAGTGCATATTTTTTTGCTCTATAGTCTCATAGATGATTTCTGATCAATAAATCCGAAAGGTGTCTCTACTGAGCCTGTTTGGAATTTAGAAAAGAGAATACATGTGTTTTTTAGGAGAGGATGACCAGAATGAAATGTTCACTGGTTTCGTTCTATGAAACAAGGGACCTCATCTGTCCCGTTCCCCACTGGACCTAGAGTCCCATATGGCCCCTGGCACAGAGAATGGTAGCCCCTGGTTATTTGTTTAATACGTAATAACCTGTCACGTCATGAAGAGGTAGGGGGAGCCTGAGGCTTATCCCAGCCACACAGAAACCTGAGATCACTTAGTAGCAGAGAGGAGAAGCACAAAATGAAAAACAGAAATATTGTATTCACTGTGACAATTGGTATAACTCACTTATTCTCAAAATCGAATCACACTGCTTACCATGTACCATTCCTGCTCCCAATGATGTCTTATTTCTGCTTAGCTAACCTCATCTCTGGGAATCAAAACCACATCTGATTTCTGTCTATACCTCTATCTATCCCTATATATCCATTCAGAGTAAATGCATAACTTGAAAAATAGAAAAAAGAAAAATAGGGTTGCTTTATTTTTTCCTCAAAAGCTTCAAGAAGAGATTGTCTGTGTATACAGAGGATTTGTGGCCCGTGACAAAATATTCAAATACGAAATAAAAATACCATTTTGAGGTAGAGCTCTATTTGGGGAATTAGAGTTTCCCTTAATTAACGAAGCTGCAAATTATTTGCATGTTCTGCTGCCCTGTGGTCAGTGGAACCCCTGGTGACCAAACACACTATTCAAAGTGAGAGCCAAAGCCCCTTTGACCTTTCCATGTATTGTCTGAGGGAGCGATGGTCAGCTGTCTCCAAAGTAAGCTGGGCCCGCAGCTGCTCTGCCAGCTGGCGGTCACGCGCACGCAGCAGAACTTGGAGGGGACCCATGGCCTCACCAGATGCCTTATGGAGGGCTCAGTCGATGCCCCACACGGTGCAAACTGATTCCATATTTCACATAAAATGCTTGGGTTTGCATGCCATCACCGATACTTTCTGTCTCACAGAGCGAGCACCTCACATTTGTAATTTAATTTTCCCAATGCACGAGCTGTGGTCAGATCCACAGCCACTGGCCACTGCCAGTGCCCAGACTTCTGGCATTTTGCAAGGAATTCCAGATGTACGGTCTTTTTGGCTGTGACATGGTGTAAATGGCAACATTAATAACCCACTTCTGCCAGGTGGGGCCAAGGCAGCATCAGTGGGGACCACTGGGTTGAATTCGCTTGTGCAACCCGACTGAATCAATCTGAGGGTATAGTGGACAGAAGCAGCTTGGTCTGCGTATTTACTGATTTAGGAAACAGCTAAGCACAAAGGGGGCATATTGTGGGTCAGAGTTCAACACCAGAGAGGAATGAGAGAAACCTATCAGTGAATCTTTGACACAACAGAACACTTGAGGGACCATTAGCCAGGACCTACATCTGCCCCTGAATTTTAAATGCAGTTTAGCTCTCTTGGTAAGTTAATTCATGTGTTAAAGAATATGTAAAAATATCAAGCTCTGTCCCCATGACTAGTTGGTGTGCCCTAGTATTAAAGCCGTAATAGACCCCTTCCAGAGGAAATCTGATTTTTACAGCTAAAATTGTGACAGCATCATTAGGATGGCCTAGCCAGGAAAAACTACGACATTCTAGCGTGATGGGCATGGTAAAGGGATGAAGGTAGAGAGACGGGCCTTATACTGAGCAGACTAGGGATTTCTACGAAGGATCTTTTAATAAACACAAAGGTGGACCTAAGTATGAATCAATTTCATGCTTTTTTTTTTTTTTTTTTTTTTTTTTAATGTAGCAAGGAACGACCTCAATTTATCCTTCCTGTCTTTACCCACTGGCTCTTTTGCCCTTTGCTGATATTGGGAGCATTGCGTTGCCCTTGGGGTAAATGATTCCAGTTGAGCAATTTACCATGTGAAAACCAAAGGGGACAGTTTTTTAATGTGGAAAATGTTTTAACCTCAGAAAACCAAAAGGCAGACTCAATTTGGAATGACACCCTGTCTTTGAATCACGGTGAGCCCCTATGACGAGATCCAATTAAACCATGTGTCCACATATTCTCAATTTGGGTAAATGAGGCCTTACCTAATTCTTATTTCATAAATAATTTCAGAGCACTTGTGGCTTTAAGAACTCACTATATTTTATATGGGTCCTGAGTTATGACAGAAATTGCAATAGCGTGACATTTAGTACGGCATTGATTTTTCTTGGAACCCATCAGAAGTAGTTTTGCAACTAGAGAAGTATACAGTAATGATACCTATTATGTGCACAGCCCCAAGGGAAGTGGGATAGTCAGGTGTCCTTATATTTTCATCCATGATGCAGTGCTAACCCCCAGACAGATTGTACAAACTCGGATGACCTTTTGAACTACTGAGCTTTCAACTTCATCACTCTTTATAGAAGCGTTAGGAAAATCTAGTGTCCACGGAGACCAGACAAATAATGTAAGTAAGCGAAGTGGCCTAGACACAGAATGAGGGACAACGTCGATGTTAGAGCCCATCTTGGGGAACCTGATGCTATTCTGCTTCCTCTGATGGGTACGATAGGCTAACGTGTTACTGCAGGACCACAGTGTGGGCCCCGTGTTGCCGGATCTTCCAACTCTTAAAAGCAGCTAGGAAATACGACCTTTATATAAAATCATCTGTTTATAAAGGTTGCTTCATTTAAAAAAAAACCAAAAAAACAAAAAACTTCTTGTTTTGAGGTAGTTATAGATTCGCGTGCAGGTGTGAGAAATAGTGCAGAAACACCACTTGCACCTTTCCTATGATTTCCCCTGATTGTAACATCTTGGGCATTCCGGAAACTGACATTGACACAGTACATTAACCTTATTGGCTCATTCTTTTTAAACTCTGTGCAGACCGATCACAGCACATGTGAGGGGCAGAGTGGGCCTGTCTGACTACTTCTGCTGCTTCTGTGAACGACCATCTTCCTGCACTTAGGAGACCAGCCCATGCCTTCGGGTCCTCAGCTGAAGCTAGAAAAGCCGTTTAGAACTTTGCTAGAGAGTGAACCTCTCCTAGCTCTTCCTGCCTGGATGCTTTCCCAGTCTTCCAGTCTGAATTTCACTCCCTCCCTGTCTGTTTGTGTTTGCTACTCAGGCTGTCTCTGACACGTGTACCTCCTAGCCCCGGGGTGCATCCCATTTGCTGGCCTCCGCTTCCACTTAGATTCCTTCAGGTGGGCCTGTCCCTGCAGGCTCTCTGCACGCACAGGCATCTCATATTTGCTTTCTTTGAATGACCTCTCACCTCCTTCTTCTCCCTCCACCCCCAACGCACACCGAAGACAAGTACTTCAAGGTGGTGGAAACCCAAAAGAGTTTGCTTGTGCTGGAATTTTGAAATGTCAAATATTTATTTAAATAAAGTGAGTCATGATTTGAGGATTACAACTATGGAGTCGTTTTGTTTTTATAACATCTGTCATAAAAAGTCAATTTTTACTATAAATGGCTTCAAGACCTCTATGATCTTTTTAAAAAATGCCAATAAAGTCTCAGCATGTTGGGGGCTGAAATATGCTTCTAGATTTCTTTCTACTTTGTAATAAGTGCAGGAAAGAGGTGGAGTCCGCCGTGAGCATTTCTTGATTGTTCCCACTGACCTTGACACCTTTTCCAACCTGAGTATAGAAATCGTTCCCGGGCCATTCCTGGCCATTGCTGGTCAGCATGACAGAAGGTGGAAAGAGGCATTGTCAGAGAAGAAAGCTGAGTAAAGGAGACCAGAGCCTTCCGACCAGTGTCATGGTCAGAATGTGGGGTTCAGAATTAGAAAGAACATGTCAGGGAAGAAAAGAGGGACAGAGCCTAATGCCCTTTCAGCACACAGGGACCACTATGGCCTGTGGTGGGTCACAGTCTGGAACCAGCAGCCTTCTCCCCATTGGTTGATCCCCCAGGAGTGTGTGTAAGCGGTAGTTGGAGGTGGGAGTCATGAAGCTTAGTTTGAAGCTCCTTCTCAGATGGCAATAAGCATTCTCATCTAGCGGAGCTGGTGATTGTGAAGTGTGACCGTATCGTGGAGAGCAAGGAGGGGAAGAAGAAAGGGATACAAAGAACAGATTCAACAAGCCCAAAGTAAAAATCCCTTGAGGTAATTGCAGTTGATCCTTGAACAAGTGGGAGTTAGGCGTGCCAAATCCCCCACATAATCAAAAATCCGAACATGATTTTTGACTCTCCAAAACTTAACTGCGTTGACCAGAAGCCTTACTGAGAACATAGACAGTCAATTGACATGTATTTTGTATGTTGTATGTATAATATACTATATTTTTACAATAAATAAGCCAGAGAAAAGGAAATGTTAAAACCATGAGGAAGAGAAAATACATTTACAGTACTATATCCTAAAGAAATCCACGCATATGTGGACCCATGCAGTTGAAACCCATGTGGTTCAAGGGTCAACTCTCCTTCATTTTGGGGCTCCCACACTGTTAAACTAATGACTTATTGGACTTACACTTCCCTTACCAAGCAAAAGAAGAAAATTCTAGAAGAAATGAGCTCAGTTGTTCTTGGGTCCCACCTGCCTTCTTTGCAATGAGACCAGAGCACACAAAGGCGTTCGCCCTGTTCTGTTTTGCACTATCTCTTCAAGCCCTGTCCTCAATTTTTTTTTTAAGATTTTATTTATTTATTTGACAGAGAGAGATCACAAGTAGGCAGAGAGGCAGGCAGAGAGAGAGAGGAGGGAGCAGGCCCCCTGCTGAGCAGAGAGCCCGATGTGGGACTCGATCCCAGGACCCTGAGATCATGACCTGAGCCTAAGGCAGCAGCTTAACCCACTGAGCCACCCAGGCGCCCATCAATTTGCCTTAGAAATCAGAGTTTCCATGGGTCCTAGCCAGTGTCACCTGCCTCTCCCCACTGGTCCTCATGGAAACGAGTGGCAAATTCGTGCGTGGACACACACAATAGTCCTTTGCCTTCCCTCTGATGATCCTTCTCTTTTCCCTTCATGGCTCCCCCGAGCCCTGCGACAGCTGTCATCACCTTTTCAGATGGCACGGTCTCCAGCCAATATCCAGCAGCCCTGCCTTTCGGTACTTAAGCCAGAAGTACTATAAAGTTTACCGAAGCTCTTTCCATGACCCCAGGTATGTCTCCCCTGTCACCACACTTCTATGTTGGACTCCTCAGCAGAGAGGAGTCTCATGGTGAAGGCTGGGTCCTGTTCTTCCTGCTCCTGGTGTGCGTCACAAGGCAAGTGACAGAGGCTTCGGACTTTGGTTCTCACATCTGCAAACAGCAATACTTTTGTAGGGGGGAAAAAAAAACCTGAGACTAACAGAAGTGAAGGAAACTGGTCCAAGGCCTCCCAGGTGGGTCAGCTCTGCCAGCACAAGGAGCAGACATTATAGTGGTGGAATTTCCGATACCCCTCACAGACTGATCTCCCCTTGTGCATTAAAGTACATCATTTAAGGCCACTAGGGTGCCTCAGTTAGTTAAGCGACTGCCTTCAGCTCAGGTCGTGATCCTGGAGTCCTGGGATCGAGTCCCATATCAGGCTCCCTGCTCAGCACTGATTCTGCTTCTTCCTCTGACCCTCCCCCTTCTCCATGCTCGCTCGCTCTCTCTCTTTCTCTCTCTTTCTCTCATTCTCTCTCTGTCTCTCTCAAATAAACAATTAAAATCTATTTTTTAAAATATTTTATTTATTTATTTGACAGGCAGAGATCACAAGTAGGCAGAGAGGCAGGAAGAGAGAGAGGAGGAAGCAGGCTCCCCGCTGAGCAGAGAGCCCAATGTGGGGCTTGATCCCAGGACCCTGAGATCATGACCTGAGCCAAAGGCAGAGGATTTAACCACTGAGCCACCCAGGCGCCCCTAAAATCTATTTTTTTAAGTACATTATTTAAACCCCTGGGGGACCTTTTATTAAGGATTGCTACCCAGGATTCTGATTTAGTCTAGGGTAGATGTGAGGATCAATAGTTTGAAAATGCATCCAGCGTGATTTTAATATATAGCCGTGACTGGGATCACTTCTTCACATCAGTGGTTCTTCAGTTAAGCATCAGAATTGTGTGGAGGGCTTGGTCATACACTCTCCCTGAGCTCCAGCCCTAAAGTTTCAGATTCTGGAAGTCTGGGGTGGGTCTGAGAATTTGCATGCCCAGCCAGGTCCCAGGGAGGCTGCTGCCACTAATCAGAGCTGGAGACCACAGGTTTGCACATATCAGGTTGGAAGTTTGGCTGCAGGTAGCTTGTTACTACTTAACTGAGCACTGTCTAGGTATCAGGAGGATGGAGCATGTTCTATGATTTGGCCAACAGATGACACTGGATCTTCTAAGAACCTTTTGATTTAAGTATTATTATTCCCATTTAATATATGCAAGAAACTGAACTTCACAGAGGTTAAATCTGTGCTTCTCAAACTGGGATATATGGGGGTGTAGCAGGGATTATGGAAACCACGCAATGAATATCACATAACTTCCTGGGCCATGAATTTCATAGGCATCAGCCATACTCTGTGCTGAACAGACTTGATCAGTTCAAGAGGGAAATGTCCCTGTTACCTATGCATTGATTATCTTAACTTTGATGTATATTCTAGGCCAATGGAGCCAACCTGGTACTGTAGATTGTCAAATCATGGCTATAAATTCTGCCCATTCTGCTTCATACTTGACATGAAGAGGCAAATGGAGAGTAAAATGAGGCTTGAGAGTCATTATATTACCCTGAGGAGATAGTCTCATTTCAAAGCAACCTTGAGCCCTACTTCACTGGGTCTGTGATTGACTTTTATAATGGAGAAGATGGAGTTGCCTTTATTATAGCATCTCTAGTACCACTTTTATTAGTCATTAGTTCTGTTATGAGGACATTTCCTAAATAAGCTCTTACCTTATTTCAGTTATTATGTCTACGGAGTTTTTTGGGCATTTTGACACCAGGTCTGGTTTTATGAGTTCAGCCATATAGGTTGATCTTCCAGAGCAAAGTTGGAGTAAATGCATGTGTTATAAATTCATCTCCTCCAAGCTTCCCCATGGACACACACTTCTTCAACCTACTCGAGCCATGGGCTCCTTAATGAATCTGATGAACAGCATAGATTTTCCTAGACGAGTACAACAAGCAGACACACAGAGGGCCTTGCTTTTCAGAGCATTTGTAGACCACTGAAGCCTATCCACAGATCTTAGCCATGAGCCCCCGATTAAGAGCCCCTCCCCTATTCTGTACATTTCTCCCTGACAAGGTCTGTGACTGTCTGAACTTGGATCTGTGGTGTTGCGTAGACTGCCTGGCTAGGAAGGTACTCAGTCAGTGTCAGAGAATGAATGATTTCTGTTTAGACTGACGCAGTAGGAAATGTGTTTGAGCACTTGTACTTATTGTGACATAGATGTTGTGTTTGTAATAGCACATCAGGACATTGCCGTGTGACAAGGTACCCCAGGACCTCTGCTGGCTGCCCAGCAGGAGGAGTAGAGGGCATATTCTGTCTGAGTCAGACTGTAGTACAATGTTACTGTATTCTGGTCGCTGGCATGAAGTCTGTCCTAGCTGACTCATTCCCTGAGATTCCTCTCCTTGACTTGGGGCCATGAACACTTACTCTTTGGGCTTAGGTCATCGAAGCTGCCTCCCACTATTTCTTCTCTTTATTTCAGGTTGTTTGCTATTATCTTGGCTCAAGGTTTGAGTCTCTGAGCTGGTTTCCATTGCCAACTTGGCACAGGCAGGGAACATCCTAACCCTGGGCACAGAAGTCTGGATGTCTTTAGGGGACAAAGCAGGGAGTATAATCTCCATGTTACGAAATCACAATTTAAAATAGTTTAGACCAGTGTGATGGGATTTTATATATGTGCTAGTTAGTTTAAACTTCAACTTAAGGGATAAGTAGATTTCCTGTCATGCCCGGGTGGCTCAGTGGGTTAAGTCTCTGCCTTCGGCTCAGGTCATGATCTCAGGGTCTTGGGATCGAGCCCCTCATCAGGTTCTCTGCTCAGCAGGGAGCCTGCTTCCTCCTCTCTCTCTGCCTGTCTCTCTGCCTACCTGTGATCTCTGTCTATCAAATAAATAAATAAAATCTTAAAAAAAAAAAAAAAAAAAGGAGGGGGACAAGCAGATTTCCTAACAGAGAATTCTCATTCCACAGATGGTCAGTCATACTCTAGGGACAGCTTTTATAAGCATTTTAGCCAGCTACCTCTCTGTTAATACCTGAGGTTCTGTGAATGTCAGGATTTGCTTATATTTGTGAAATTAGTGAATTTCTAATTAGCTTGACAATGTCAGAAACAATCTTGTTGGTGAAGTTCAAACAATCTTGTTGGTGAAGTTCAAGGTATCAGAATTCGATTTATGTGGATTAGTTGTATATGTGTATATATATATATGTTTTATGTATATGTGTGTACTTGGTAAGTTATATCTCTATATATCTGCATATATATCTATACCTTCATATAGATATAAGTTATACATATGTATCTATATCTATCCATCTATCTAGAGAGTATGAGAGAAGGAGGAGGAGGAGCAGGAGGAGGGGAGGAAGAAGGACCCGGAGAGAGAGAAGGAGAGAGAGACTGGTTGATTGACTGTTTGAGTCACCACTGAGTAATAAACAGGGTTGAAGACTAGTAAAGCCGGTGGCTTGCTCCTTTGGGGACGATGCTTGAATGTTGTCTCCTATAAGTCTTACGCCCAGGCCTTGTAACAAAGAGTTACAATTGCCCAAAGTCCACTAAAAAGATAAAAGCATAGTGTCACTGGGATGTTTGGGGTCTGCCTCTGGAAAATCTTTCATGACAGGTGGTGAGAGGAGCATAAATAGGACCAAGATATGGGGCTTCCTTGAACTTGCCCAACAGGTTCGGAGGCCCATTTTCCTGCCCGCTGGCTAATCCATGTTTACTGGATAAATATTTACATATGTGTAGGGACAACAGATCTAGGTTTGCTTTCATTAAACTCAGTAGCAAGGTCATACTTCTTTGGGAGATGTCATTATCTACTGAAAAGGACCTCCATGTTTTGTGTGACCAAATTGCCTGAGGACAGTTCATAGCATTCCCACTCTATGGCAGACTTATTTTCAGGAGAGGTTCCATTTAATAGTTTTTGCTATGGTAACAACCCGTAAAAACGTAGTGGGTACAACAAGCAACAATTATGTGTCATTCATGGCTTGTTGGGTCTGCTCTGGCCCTGCTGGGTCCCCGCAGGGCTTGGCAAGTCTTGACTCCACCCTGCGGGATGGGCCTGCTTCTCCCAGAGCCCAGACTCCAGCCGCCTCCTGACCTGCTATTCAGCGCGTGTTGTCCACATGGGGGAGGCGAAACACAAGAGGGGCAGGCAGAAAGGCTCTGCTTAGAACTGCCACATGGTAACTTCTGCCCACACGTCACTGCTCAAAGCCAGTTCCATGGCAAATCCCAAAGTCCCTGGTGGCGGGAACTGCTTTACCCTTACCTAGCAGGAGAGGGAGGAAAGTTACGTTATGAACAGATAGCTTATTCTGTCACCTTCCAAGGTAGGTCATAACGGCTTCCTTTGTCTCCTCAGTCAACAATGGGATGTCAGTTCCAGTCAGTTCCTTAAGCATTATCAAGTAGGTGTTAATTACCATCCATTTGCAAGATGGGAGTGAATCAGAAGCACGGCCTTGGCCGTGAGGAGCTCTCAGTCTCAGAGAAGAGACATGATTTCTGCCTCAGAGAACAAATAGGTTTACCATGGAGCGCCATTCAGACTGAGCTGAAAAATATACACATACTACACACAAAGAGAACACAGACTTTGTGTCACCCCCAAACCCACTGTACAAATAAGAATGGTGGGCCCACTGTTGTTCTGGGGTAACACCACCTCCAGGAGGGGGGAGACCAACAGTTCCATGACTCCCCTCTTTGTAGTCACACCTCCAATCAGATGTTTTGTCCCTACTCAGCAGTGAGAAGAAGACTGCAAAGTACACTAGAGGGCCAGGGCCAGGTCCTAGCTCCCCCGTGGGCAGGGCACCTCTGGGCAAACTGAAGTTTTCCAGGCCCTCGGATTTTTTATTTATGAAATGGGACCTGTAAGGCCAGATCATGAAGTCCTGTGACCCCAGATACATAGATGGAGTATGATCTGCCTCTGGGTTCCCTTTGGCTTAGATCCCTTCCTATTAGGCAGCTAAGAATTATGAGACTATTCCCACCAATCCTATACTGGCTAGTCCTGAGATCCTGTATTCCTCCCCCTCCCAAATACCACTATAAAATCAGGCTCCTTCAGTCTGTGTACAGTGTGTGTGTGTGTGTGTGCACGTGCGCACGTGCGTATTTTAATTTATCGTCTAACAGCAAACTTTGGTTTTATTGTTACATGATTTGAAGTTTAGGAAAAGGCTACATATTCAGTTTGCAGGGTGTTCTGCATTTTGGCACTGTCTGGGATGGCACCGATGGGGTGTCTTTTCTCGGGATCGTCAGTTGGATGGATGTTTCATAGCAGTCAGCTCAGGAACCAGATAGACGCTCTGTCATGGCATTGGACTCTTCCAAAGAAGCCCCCGGCTCTGCTGACTGCTGGAGTCGCCTTGCTGTGTGCTGGGGTGCAGGGGTGTGACTGGTTGCCTCCCGTCCCTCTCACCCACCCATCCACCCTTCCCCAATCCCAGTCCCCAGGGCCACCCCCTGCCAGTCTTCTTCCTAGGCTGGCTGGATTGTTTTGGATGCTGTGGAAAGTCGATTTTTCTTCAGTGGAAACTGGGCAAATCTGGTTTAGACTACAAACCACTCAGGGTTTTAAAAGAAAGCAATAAGGGGACCAGGATTAGTCTGGTTTCTCTGTTTTCATGGTGTACAGACAAGCCCTAAAGGAAAACAACATAGTTATTCTGAGAGCAAACACCCATGCTTCTAAGAAAACGTGAAGGTTTACGCTGATCAGCATTGAACAGCACATTGTCCTTCCTTGCAAGTTAAGGCGAAATTCCTAGAGCCCTATTTTGTCTTTAATACCTGGCCAGATAAGCATTCCTTATTGTAAGACTCAGGCTCCTGCACTTTCCAGATGCTCTCCTATGAGTTGACTTTCTTGGCAGAACAGAGTGTCGAGAATCGAGTATGAACTTGGGGCCCAGAAATGCCCCATTTTCCTCTGTGGGGAGAATACTCTATGAGTATTCTTTATGTTGGATCTGAGACAGGGGAGCTCAAAAGAGTAGTCAGAAAGGTTGGAATCATATTAAAAATGGTGCTAAAGACTGAAGACACTCCTACCCGCCTTGGGAGAGAGAAGAGCCAGGTTCATACGAGCGGCGGCGCAAATCCTCCTGGAAGGCAGGGCCCGGTGGGTCTCAAAATGGACTTTGCTTCTTTGCTTAGAGGTTAAGGAGCTACACTGTGGCTTGGGTCAATGTGTCTAGGAATGCTCCAGTGTCCTCAGTCGGTCTGTCCAAGACTGTGCGTGCAGTGAGTTTACTCAGCAGAAAGCACTGTCGGCATTCCTGCCACGAATACATTCCTAACTTTGATCTTTTATTAACCTAATTAATCATTAAACTTCTTTTCTCATTGAATTCTTTTCCCTGTTTTTCAGTTTCTGCCCCTTCCCCCTCCCTCCGTCACCTTGTTCCTTCCATCTTTATTAAGAGTTTTTATTGTTGAACAAATTGGTGTCCTAAGGGCAGACCCAGCCTTGAGTAAGAGGATGGAATGGGGAAGTTCCTTGAGAAATCTTCCCAGCTCCCTCTCTTTCCCCCGTGTCACAGCTTGTCCCTCCTGACCCTGGAGTCCAGTACTTTCCCGCTGGGTTCCTGCTCCCCACACAACCCGCTCCCCTGCTAGCCTGCTTCTCCTTATCTTCCCTCACAAGAGTCCTTTCTCCAGAACCACTCCCCAGCATGCATCAGAATGATTCACTCTTGTAGTGCAAATCTATTGAGCTTAGTGAAGGGAAATTGTCTTCATTCATCTGGGAGAGAAGAGAGTCACTGTATCAATACTAAGGTGAAGCTGTCTCAAGTCCCCTCTTCTCTCAATAGTTCAGCACAACTTCTAATTTAAGATGCTGCTATTGATTTATTGATGACATGTGTGATTAAATAAAATCCCAACATGCAGAGAAAAGATAATAGACCAGAGCTTTGTTGAGGGTGCTTTGTAAAGGCAGTGGATCTTCAAATTAGGGATTTGATAGACTTGCAGATTAGTCCCCCATAGTTTGGGTCCTATCAAAGGGTGGCCTTTTTCCTATTTTACCAAAAAGGACAAGTTATGAAAACAATTGTTGTTAGTTAATTAACTCAGTAAAGCTGAATTGAGCACCTATTTTATTATGTTCTGTCCTAGATACTAGGATATAGTATTAAAGAAGAGAGACAAGCCCTTGCTCCCACGGAGCTCTACCTCTTAAAGGGGAGACAGCAGCAGTATATGAACAGCAGATAGAGGAAGATAGTAGAAAGAAAATTAAGTAGTGGGATTGTTAGGTCCATGATCAAAGGAGAGAGACTGATATAAAGCGAAGGTCAAGCAAAGCTTTATTTCGCGCCAAGCATTGAGAATCAAACCGACTGGTCAGGGCTGCCTCTTACAGAGAGGGCGGCGACTCCCAGCCTCACAGACTAACTTTCATAGAGCAAAGGCCATGTGGTTGAGCCTGGCCACACACAGGTAGCCAAAGAGGTTGCAACACACAGAGAAAGCTGCACAGTCATGCTAGGTCCCACATGGGTGGCCAGTTGAATTACAATTCACCCCATAGTAGTTATTTAAACTAGCCTATCACTTTGGTGAGAATTAGCACCCAAAAGGCGGGGCCCACACTCCTTGGTAGCTAGGGAGACAGTATGTGCTTTACTGATTGGGTGTCTCCACCTGACCCGACCCGACTCATCCCTGCATTCAGGCTGTGATCTCCACCTGACCTGACCCACCCTTGTATTTGGGCTGTTATCAGGGACTGGCTGTTCATATTTTACTGGTTTCCCAGACTTGCTTTTAAGTAAGTCCCCTGGGGGTGTGTGTGCAGGGTGAGTTTAAGTTTTACTGCATACATAACAAAATCACTGTTTTATGGAGATGAAATCGCTCTGGCTAAGTAGGCCCTTAAGGATAAGATCAGGTGGGACCAGGGGGAAGTTGTTTGGGGTAGGGGGCAGTTAAGACCTGTATAACAATTAAGATACTAATATATTAAGGAGACGGGCTTTTAAAGATCTGGGGAGGTGTGATCCAGGAAGAGAAACAATAAGTGCAAAGGCCCCGAGGTAGGAATGAAGTTGACACAGCTAAGAAACATAGAGGTAAATGTAGCTGGAGCATAACAAAAAAACGAATATTGGTAGGTGGGGCACCTGGGTGGCTCAGTCAGTTAAGCATGTGACTCTTGGTTTTGGTTCAGGTCATGATCTTCTGATAGTGGGATCAAGCCCCAAATCAGGTTCTGCCTACAGCATGGAGTCACCTTCAGAGTTTCTCTCCCTCTCCCTCCTGCTCTCTGAGTCTCTCTCTCTCCCCTTCTCTCTCTCTCAAATAAATAAAACATTTAAAAAAAAAAATTTAGGTAGGAAATGAAGCAAGAAATAGGCAGGAATAGTTTGTATTTGGCCTTGTAGATCATGCTAGAATTTGGATCTAGTTCTGACTTATAGTGGGAAGCCTGAGCATTGGTGGTGATCCCCCAGATGACCTCATTTGCATGATCTAACTGAGCACTTAAATGCTGCTGGAGAATTGATGGAAAGGGGTCAAGTTGAAAGTCAGTTCTGTTATCTGGGAGGAAAAATGATGGCTGGAGAGAGAAAGGCAAGGGGTCGTCTGCTATTAATATCATTTTTTAAACTTGATTAAAGATTTTATTTACTGAGAGGGAGAAGGGGAGAGAAAGAGAGAACAGAAGCAGGGAGGGGCAGGGAGGAGGAGAGAGAATCTCAGGCAGACTCCCCACTGAGCACAGAGTCCAGTGCTGGGCTCAGTCTCCCAACCCTGAGATCATGACCTGAGCCTAAATCAAGAATCAGAAGCTTAACTGGCTGAGCCACCCAGGTGCCCCTATTAACATCATTTATTAAAAGAGAGGATATATGCATATCCCGAAAGTCAAGACAAAAGGACGGTCGTTTGTGAGAAAGAACAATCGACAAACTTCCTTTGACATAATGCAAGCATAAAGAGATGTAGTTTCTCTGCTTATCAAATGAAAACTGCAACAAAATTTTAATTCCTAATATTGTTTTATTATGTTATCATGCTTTGCTAAAACTTGCTCAATGGGGCTCTCTATTTCAATGGTTCAATAAGACAGGGAGCCCAGAGGTCCATTTTCCTCTGAATCACGGTCAAAATGTTGACAAAACTGAAGCCAGTCCCTTTACTCATTCAATTCAGAACACTTCGGTTTAGGTGGGTCAAGCAGACCGGACTGGCAGGCGCCAAGTGTGCAGAACAGGGAGGCCCCAGGTGGAGGCCCTGTGCAGGAAAGTTTGCACCCCAGGTCTGCCAGGGGGAGCTCCCCTCTCCTCATACCCTGTCGGCCCAGCTGCAGGGCCCCTGTGGGAGCCCAGGGACTGAACAATTTGGTTAAATCCTTTCATTTTTTTATCCTCTGAAAAGTGACTTAAGGATGTACTAAAATGGCATGAGGCCTTTTCGATCCATTTTTTAAAAAATATTTATTTATTTGACAGAGATCACAAGTAGGCAGAGAGGCAGGCAAGGGGGGGCGGGGAAGCAGCCTCCCCACTGAGCAGAGAGCCCAATGCTAGATTCAATCCCAGGACCCTGAGATCATGACTTGAGCCGAAGGCAGAGGCTTACCCCCTCCCTTTTTAAAGATTTTCTTCGATCCACTTTATTTCAGGGAGAATATGAGACTGGTGAAGGTCGGGTGGAAGAGATCTTGTACCCAGAGTGGGGAGGCCTGAGAAGGCAGCATACGGCCAAGGGGCGACAGGAAGGGCCACTGACAAAAACGTTTTACAGCACCCTCTGTTCAAGCTAACGTCAGTATGGAGTTCTTAGAATTACATCAATCTATAGACTTTCCTGAAAATCTAATACATTTCACATGGATGTGAAATATAGTCATTTTGAACCAAGAGTTTTGTGTTAAATGCTAGACGTTTAGGTTTTTAAAAACTCAATAAAACATTGGTGGCTAGACGAAATACTTTTAGTGACTCATGCAAGAAATAACCCACAACACCACGTGGTCATACTTGTGTGCCACAGGCCATTTACTTTGTTCTTATGAGGTACTGGCTAAAGTAAATTTAATTAAATCAATTTCTGTTTCTTTTTTTTTTTTTAATACTGTGAAAATACCAATTGTCGCTAATAATCAGTGATGCATGGCATTTTAATTACCCATTACTCATTTTCTTTACAAAACAAATGGCTCAATCTTAATGAACTTAGTGTTACATTATTTGTTTTAGAAAGGAATTTTTGCAGAACCATTTTTATTAGTCAAAACCTAGTACAATCTTTGCTCCCTGAAGCGTAATCGACAAATCACACCACTGCATGGCTTTTGTCATATGATTTCATGTTCAAAGCTATTCAAAGATAAGTCGTATGCCACTTTAGGCTTGGAAATCTTCCTCCACCGGTACATACAATGTGACCCTGGTGAATTACTTCCACAACTAAAATAATCTTTCTGTTTCTCACAACTCACTAGAAAGTCTTAGAGAAATGTGGCGAGGTGAGTAAATAAGGATGCATTGCCACCGAAGAGCTCTGTCTTCTTCTTTTTTATTTGAGAGAGGGGAAGGGAGAGAGAGCACGAGCTGGTGGGGGAGGGGCAGAGGGAGAGGAAGACGCAGATACCCCGCTGAGAGGGAGCCCCATGCAGAACTCCACCCCAGGACCCTGAGATCATGATCTGAGCCAAAGGTAGTCACTTACCTGACTGAGACACCCAGGTGCCCCAAGAGCTGTGTCTTATATTCTACACTGCAGTTAATTTACTGTCCTGGGTGACCTCCAGCTCTTCTCTCATCTTGCAACAGCCCTATCTCTAAACCTAAAAGGAAGTCAGTCCTCTCATCATTTGCCAAATCCTGCATCCTAATCCAAGCCTTCAGTTTCCATCCACCTCTCTTCTCATCTCCTCCCCACCTCTGGGAAGACCAGTTACTCGGGGCCTAATTCTCAAGAGGTCTTTCTGGATGGTTTTGCCTTCAGTATCACCAGAAGGCTTGAGTGTGCATGCCCGTCTTGGACAAAACTACAATTTGCGTCCTTCTTTTTCGTACGAGGGGCCTCCTAAACACCTAGGGTTTCTGCCTTTTCCCTTATCCGTCCACCAAAAGTGAACCTCTGGATTGAATCTTCACTAAAATGCTCCAGATTATTAATTTGAAAGACACAAAGCTTTGAAGCATCCCCAAAGAAATAGTGTGGGCCACGGTGGAGGCTGACAGCATGGACCCCAGGAAGACATACCGGATTTCACAGTTTCCTTCCTTGAACTGGCTTAAGAGAAATATGGAAGACAGGTTTGGAAGACGTGAAGGATTAGTGCAGTTGGCCCAAGAGAAGGCTATAGGAAGAGAGGAGCTCAGGGAGGTAAGTGAGAGTGAAGACTTCCTTCCAGTGCAGAAGAGTTGAATACACTTTTCCCTATGAGCAGTGGAAGCCAAAGAAGGTGAGAGGCAAGGAAGAGGTTTTCTTTCTTTCTTTTTTTTTTTTTTAAAGATTTTATTTATTTACCTGACAGACAGAGGTCACAAGCAGGCAGAGAGGCAGGCAGAGAGAGAGGAGGAGGCAGGCTCCCTGCTGAGCAGAGAGCCCGATGCGGGGCTTGATTCCAGGACCCCGAGATCACGACCTGAGCCGAAGGCAGAGGCTTAACCCACTGAGCCCCCCAGAAGCCCCAAGGAAGAGGTTTTCATAAGAGCCCTGGTGGAACCCTGACTTGAAAACCAGGGTGGAGGGAACACACCAGCTACCGTGAGTCTCTAGTCTCAAAGAAACACTCACCCAAGCCTTCAGGGCTTTCCTATCTCTTCTTTGAGAAATGCTTGCTCTTAGCTCTCCCTTGGCCTGGCTGATGCCATTACCACTTAGTAGCCCTCCCCAATTTCAATTGAGACTTACTAATAAAAATTTTCCTGTTCTCCTATCTGCTTATCTTAATCTCCACTTCTAAATTCTCCTCATTCTGGCATATCTCCTCTAATAAAAAGTCTGAATATTATTCCTGCCCTACACCTGCACTTAGCTCACACCCCTAATTCCTTCAGTTTTCCATTAGTTTTTCTTACCAAGTACCCCATGTACACACCCACACTAAGTGCCTACCCTCCCATTACGCAGCTGCATAGAGACATCAGTATTAATTCACAGTACATCAAAGTTTCAGATGTGCCTGGACCAACAAAGCTGGAAGTCTACTGTGTGGGATACAGCAGGCCAAGGGCATCACCTTCGAGATCAGAGATTCCCCTATTGATATTTGCATTTTACTTAGAGAGAAGGGATGACAACTCTAATAGTGACAGATCATGCATTCATGAATATGGTAGTATGCATGGTTCTGGTGTTTTAGCCTTATTTGTGGTATAGATTTGGGGATCCTATCTATAAATTCAATTTTTTTAGGTTCCTTTGAGAACATGGCCCTATTAATTAAAATTAGGATAAAACTATTTTTTAAAAAATGCTAAAATCATTATTGTGGAAATGAAGAATAGATATTCAACAACAATTAATTGTGTACTACTATGTAATAGCCTGTCCAGCGTTATTCTAGGAACCACCAGGACCATGCATGATATGAATTCCTAGAGATAATCACTATGCATATTTTTACATAGTTGAGATCATAATTTAGCTAGATATCCTGATTCTATCACTGAACCTTATTTCATAATTATTTTTCTGTGATTAAAATATATTTATAGACATTATTTTCAACAACTGCGGAATATGTCATAATATTAGTATAGTCAGATGTTCCCCATGGACAGTTAAATCTCCTAAATTTTAGGAGAGCTGCTCTTTATCTACAACTGCTCATTGTATTGCCAAAGGATGCATTCATAGCCCTAAAATAAGTAATAGGATTTTTACTGGTCAAGCAACCCAGAACTAATTTCAAATAGATATTTTAAATATATATGCAACATTCTACCAATGTTACCCAATTTTAAGACATCAGATTTTTTAAAAAGATTTTATTTATTTATTTGAGAGAGAGAGAATGAGATTGAGAAAGAGAGCGAGAGAGAGAGAGAGAGAGAGCATGAGAAGGAGGAGGGTCAGAGGGAGAAGGAGACTCCCCGCTGAACAGGAAGCTTGATGCAGGATTCCAAGTTCATGACCTGAGCCAAAGGTGGCTGCTTAACTAACTGAGCCACCCAGGCGCCCCAAGACATCAGGTTTTTTAATCTATGAGTATGTTTCACAGCTTTTATCAATACATTCTAATTTTAACCTAGTTATTTTGAGTTTAATTTTTAGTCTCAAACTACAGCATAACTCAGAATCACTAGATAATGCACTGCAGTTAAGGAATCTCTGAAAACTCCTAGGCATTGTATTCTGAATTTAATACATTTAGAAATTAGCCAATTTATTTTTATAACTATGCCCACAGCAAAGTAAATGCACTGTGATAGAGGTATGGAGCCTTTCTGTGCTCATCACTGTCCCTGACACATTCTAGGAATTCAGCAGTTTGTCTGGGATTAAACACTGTCTGAATTTTGATACTGTTTCATAAAAATGGATCTTATTATATGTTTTGCTTTCTACTGGCTTCATTGCGCTCTTAGCTTACAGAATATATCTTGTGGTATATTAAAACTAGAGTTGTGATCTTTTCTTATGGATTATAGATTTCATTCAATTGCTGTGGTAGCTGACAACATTAAACCAGAAAGCACATAAAAATTTAAATGCCATTGCCCTTAAAACTTTTTTGTGATTTTATTTTTTAATAAACAGCACTCAGAAGTAAACTTTATCTTGGCTTCTAATTTTAAGAATGTTCTGTTCCAATAGACTTATTTTTTAATAATGTTAGAGATTATATTGGCAAAAAAAATCAGCATTTTATGTGATTCACTACTTTACCAGAAACACAAATAAACAATAAAGAGATCCCATTTAATCACTGTATTAGTTTCCTAGGGCTGCTGTAACCAGTTACCATAAACTTGGCTTAAAACAACAGAAATTTTTTTTTGTCTCACAATTCTAGAGCCAGGCACCTGAAATCAGGTAGGTCTGCTCTCTCTCTGAAGGCTGCAAGGAGACTTCTTCCTGGCCTCTTCAGCTTCTGGTGGCTCTACTCATGCTTTGGCTATTGGTTTCACCCCTCCTGTCTCTGCATCCTTCTTTTCCCGTCACTTCTCTCCATATCTGGCTTCTTAGTATTTCTTAAAAAGACACTTGCCATTAGAGTTTGGGACCACCAGATAATACAGGATGATCACAGATGGAGAGCCTTAACTTAAATCTGTCCACAAAGACCATTTTTACAAAGATCACATTCACAGATTCTAGTGGGTTCCGATATGGTTGTATCTTTTGGGGGACTTCAATTCAACCCACTATAATCATCGCTAGATAACATTTAACTTCGGATGTGATCCCACTGACAACTGAAAGCTGGATTTTCAGAGACTGGAAATTGTAATCTGCATTAATCCCGAACTTTTTTATGTGTGACACTGTAAAAGAAAATAATGAATAAATTCAAGATGGAAAAAGAGCGATGGGGTGATGAAGTGGAGGACAGATAGATACTTAAAACCAAAAGTGATTTTAAAATACATAAGAATACTGAGTAAGGAAGATTGAGATTAAAAATGGAAAGACTTTTGTTTGCCAAAAATATGTTTTTGCAGACATATAGTATTACAGACCTGCTTTATATATTTATGTAGCAATTTAATAGGAGCCAAAAATGTGGTCAATATCAATGGAACTTTTCTGTTTTAAATTGGCATGACTGTATGTGTAAACTGACCGGTTTTCACAGTTACTTAAGCATATTTAAATTGGGAGAACTACTAAGATCTCTAAATCCCCACTTTTCTCATTGATTTTGATACACAAAAGTCTGTCTGTACTATGCAATGTGGTCAGAAACGAAGCTCACACCAGTTTCTTGAAAATGTGATGAAGAAATCAAGTTAGTTCTCCTACATGTATTTCTAAATA
This sequence comes from Mustela nigripes, assembly GCF_022355385.1. NCBI lineage: Eukaryota > Metazoa > Chordata > Mammalia > Carnivora > Mustelidae > Mustela > Mustela nigripes. Next base: position 96,356,445 of record NC_081559.1, read on the forward strand.
TTAGTGAAGGTTTCACACTGTCCCTTTTAATAATCTGCAAAACGTATTCTTATTCAAGGGGATTTCTCTTCATTGGAAACATTGTGGGGAGGGTGATTAAAACCTCATATAAAATGCTGGAAAAAAAATCCTGAAGTATGCTTCCCCAATTTGAATTCTTGCCTGTCAATATATACAGAATCTTCAGAGAGCTCTTCTCTCCCTGCTCCCATAATCCCCCACACCCAGCTCCATAATGATAGCTGGTCTTTTAATCTTAGAGCCAATGAGTCATTCTTTATCTATGCAATAAAAATCCTGGGCTTTTTCTAGTAGCAGAAACCATATTCTGATTCTGTCCTTCTCCCCCACAGACATCGCCCCTTAACTACCTCAAACCCTTCACTACCCCTTAGATTTTCCCATCCTGTGCCTGGCATTCCTGAAGTTCTTGTTACAAAGGTGTGATTGTGAGGAGCATAAACTCACAGAGGGTAGCTCAAATAAAGAATGAGGACATCTTATTGCCAGGCCCTGGGGCTCCTTCCGGAAGGAAGTGTGCTTGGCAGGAAGTGAACCTGGGATTCAGGAAGCCCTCAGTAAGCTGGAAGGTGGTCTCTGTGTTGATACTTCTCTGGTTGTTTCTTTATCTCGACTTGGCTCAGCCTTTCTCAGATTTTTCTTTTTCTTCATTATACATTGAAAAGTGCCTCTGCAGCCACATTTTGGTTGATGTGACTTTTGACACCACTATCTGTGATGCCAGTTCCCAGTCCAACTCCATGTTATAAATGTTCACCTATATTCTCATACTGTGCCTCCCCATGCTTCCGATTGGCTGACTGTAAGTCAGGTGTTCAAAACTTGTTCAGCACCCCCACCCCCCCAAAAAAACATGTTCAGCCCCATCTGCTGCACAGTGCCTCACCCCTCTCCGGTTTCAGAGGTGGTTAAACTTGAGGTGCTTCCCTCTCTTTCTCTCTCTCTGCTCTACCTCCTCCCCACCCCCAAATAAACAAATCTTAAAAAAAAAAAAAATGAGGTCATTAGGGTAGGCCCTCATCACCACTATGAATGGTGTTCTTATAAAAAGGAGGAATTTGGAACACCACGTGAAGATAAAAGCAGAGATGGGGTATGTTTCTACAGGCCAAGAAATGCCAAAGATGTCAGCAAACCACTGGGAGTGGGGGAAAGACCTGCAACAGGGTCTCCCTCGTAGCCCTCAGAGGGAACCAACCCTGCCTACACCTTGGTTTCAGACTTCTGAGCTCCAGAACTATGAGAAAGTCAATTTCTGTTCTTTAAACCACTGGTTTGTGGTACCTCAATAGTGCCATCCTAGGAAAATAATTCACTATGTGTCTTACCTCAGATGGTTCTAAGCTAAGGATAAATACCAGAACCCATGTTTTGTATCTGAGTATGATGTGAGAAGCATATGAGGACCACTGTGGGTTTAGGAAAAGGGAAGCATCAGCCTGGGATAAGAAGTTCCTATTCGGTGAACATCAGTTTAGCTCAACTTGGCTGGGAAGCTGAGGCTGAATAATTGGAAGGCCGGCCACCATTGAAAAAAAGCCCTCACAACCCTGTTGTTCATTTAGCTGGAGTTTTGCTTTATGCTTAATAATTTTGTTTGTACTTTTTATTGGAATAGACAGAGTTCATTGAACTTGATGCACCTTGATTAAATTCCGCCTTGGATGTTTATGACCTTCCTCAGCTTGCCAACTTTGCTGGCCATAGCCATTGGATTTCGTGTGTTTTGGTGATTCATTCATGCCTTCGTGACACACTCAGAGACAATGAATGGAAAAGGTAAAAGAGAAAGAAAATGTGAGCCGGGCACATGGACTTAGGGAAATGGTGTGTCCAATGGGCAATTACTAATCTTTGTTACATTATGTGGCAGTTTGGGCCTTGAGGAGAAGAGAGGATGTCTGGATGAAAACAGGATTCTTTCCCTGGAAACTCACAGAAAAGTCTACACAATGATCTGATAATACTACAGATCTCTTTGAAATATTTATACACACAACTTAAATGATCACTAGATGGTCTGTCCGTCTCTCTCCTGCATGTTAACCACAAGGCCAGTGGTAACCAATACGATTCAATGCAGAAGGCTTGTTTGATCTTGTCTGCTGTGACCCCTAGAAGGCTTCCGGTCTGTCTGTCTCTCTTAGAGGGATGAAGCTGCATGCCCTGGCAGGCAAGCTCCTCAGACCCCAGTCTGGGTGCCCTCAGCACCCCCTTTTAAAAGCTTTAATATGTTAGTCAATATGTTAGTCTGAACTGTTTGTTCCTGAAGTAAAAAATGCCTTCCTAGCTGAACTAATGTGCTATATAAATTATTAACTGGTCTCTCATAGCTGATAGTAACAGTATCAACAGCATACTGCTAAGTATTCATTTTCTCATTGAGCCTTTCCACAGGAATCGTAGGAATGATGCCTTATAATATTTCAAGACCAGGTAAATAAATCTGCTTTTTAAATATTTCTGTCCCAGGCCCTGGGTTAGGCATTTTCACATAGGATTTAAAGCTTTGATCCTATCTTCCTGGGCCTACCTTTGAGGCTGAGGATTCATAATTTTTTAGTCTGCTTTCTCCTATGCCTTCTGGTGACTTCTTTGATGAATTGAGTTGCCTTTCCCCTTAAACAATCTAATTTTGTTATATTTTCTGAGGTCCCTCCCCCAAAAGGTACCTGAGGTTTCTGTGAAGAATTTAAGCTATACTTCTTCTTAATTGGATTATTTGCAAGGTTTGGATAATCATTTACAAAGCTTACACGAAGAATTCTACTTTTGCTTGTTCCTTTTGCCAGACAAAAGCTCTTTGGGGTAAATACTGTAATCTCAACTTTAGCCTTTTTTTTTTTTTTTTTTTTTAAGGATTTTAATTATTTACTTGTCAGAGAGAGCAAGAGAGCACATAAGCAGGAGGAGCAGCAGGCAGAGGGAGAAGCAGGGTCCCCACTGAGCGAGAACCCGATTGTGGGACTTGATGCCATGACTCTGGGATCAGGACTTGAGCCTAACGCAGACACTTAACTGCCTGAGCCACCCAGGCATCCCCCAATCATTACAGCATATGCTCTTGTTACCATCCAGGTCCCTTGACCTGCAGTTCCCTCAGCCTACTGTGCCCACACCCAATTGATGCTTAGCTCCTGTCTTGGATTCTCTATTTTCTCAGGGAGTTTCTTTGAACTTTATGTCTGAATTAGGGGACCTTGGCAGATATTATTGTGCACGTGGCCTCCCCTATCCCAGTCTCACTATTTTATAATTGGTATTTTTTGTTCTGAACACCTTCTATAAACAGTTCAAAGGCAAGAACTGGATTTAGTTTACTAGTGCCTAATACAGTGTCTGACCTTTTTTTTATTTTTATGATTTATTTTAGAGAAAATGCACACAAGGGGCGGGGATGGACAGAGGAAGAGGAAAAAGGAGAGAGAATCTCAAGTAGACTCTCTGTGGAGTGTGGAGCCCGACCTGAGGCTTGATCTTAGGACCCTGAAATCACAACCTGAGTTAAAACTAAGAGTCGGACGCTCAACCGGCTAAGCCACCTAGGTGCCCCCAGTGTCTGACTTCTAAAAGTCGAGCCCAAAATATTTTTATTGAAAGAGTGAATGAAGGATGATGTCTCCACCCTCACATTTACCCAACTATGTGATTGCTTACGTGAATCACGGATTACATGGGAAGTATCTCTGCAAAAGAGGCAGAGCGCTTTCTAACTTATCTTTGTGTGCTGACTGCCCAGTATAAGGCCTGCTCATAGATAGATGGTGAGTGAAGGAAGAAGAAATTAAGACCAAGGGGCACCTGGGTGGTTCAGTGGGTTAAAGCCTCTGCCTTTGGCTCAGGTCCTGATTTCAGGGTCCTGGGATCAAGCCCCACATAGGGCTCTCTGCTCTGCCAGGAGGCTGCTGCTTCCTTTCTCTCTGCCTGCCTCTCTGCCTGCTTGTGGTCTCTGTCAAATAAATAATAAAAAATAAAATCTTAAAAAAAAAAAAGGTTATACATAGAGGGGTGAATGGGTGGCTCAGTCAGTTAAGTTTCCAACTCTTGACTTTGGCTTAGGTCATGATTTCAGGGTCCTGGGATCAAGGTCCACATTGGGCTCTCTGCTCAGCAGGGAGCCTGCTTCCCCCCCTGACCCCCCGCCTGCCTCTCTGCCTGCTTGTGATCTCGGTCTGTCAAATAAATAAAAATAAAATGTTTTTAAAAAATGGAGACCAAAAACCCTGATAATCTTGTACACCATCTTTCTCCATGTTTCTTGGTCATCAGGTCATTAACAGGAAGGATAAGCTCTGGTATTTGGTTTGCTTCTTGATTTCTTCCTACTCCTAATGATCTTTGGACAAAGCACAGCCATTTTCCTTCTCAGTATTTATGGCACCAAAGTTACTCTCAGAAGTCCTTTGTTTAGCTTCATAGATGGGAAAACGACTTAAAAATAAAAAAGATTGCTGTGATGGGAAGAGTGAGTAAAGTTGTCTAGTAATTTCTATTTGTTTTGGAGTCTAGATGACAAAGAATTCCTGAAACAGGTGGTAGAACTAATATTTTTATGTGTATTGAAACCTGCTGACTTTATGTATCAATCTGTGATGCCGCACTAGCTCGATGTGTGAGATGAATATAATTGATGTGTGGTTAGAAACAGCTGCAGGTCCCTGGGTGTTCCAGATCCATTTCATGGAGTTGAAACATGCTTGGTTTTTGTTTGTAATTAAAACTGCAGGAATTTTTTATTAACTATTGCTCACAGTTCAGTGGTTCCCTAAATATTCCTGGGGCCTCTGGTGACAAGTGCTAGGCAGGTGCAAATAAATGTGAAATAATGTGCATATATGAGCACATTTTTGAGAACTGAAAGCTTTCGTGTGCTCCACTAAACTGGGAACAACTTGGAACGAAGTGGTGGAACCAACAAGTCCTCAAAATGCTGCTAGATGTAGGATTTTGACAGGGTCAGATTGAGTTTACTACTTAATGGCTCAAATCTCAAATAAAGTAAGCATAACGTATAATTCCTCCTTTGGAAAGCTCTGTTCCACTCTTTCACATTTTTGGTTTAGCATCTTAAAGTCTAGTTTCTAAGAATTTCTGGTTGATTTGAGCATGGGACCAGGCCAGTCTGTAGCTCTCTATTCGGCAGACCAGCCTCAATAGTTGTCTGATTGTGTGACTTTGTTTCTGTACTGAGATGATTCTGGACTCTGTTCTCTGCTCAAAAAATTTTCTGAAAGACGTTCAGATTATGAGAAGCAACAAAGTCAGTGGTAGGCTCTGTTGCTTCCTAAGACTGTTATTTTACATCCGTCTTATGATTTAGTATATGCGTGATTCCTCTATAGTCTTAAAGAAAATTATAGTGAACGTGATTTAAATTACCTTGTTTGTATTTGAAAGTAATGGGCCTTTGGGATGTATTTTTAGTTTGGGAGCAAAGAAACTATGTCTGGACTTTGATAAATGAACATAGAAAAATATATTTATTTAAAAATGTTAAGCTTCCTAAGGGTAGGAAGTTTTCATTCATTTCATAAGTAGCTTCTGAATGCTTGAGATGTACTAGCCATTGCGCTATTGATGAAAATATAATGAAAAAACAAAAACAATGACAATACAGGTGTGGTCACTGTCTTTAGGGAGTTCACCATCTAATGGGGAGGACAAAAACAAAGAAAGGTTATTATACCTTTTCTTAATGGTATATGGCTTGAGATATGCACTTAGTATCAAGGCAGTATAATTAACCAGAGTGTGTATAGGGTGGTGCTAAGTTTTCCATACAGAGGTGACTGAACAGAATGATGGTGGGAGTGGAAAGATCCTATCTGGTAAAGCGAAGACATAAGCCATTTGTATTGTGGTTAGTAATTGATTGTGCCTTAGTAATCCATGCTGGCTGAGGCTGGAGAGTTACATAGGATCAGATCTTGGAGAGCATTGCATGCCTGATTAAGGACCTTATGTTTTAATTCTGAGCAATGGAAAACTAGAGGCCTGAGTTAATTGTCCCTGTAGACAGCTTACGCTGGTGATTCTGCTGAGAGTGGAATGGTAGGTAGCAAAATATAGTCAGGGTAACCCATCAGAAGCCTGAATTAGGGCATTAGTCAATGGCAGTGTGGATGGACGCAATGTTTTGGAGACAATAACACCAAATTTAGATGAAGAGTGGGAGGGCAGAGTAGGGGGAATATGAGATTCCCAGGTTTGAAACTTGGGTGACCAGATGACGAGAGGCCAGCAACAAAGAGGATGTGGCAGGAGGAGGGAATTCTGTGGGAAGTCAACACGTTTTCTGGACAGGTTGCTGTTGACTTGTCCACACACAGGTCTCTCAAATCAGCCTCTCCAGAGGTAGTTAGATACCCTAGTCTGAATATCAGGGTGAATGTCTGCACCAAAGATTTAGACTTGGAAACTCTCAGGAAGTAGAAGATAGTTGGCAGCATGATAGAGGCAGAGAGCTCTCTGCGGGGATGAGTAGGGAGTATAAGGAAGAAGAACATGGAGGCTGAGGATAGAAATAGAGTATCACCATGAAAGAGTGATGTATCTGTATATCTAGCCAGTCTCAGGGTCCAACCAGATGGTGCGTATGAAATGTTCAATACATAAATGTAAATTATCAATAAGTTAATTCCAAATGTGTAAATGAAACTTAAAAGGTACAATTAAGTAAAACATTTTTAGATACTTGTTTTCACACCTGAGTAAACAATGGGATCACTGAAGGTCCTAAAGAATTATCAGTGATCAGGGACTTAATCGTTCTGGTGTGGTGCTTAGACATGGGCGCATGCACATGTGTGTGTATACATCTACATCTACAAGTGACTCCAACATGCAGCCAAGAGGTAGAGCTAGTACTCGAGAGGACACAACAAGTCATTTGGAAAGGGCAAGAAGGAGGTGGAAGTCCTGGGGAGAATAAGAAAGAAGCCAAGAAAATACCAAGGAATGGCATAGTTTCAGAAAACAGAGAAAATCAAAATTAGAACAAACATATTCCGTAAGAAAGAAGGCAGAGATCTTTGAGGAAAAGTAATAGATCTGGGGAACTGGATTAAAAGGAGGCCCGTGTTCCTTGATGCATCAGGTCATGTAGATGTAGTGTTACATCCTCTTCAGTATGTACATAGTAGGTACATGAAGCCAGAAGGCCAAGGAGCTAGTCATGGACTGACCAGAACCCAGAACATCCCCATGGACTGTAATAGTCTCCAGTTGTAAAGTAGAAGCCACTGGAAGTAGTATTCCTGTCTTAGGGCCTGAAAGTACCAACATCACTTTTCCTATAAGATATAGGTACGTGTGCAGAGGTCCTGACAGCAGTGGGCCTGGTTGCCAGGAACTGCACACATGATGCCTAATTTCTTTTCATATTTTTCCTAATAGACAAGTGTCACCATGTAAATGTCACCAGTCCTAGTGAGCGTACATGTTGGAGGTAAGGCTGAAGGCTGCTTTGCTGAGGATTTGACTGAGATGTTTCAAGTATTTCCCAAATAAGGAAACTGTTCTAGTCAAGATACCACTTAGGAAGCCATACTGTGGGAGCAGTGCATTCTGCAGGTTAATTTCCGTTCCAAGATTCTGTTGTTGCAGGAACGAGTCATTAGGTGTTCACTCAGTAAAAGCAAGGTAATTTTGCATGATATGAATTTAGTTCGTTGCTCAACATTAGAGTTCTCTGGCAAAAATGAGAACAGAGAGAGAGAACGCCTGTCTCTGGGAGGGTAAGAGGTTGGAAGAGAGAATGCCTACATGTGCCCGCATGAATGTACGAGCAAGCACAGTACCATACCTTATTCCTCAGCTCTCTTAAGAACACTTTGTTTGGTCCACTTGGCTGTGGCATACCTCAAAAATATATGGATGTTCGGTATACTTAATTATTAGGTTTGGATGGTAGAAGTTGCGTCAAGACAATGGTACAGAGCAGGAGAACCTTGTGTTCTCTGTTGACCTTCCCTGGTTTCTCATAAATACCAGAGCATTAGAATCTGCCCTCTGGGGGCGCCTGGGTGGCTTAGTGGGTTAAAGCCTTTTCCCTCGGCTCAGGTCATAATCCCAAGGTCCTGGGATGGAGCCCTGCATTGGGCTCTCAGCTCTGCAGGGAGCCTGCTTCCTCCTCTCTCTACCTGCCTCTCTGCCTACTGGTGGTCTCTGTCAAATAAATAAACAAGATCTTTAAAAAAAAAAAAAAAAAAAACTTTATAAGAAAGAATCTGCCCTCTGGTATGTTCTTTCACTGACAGTTCTCAGGCTCATCATTATCCCATACCTGAGACTAATTTGGGTGTACTATGTACTTGGCACCTCTGCCTCAAATTATGAGGCTGATACCTGGGTGGGAGAATCAGTCTGGAACGGCAGAATATATAATGTCATGGCAGTGATGTCTGAACCCAGACAAATGGCTTAGCTTGGATCTTATGATATATTATACACCTCTTCCCCCAAAAGGACATTCTGTAGAAGAAATATGATGATGAGCTTTATGAATGACTCATGTAGCTAAGGAGATATTTTCTCTCAGAAATCCCAGAATGCCTGACTCTCATACAAGCCTGGAAATTATAGTTGTTATACTGGTTGCTTCTTAGGCGGTGGCAAAAACTTAAACCCCAAGCCTTCACACATTCATTCATTCAGTCCATCAATCTGTATTTGTTGGGTGTCAGTTGTTTTTGTTCTGTGTCAGTGGTTGATTAGACACTGAGGATGAAATGGTGAGCAGAAGAGGACATGGACCTGTTCTCATGGAGTCTGTAGACAACTGAGAACAGATTGGTGGGTGAGGAAGCAGATATTTATCATACTCCTGAATGTATAGTTATAAACTCAGCCAAGTCCTCCCAAAGAAACACATACTTACCCATGAGAGTATAATGTAGAGCAGCGACCTGCAGTGGGAGATCTAAAAGGCTTCTTTGAGGTGCTGAGTCTGGAACTGACGTGTGAAGGATGGAAACTAAGCGGGAGGTAGCATACATAAAGGGCCTGTGGTAAAAGGAGTAATGAAAAGCCAAGGAACCGAGAGACCAGTGTGTTAGAGTACAGAGGGTTAGGGGGAAATTCAGGGGCGAGGCAGGAGAGACGGATAGGATCAGATCCTGTAAGGATTAGAGGGTCATGTTAATACTTTTGAGGAGGGGGAGAGGGACACAAAATTCTGATTTGAAAAAATCACTCTGGTGGCTGGCTGGTGAACAGACTGGGGAGAAGAGCGTAGTAAGCACGAGAAGACCTGCTTACTGTGGAAGTCACTGTGGAAGTCGAGGCAGGAGATGGCAGTTTTTAAGAACATCATAGTCATAGGGGAGATAGAAGTGACTAATTCCTAAGATAGCTAGGGATAACATTTACGGTGGTGTTGATTGGATTTCGTTTGGGGAGAGGGAGGGTCAGGGATGACCTATAGTCTTCCATCTAGCATAACTATATAAATAGTGGTTTCATGGAGAAGGAACTACCAGAAGAGGGGGACTGGGTTTGTTGTTGCTGCTCTGGCATGGGTACACAGTGCCAACCATGAATTTAATTTTAGATCTCTTAATTTTGAGTATCTTTGGGAAACCAAAGAACAGATGTTCTGCACGTACAGCCTCAAAGCAGACCTGTGATCACTCCTGATGCCCTAGCATTCAAGGCTTTCAGAAGTAGCTGTGCAGTGCCCCCTGGTGGAACTCCCCAGTTTGCAAGTTCATCCCCACTCCCGCTGCTGGCAGAGGGTAGGCTTTCCTAAGACACTCCATGTGCCATTACATGAGATTGGTTCATCTCTAGAACTAGGGGATGATATGGTCCTCTATCTCCAAATATGTATCCATATCATACCCAGTGTATCCTGCCAGTGGCTGTTGTGGCTTGAGAAGCCATTTGACACCATGGGAGCAATCCTGGTTAGATAGAATGGAGTCCCAGCTGGGCTCTGCCATTAGTAGCAGTGTGACTTGGCCGCTGTGATTTCTCTAGATCAGTATTTCCTCCTGTGTGAGAGAAGCAGCTGGGCTAGATAGTCTCCATGAGTCCTTCTGGGCCTAGAATCTCATTGATTCTAATTTCTAGTCTCTATCTCTACTAATTGAACAGTTTGGGGAATGGAGATATGTTTCTAGATATAGAGGGTTATTTTTGGCCATTTTGGAATGTCTCATATTTGGTTTGCTTCCCCAGGGGGGCTTTAAATTACCCTTCATTTACCACTCCTTGATGAGGTTAGTATCATTTCTAGCAAGGAATTTTTAAATAAGGAGAGAGAAATATTTCTTCTTAAACACTAGCATTGATTCCTGATTAGCTGTGGTGCCCTGTTGAGGATTCTCGTGCAGCATTTCAGTTGGGAGGAGAAAGTGCCATCATTGCTTTGTAATGTCTGTCATTGGTATGGGTTGGGGAATGGTAGCATGTTAAGTGCCATGCCTTGTCGTCCCAGTTCTGAGCTCTGGTATCTGTTTGTCCTGACAATACATAAGCATGGTTTAGTGGTTAAAAGAAGAAATTACAGGATTATACTTTCCAAAACTTGTTCTTGAACTGAAATTTTCCACGATCTTTCATAGCATTAAGTTCTAACTTCCAACAATTTGATGGAATAATAGCAGGGTGATGACTACGTGTCTAGTTCATTTTATTGACTGGTTAACACTGTTCATACTTCCTGTAGAAAATATGAAATGCCTACTTTTCTGTTTTTAAAAGGACAATGTAATGGAAGTGAATCTTTCTTTGTGGGTTGAGACTCATGCAGGTACTCAGGGTTAGTCTTTTGTGCTAGTGCTCATCAGTATTCACGTGCATACCTATGAGCTGGGGATCTTGTTAAAATTCAGATTCCTGGAGTCAAGCCCCCCTTCCCTGAGATTCTGATTCAGTAAGTTTGGATGGGACCAGAGATTCTGACAAGCCGCTTGTCTGCGAACACACATAGAATAGCAAATGTCTAAAGAGCACTAATAATTGCCCAGAAATGAAGATTGAGGTAGATAAATTAGAAGCTCTGCATGTTTTATAGTTAGCCATACCCTAAAACTGCTTTTTTTAAACCAATAATGCTACTCCCTAAATTCTCGATATGAATCCTACAATTTGCTTCTTTTTCCTAAGAGTGTAATGCGGGAAAAAATACTAGTTGATTGAGGTCTTTGTTTAATTGCATTCCAGATAATTAACATTTTATTGAGCCTGGAGAACACTCAATGGATACCACAAAATGTAGTTACTTAATTGTAGCTTTCTTTCAAATATTTTTGGTTGTTTTGCTTAGCTACAAAAATGATACTTGCTCACTGTTAGAAGTTCCACCAATGCAGAAATACATGAAATAGAAAGTGAAAAAACATACTGTCCCAAACCCTGGCCTTCGATTTAATAACATCATTAGCCAGTGTGAACAGTTTGGGCTTTTCCTGTGCTTATGTAAATCTTGTCTGTCTTCTCTATGTTAACCTGAACATACAAATAAAGGTCTTAGGGGGGGAAATAAATGTCTTTTTCCTTTCTAAAAGTGGGAATTAGATTTTAAGCCCCCCGGATGAGATTCAAAGAAGGCAAAAGTGAAGATTTCCTCTCTCCTTTCTCTTCCACATTTCTGTACTCTACTTCTTGACACTCACAAGAGAATATTTTAAACATCTTTCCGAAGACGTGCGCAAATGGTGTCTTTGCTTGCCACTGTCTTAGTGGTGTGAAGCTGGTTCCCCTCATGTGACTATAAATCCCCGTTTTGATTCTTTTACATCTTACAGAGTACCTGGCACAAAGACCCGTATGAGATCCTAGTAAATACAGCCTGATGCATTCTCAGACCTTTGAGGTATCCCGATACCACAGTGGGTCTTCTCTCAGGTCCGGGCTGTAACATTAGTAATGCTTGATCATCTCTTCTATACGCGTTTGTTGAGCATCTACTATGTGCCAGGTGTTGCTGCATGTCTCTCTACCTGTTCCAGACACTTTAGTTATTAATGTGAATAAATGAGAAGGCCAGGGTCCCTGCCATGACAGTCCAAGTGAATAAACAGCCTGGACTGCTTTCCTGCAGTTTTATTGTGGAAAGATGAGACTTGGTCTTTCATGGGTTTTTAAAGAGAATGAGAAAAGCCTGGTAACTTTCCTCCTTCATTTGACATAAAAGGATGAGACCATGAGTGGCCCTGAGATTTCTTCCCTAGTTTTGGCCAGAATCCAGTTTGGTGAAATACATCTGGAGGTCAGATGCAGGGTAGGGCAGTCCAGAGAATAATCCTCTCTCTGTGAGTGCCTCAAAAGACATGCAAGGGCAAGACGGAGACGTTGTTATTTTGAGTCGAGAGAGATACGCATATCGGGATTTACAGGAATAGCGGTAAGCTTTATGAATTCATTTGTTAGGGCAATGGAGTGTGAAATGATGTCTTTTGGCCAGTGCAGAGGGGGATTGTGAATTCATGCTGCAGATTCAACTCAGGTTATATGTAAACTCTGGTTTGCATTAGACACCTATGGCATATTATGTAAATAGGGTTCTATCCTTATACAGAAGTACAATTATTGACGAGACAGCTCTTAATAGCGTGGGTACTTATCTGGACATTGAGAGCACTGGGATTTATTCTTCTGTGGTATAAGTTACTTTGTTATTCGGATTTCTCATATAGCTCGTTTATTGAAATAATTAGAAACAAATTACTCACATCCGCATTGGTAGGATAAGCTCCTTAACAAATCACCACTCCACCATCATTCCAGACTGGGCTTCTGAAAAAATACACTTACAAACTTTTATCAGAAATGTGAAGACCATATAGGTTTTAAATTTAATACTCGATAATCTTCTGACAACGGTTGAGCAGCACTTAATGAGCTTAGGCTCTCTGCAATTAAGATGTTCTGAATCGGGGTGAGATAGAATGGAGGGAGGTTTTGTTCTTTTCAATTAATTTCCTGGGTGGCACACACCGCTTGCCTCTGATATCCTTTCCCGGCTGCAGGCCACTCCCTATGCTGGGATGAGGAGGCCTGGGGAGGAAGGTCGGCCAGGTTAATTACACCTGCCACTCTTCAGTCCCCAGCCCCCAAGCTGTGATCTGTATGCTTTGGAGGGAAGTCACCCCTTCGGGTCTGACTTTATGCAACTGGATGCAAAAATTGGCAGATGGGAGCTAAGAAGTTGGATTCAGAGTCCCCAAAATGGTTATGCTGTGAAAATTTGAGACTTTGCATAAGAATCCAGGCTGTTTTGTGTCTGTAATTTATCTAAAAAAAAAAAAAAAAAAAAAAAAAAAAAAAAGTAAAAAAAATCTCCACTAAAATTTTTTTTTTATTTTTTTTTTTTTTTTTTTTTTTTTTTTTTTTTTTTTTTTTTAATTCTACTGACATGCCTTCTCTGTTTGGTTAAGTTCCCATTTTTCCAAACTTCAGTCATTTGGGTATAATTTTTACAATTTCTATATGTAAGACCTGTACTATCGTTTATTTTACTTATACTTTTTATATCAACTTTTCTTTAACTTAGTATTACCGTAAGCAAGAATATTAATAAAATCATGAGGTTAGTTTCATTATGAAAGTATTATAAAAGGTTAGTGTTCTTTATGTATTTTTCTGTTATACATTGAAATAAATACATAGCTCTTAAGATGCAAATATATTTTTCTCTGAAGCGCGTTGTAGTCATCCCATAAAACTCCAGTGGCACATAGAACACCGTTTGAGAAACCCTGGTTTTGCCCAAGCTTGGCTTCCCTGTGATTGCGGACAGGTACAGGGTGGGTCCTGAAAGCAACCCCTGGGGCTAGTCTGTATCCTGTTCCTTGCCTGGGTCAGAGCTTCCACATGACTCATGATACCGTGGCTGGTTCTCCTTTACCTTTGCTGGCTCCCTCACTAGTCCTAGCCTGCTCTCAGCACCCTTTCCATCTTCTTATAGATCAGCAGGCTTCTGATGTCATATGTGTGCTTAGAGCACTCAGAATGCCGCCTTCCCTCGCTGCATTGCACACAGGAGGTAGTCTGTGATTTATCTCTGGATAAAAAAGGAGGGGGGCACCAGGCAGGTAGATGTTGAAGGTGCTCCTTAAACCCATTTTCCAACTTCCTCTGCTCCACCTCAAGGCTCTTGATGGAAATGCTTTAGTTGAGGGTTTGTCCTCGTGCTTTTCCTCCCAGTTTTTGCTCCCAGTAAAGGATGACCATGGAAATAATTTATCTCTTACTTCCTAATGAATTTTAAATAGTGTAGTAGCTGGCAAATGCTTTGCAGCAGCATTTATGAAGAATTTAATAAGGTTGTTCTAACATGTCTACTGTATTTACTTGAGCTTGTGTGCTTTTCAAAATTCACTGAGACACTGAATAATTTGAAACTTTGGCTAATTCCAAACAGTTTATATTTGGCTTTGGACTTAATAATAATTACTATTATTAATAGTATTATTAGTAGTGGTAATAGTAATTTGGAATTAATAGTAATGTTGGATTTTGTGGCAGATTTTCTATTTTGATTATTATTTTGGCAGTGTTAAGCTAAAGTAAGGGATATAATAGAGATACCCCAGTTTCCAGCAAATGAATGTAGGTAAAAATGAGAGTCCAGTGTACAGGAACAGATTTCAAGCCCTCAAAAAAGGCAGGATGAGGCACTCACCTGTCGGATTTTTTTTTTTAAATTTTTTATATTCCCCTGATGCCTTTTATTCAGGAGCTACTGAACACTACGTCCGAGATGTAAGGCATTTCTGTCCATACTGCCAGATGAGCAGTCCCCGAAAATGATTTCAGGCCTCTCTGCAGAGATGTGAGGTTGTATGTGTTTATCCAGGAAGGAATCCAGGTTCTCTACAGGAAAGGGACATGTCAGTGACAACTGGCCTTCATTTCCGACAGGCATCGCCAGCTATAGCTAGTGCAGCTATGGCCGTAGGAAGCGACTGGCAGGTTCAAAGCAGGAGACTGTGGTGATCAAATCCGTGTTTTAGAGGGACCACCGTGGCTGCAGTGTGCAGTGTGCAGTGTGGATAGGAGGGGGTTTGAAGCAGGCAGACTGGTCAAGAAGGGTTTGCAAGGGTCTCAGTGGGGTTCCATGAAGATAGAGCTGAAACAGTGGCCATGAGGAGGGAGAGAAGGGTATGTAGTTTAAGAATAT
The DNA here is from genome assembly GCF_022355385.1 of Mustela nigripes. Classification (NCBI taxonomy): domain Eukaryota; kingdom Metazoa; phylum Chordata; class Mammalia; order Carnivora; family Mustelidae; genus Mustela; species Mustela nigripes. The sequence goes on from NC_081559.1 coordinate 96,371,593, forward strand.
TTACAAGGTAGACCCAAGAGCACTTAGTAGCATAGCGCCCTAGCAAATGGAGGAGGAGGAGGAAGAGGAAGAGTTGAAGATGATGCCCCAAATCCTGGTTCGTGGGAGTGGTAAGCAGTGATACCCCAGCTCACACGGTTTTAGTTGGGTGTGAATGTGCTGAAGTTCCGTTGTCAGTCACCCTTTATTGGAATCTGTTCCCAGCTGCTAATACCATGACCTTAAAATCATTCATATTTGTTAGGTGTGAGTAAACTGAATTTTTATATCATTTGTAATGTATTAGGGTAATTCACCATTTCTGATACCTGTCCTCTTTATAAATTCATTCATTCATTCGTCTGATATTTGTTGGGTTATTTATTGATAATGTGTGCCAGACTTACACTGAAAGCAAAATTCTGATGCCTTCTACTCCTCTTATTATACACCTGTGTGTGATTTCATGACCAGGCATGATTTTTGTCCAGCCCTTCGTGGGGAGCACCACACTTCCTTGAATGCCAACCTAGGCCTCTGGTCCTGGAGAGCCAGTGACCCTGACTTGGTCTTAATGGCCACATTCTAAAGCACTCTTTCTCCTGCTTGTGCTGGCATTTTAGGCATTAGACTCATTTCCCTTTTTAAATTCCTATTTCATTTACGTGCCTATCCTGAAAATATTGGCTTTCAGGTTATTATCCATTTTTTCCAGATATTTAAATGTGTGCTAGAATCATTTCATCTCGCTCCTTCCATATTTCTGGCCACTTCTGGCCTACCTTTGTCTTTTTTACACCATTACTAATGCCCTAGAAAAATAACATTTTAATAACATTTTGGAATGTGAGAAATTAGGGGAGGTAAGCTCTAAAATGACGGAGCATAAGATCATCCTGGCAGTATGGTTCTAAATGATTGTCTACAACTTCACATGACAGCAGAGGTTGGAACAGGAGAATTTTCCACCTGGAAACTCTGGAAAATCCCTCAGAGGGATTTGTCCCACTGCCAGAGAAACACTACTTCTCTTCACCTCCTGCAGGGCTGTGGCAATAATCTAGGAAGGGCATAAGGATGGAGAGACTGAATTTATGAATTCAGGGTTGTCCCACTCAGGAGAGTTTGAAACCCAGTTGTTGGAGTGTCCTTTGGCTTTGGGGTCTATCCTTATTGGAATTCTAGGGGCCCTCTGGGTATTTCTGAGAAGAGGAAAGACAGTAAATCTGGCCTTAGGCATGAAGTCTAATGAGTGTGTTTTCCTGAGGCTGATTACTTCTCCAGGTGCATGGATCTTATTGTAATATACTTGGGAGATGCTTCTCCTTTCCCCAAAGACCAACAGCAGAGAGAAAAGTAAGTTCCATGCTTAGTGTGTGATTGGTTTGCCATCTGTGTGACCTGATGTTGGCCCGGGGTAGGATGGACTTGGGTGGTGGCGTTAGGACGTGGGGATGGAAAAGAAGAAAAGGCTTTCAACCATTGGAAGGCAACTAGAATGTGTTCAGTTAAGAAAGGCTTGAAAGTGTAGAGAAGCTAGTCGGGGGATTAATGTGGTTAGAAGGGGCCTAAAAAAGATGGGCCGCTGAGAAAATTGTAGGATCAACTATGTAGATGAAGGAGCAAATCTGGAAGAGAAGTGTATTGCTGGGAAGGAAATTTCTTCCTGAAACAGGTGGGGGAATGTCTGGATCCAAGCAAAGGAGAATTTTCCTCCCTAGATCTAAGGAGAAGAGTGAGCCACCATTCTGCAAGGCTCTGAGAATCAAAGACAAAACCCCGTTGGTGTTTCCTAGCAACAGGGTGCCCAACTGGATAGAATATAACAGGTAATTCATCAGCTCAGGTACAAGTCACGCACTAAGGCGACTCTCAGTACTGTTGTAGGGAAGGATTTGCTAAGAGACGGAGGATAACACAAGAGAAGGGAGATTGGTATTAAGGTCAACATCTAGGAAGGTAATTTCCCTTTTCTTGGGAAAAAGAATGAACAAGGAATCTTCTCTCTGTGACCCTTCACAGGATACAGGCAAAAAAGGAGCAAATCCTGCCTCACGGATGAATTTCCTTTATTCCGTATCTGTGAACAGGATCCTTGTGGGCTGCTCAGTCTTTTTGGTAATGGAGAGGTGTGGGAATGGAAAAGCTGAAGTTCCCGAAAGATAGGAGGGAGTCCAGCCAACGTTGTTGAGTTGCTGTAACCGCACTTGTTGCTGACGAGCCTCCCATACAGCTGGGTTTACTAACTGATGAGGAGAGGTGGGAGACGGCGGTCAGGGAGCTTTATAAGCCTCAGCTACAGGCCAGAGCTTGTGAGGTGGGACAGGCCAGCCATTCAGGTCCACATGAATTATTCACCCAGGAATCACTGGCCCCAGTCCTGCCTCAGGGATCCCACCTGAATCCTCACTTTTATATAGGAAACTAAGGCCCATGGAGTTGTAATAATTTTCTTTAAACTAATAATTTGACAGGCCCAGGATTAGAGCACTTTGCTCTCTAAACAAATCTCTTTTTCTTTCTGGCGGTGCCATCACAGTTGCTAATCACTGAGATCTGTATGTGAAGTGGAGGGGTGAGGAACTGTGTGTGAATTGGTGATATTACAGGGAGAAGAAAAGTCAGAGACATACAGTGGAAATGCAAGAAAATTTCTGTTAGTGAATTTGAGTTTTGTTGTCTGGAAACACAAAGGGTGCTTAATTATTTTTTAATACTTCATTTGGCTATTTACTTCTTTTATTTTCTAGAGGATGAATGGGGGAGGCTGTTTGATAATGTGCAACTTATTTGTTTATTTTTCTACCAGGCAAATACAGTGGGTTTCTATAGAGACTTTGAACCTAAATATTATGTGCCTCTCTCCTCCTGCTGGTGTTTTCAAGGCTATTTGTATGTGGTATGTGTATGCTTATAGTTATCTATCCCTACCCCTCCAAGAAGACTTAATCCCTTAGCAATAAGAGAATTGTCTGCACTGGTATTGCTAAATATACCACCACATTTTGTGACTTCTAAACAATTTTTTTAAATTAAAAACAATATAATCCCTTCTAAGGAAATGAAGGGTTTTCCGTGAATCCCAGGAAGAGACTGTTGAGAATCTAAAGGGGTCCTCATTTTCTCTTATGCATCCTTTCAATCTGTCTGCACTCATCTTTCTCAGATAAAATCTTATTTTCCTTAGAAAGTGAATGTGACTCACATAAGTCATTTTCCAAGGCAGGGCCACTCCTGTACCAAATTCTGACATAAACCAGGTCTGGTGTCCATTCTCCCTTCTCTCTCGCCATCTTTTCTGTACCTCACTTGACCCTTGACAGTATCCCTTTATCCTGCCTCTGTTGCCTACACCTATAGTTTTTTTCTGCCATTTTCTTTCAACACTCTGAGTAAGGATCGTATAAATGCCTTTTACAATAATATACAAGCATAAAAAAATGAGGTACTATATTAACATAAGAAAGTATTTACCATGTGCTGGACCTTTTTTTTTTAATTTAATTTTTTTTCAGTGTTCCAAAATTCATTGTTTATGCACCACACCCAGTGCTCCATACAATACGTGCCCTCCTTAATACCCACCACCAGGCTCACCCACCCCCCACCCCCTTCCCCTCCAAAACCCTCAGTTTGTTTCTCAGTGTCCACAGTCTCTCATGGTTTGTCTCCCCATCCGATTTCTCCTAACTCACTTCTCCTCTCCATCTCCCAGTGTCCTCTGTGTTATTCCTTATGCTCCACAAGTAAGTGAAACCATGTGATAATTGACTCTCTCTGCTTGACTTACTTCACCCAGCATAATCTCCTCCAGTTCCGTCCATGTTGATACAAAAGTTGGGTATTCATCTTCTCTGATGACTGAGTAATATTCCATTGTATATATGGACCACATCTTCTTGATCCATTCGTCTGTTGAAGGGCATCTCAGTTCTTTCCACAGTTTGGCAATTGTGGATATTGCTGCTATGAACATGTGGCCCTTCTTTTCACTACATCATTATTTTTGGGGTAAATACCCAGTAGTGCAATTACAGGGTCATAAGGTAGCTCTATTTTTAATTTCTTGAGGCATCTTCAAACACTGTTTTTCAAAGTGGCTGCACCAACTTGCATTCCCACCAACAGTTTAAGAGGGTTCCCCTTTCTTCACATCTTCTCCAATACTTGTTGCTTACTGTCTTATTAATTTTGGTCATTCTAACTGGTGTAAGGTGGGATCTCAATGTGGTTTTGATTTGAATCTTCCTGATTGCTAATGATGATGAACATTTTTTCATGTGTCTGTTAGTTATTTGTATGTCTTCTTTGGAGAAGGGTCTGTTCATGTCTTCTGCCCATTTTTTGACATGATTATCTGTTTCGTGTGTGTTTAGTTTGAGGAGTTCTTTACAGATCTTGGATATCAGTGCTTTGTAGTATCATTTGCAAATATCTTCTCCCATTCTGTGGGTTGCCTATTTGTTTTGTTGACTGTTTCCTTTGCTGTGCAGAAGCTTTTGATCTTGATGAAGTCCCAAAAGTTCATTTTTGTTTTAGTTTCCTTTGCCTTTGGGGACATGTCTTGAAACAAGTAGCTGTGGCTAATGTTGAAGAGGTTACTGCCTATGTTCTCCTCTGGGATTTTGATAGGTTCCTGCTTCATGTTGAGGCCTTTTATCCATTTCAAGTTTATCTTTGTGTATGGTGTAAGGGAATGGTTGAGTTTCATTCTTCTACACATAGCTGTCCAATTTTCCCAGCACCATTTATTGAAGAGTCTGTCTTTTTTCCACTGCATATTTTCTCCTGCTTTGTCAAAGATTATTTGACCATACAGTTACAGGTCCATACCTGGACTCTCTGCTCTGTTCCACTGGTCTGTGTGTCTGTTTTTGTGCCAGTACCATGCTGTCTTGGTGATCACAGCTTTGTGTAAAGCTTGAAATCAGGCAACGCAGTGTCCCAGTTTCATTTTTCTTCTTCAACATTTCCTTAGCAATTCAGTGTCTCTTCTGGTTCCACACAAATTTTAGGATTATTTTTTCCAGCTCTTTGAAAAATGCCAGTGGAATTTTGATCGGGCATTGAAAGTATAGATTGCTCTAGGCAGTATAGACATAGAATATTTATTCTTCTGATCCATGAGCATGGAATGCTCTTCCAACTTTTTGTGTCTTCTTCAACTTCTTTCATGAGTGTTCTGTAGTTCCTTGAGTTCAAATCTTTACCTCTTTGGTTAGGTTTATTCCCAGGTATCTTATGGTTATTGGTGCTATAGTAAATGGAATCAATTCTCTAATTTCCCTTTCTATATTTTCATTATTAATGCATAAGAAAGCAACTTATTTCTGTACATTGATTTTGATGCAGAAAAAGCATTTGACAAGATACAACATCCGTTCCTGATTAAAAGGATTCAAAGTGTAGGGATAGAGGCAACATTCCTCAACTTTATAACATCTGTCTGTGAAGAACCCATAGCGAATATCATCCTCGATGAGGAAAAGCTGACAGCCTTCCCTTTGAGATCAAGAACAGGACAATGATGTCCACTCTCAGCCACCATTATTCAACATAGTACTAGAAGTCCTAGCGACAGTAATCAGACAACAAAAAGAAATAAAAGGTATTCAAATTGGCGAAGAAGAAATCAAACTCTGCCTCTTCACAGATGACATGATACTTTATATGGAAAACCCAAAAGACTCCTCCCCCAAACTACTAGAACTCATATAGCAATTCAATAATGTGGCAGGATACAAAATCAATGTGCTGGGCCTTTTGACAAATATGTACGTTAAATGATCTCAACAATCCTATATTCTAGGGATTTTTATCATTCCCATTTTCTACATGAGGAAACTGAGACTTGGAATGTTTATATAATTTACCAAAGTCACACAAAGTAAGCAGAGAATTAGAACTAGAACTCAGGAGAATCTGATTCCAGAAACTTTTCTTTTAAATTCTGGTGGACCCTTGAACAACATAGGTTTGACCTGCATGAGTCCAGTTGTATGTGGAATTTTTTTTATATATATAAATACAGTACAGTACTGTAAAGGTATCCTCTTTTCCTTATGATTTTCTTTTTTTAAAGATTTTATTTATTTATTTGACAGATCACAAGCAGGCAGAGAGGCAGACAGAGAGGGGAAACAGGCTCCCCACTGTGCAGAGAGCCTGATGAGGGGCTTGATCCCAGGACCCTGAGATCATGACCTGAGCCTAAAGCAGAGGCTTAACCCACTGAGCCACCCAGGCACCCCATCCTTATGATTTTCTTCTCTAGCTTACTTTCTTATAAAATACAGTATATAATAAATATAACATGTAAAATATTTGCTAAAAAGGAGTTTATGTTAATGGTAAGCTTCTGGTCAACCCTCGTCTTTTAGTAATTACATTTTTACAGAGTCAAAAGTGATCCTAAGCCCCATATTGTTCAAGAGTCAACCACTCATTATATTTTAAGTAACAGGTCTTAAAAGAGTTCTGGGAAATGTAACATATTTAAAGAGAGCACATTTTAAGTCAGTTGAATGAATACTTCATTTGGGGGCATTAAGCTGAAACCAGTCATGGTTTAGAGATACTTTAGAGATACTTTAGAAGCTCATGGGGGTGTATTAGGCTGGGATGAGTGAGGAGAAGACTTTTGAAATCATAGCATGGATGCTACTCACTGTGTAACTTGCATCGTTCTCAAAACTAGGTTGTGAAAGCCACCATAAGAGGGCTGTCCTCGGGAGCTATCTTCATTGAGGAGTTGTTTGGAGAGGGCCTTGTGTAAAGGGTGAGGGATCACTGCCAAGGGCTGGTAGAATGGCCTATATGCAGATAGAGTGAGTGAGTGATCTGATCAAATGAGATCTTGATTTGGGCTCCCCAGAAGGTTTTTTAACTGCTTTCCCACCCTAATGGGAAAGCGTTTGCATCATCAGTCATCACTACCGAGACATCTGGGCATCACTGGTCTGAACTGCAATTATGTTGGCTTCCCAGAGCCCAGATCTACAAAGAAGATGCTGATATTGGAGGGCAAGTTGCAACCCAGATGGTGTCTGTGGGAGTAACTGATCATGGATGAGGAAGTTCTGAGTTTCAACGATGGTAGTAGTCATCATGGGAAATGGGGTCATTGAAAGGAGGAGGAGTAGCCAGATTAAATATTTCATTCATCATATCACAGGTAGTGATATGGATCCCCAAATCTTTTCTGATTCAGGTGGTCTAGAATAGGGTCTAGGAATATGTACTTACTGAAAGCATTCCCAAGGTAATTTTGGTCATTGATTCTTCACCCGGCACTGATGTTGAAGACAAGCTGATCAAAGATACTTCCAAAGACATCATCAGCCTTTAAATCCAAGAAGGATGTTGTTGCCACTAACAGAGATGGTCAAGCCCCTGGACATGGGGAAATGAAAGAAGGGTTTTGGAACAAGCATGCTATGATGAGATACTGAGGAGGTGTTCTCTAGTCAAAGGAAGTAAGGACAGGAGACCATTTTTAATAAGTCTTCTGAGCTAAAAATCCCACTTCCTTCCTTTTTTTCTATAGCATAACGTCTCATTCCTTAATCCGGCATTTGAAGGACCCCATGGTTGGTTCACCTTCCTGCCCACCATCCCCCTCATTGTTCATGTAATGAAACCCTCATGACAGACACAGCAATCTCCTCATTGACTCCAAAGCAGCCACATACTTTCCCATCTTCATCCTTGCTCATAGTAGTTGACCTTCCTGAGAGTCCCTCCTCCCTCAGTCCTTCATACATGAATCCTACTCACCCTTCAGGGCAAACTCTAATCTCTGCTCCTTTGCCAGCAGCAACACGACACTCTTTCCTCTCTGGTTAGGGTTCTTCTGGGCCTGCTCACTCATTTGGCCTTAAAATCATTAACCTTGAAGGTATGCATTCATTTCCTACTCAGCTCTGTTGCATAAACACTGAGGAAAGAGGCTTTAGATTAATTCCACTCTTTGTCCCTTATAAAATCTAGTGGGAGGGTGTGTTTGCATTATTTAAGGAGAGGGCTGCACAGAGACATTTGTTGAAGTCCTGAAACTCAATACTCTGTGAATAACTGTAAAAGAAAAAAGAACAGGATTGGGACAGCCCAGGAAGCCCAAGGAAGCCCACCAGAGAAATACTTAAGAGGTTTGGACACAAGGCGCCTGGGGGATCCAGCACATTAGCAGCCCAGTGGGGGAAAATGCTTGAGAAGGAGAGATTGGCTCTGAGTCTTTATTGATTCAGAGGTTGGAGCAGATGTGCATGAGAACATATATTATTTTTATAGTAAAATCAAGGATGTACAAACTTTATATAACAGCTTGTATATAAAAGGAGTCACTCTTCCATTCAAATTTGAAGAAATATTTATTGAGTGCTCACTGTGTGCCAGACACTATGTGCATTACCTGGTGATATTATAAACGGGTTTGTTCTGGGCTCGCGAAGCGGTCATCGTTGGCAGCCATCTCCATGCCCCTTGGTGCCATTCGAAAACCATGAGTTATGTTATTTCACTTTGCATTAAGAAGCACATGGCATTCATTTTCATGGAAACCTAACTAAGCACAGATGTCTGATTGTGACTTCTGGCCTAGGGATTTAACTACAAAACAGGGACTACCTTCTTTCTCACCTCCCACATGCTTTGATTATATGCTTGAGTATTGAGGTTCTTTCTTAAATGATGGCTTAAAAGAATCCTAATGGCTGGAAGTGAGAGCCTGATTTCTAATGCATGACTGATGGTGTATTGTACAAATATTTGTTGATGCAAGACCAGATTTTCTCTTGCATGGGCCCAGGCGTCTTAGCGGATGAGAGAGAACTGCTTCTGTTTTGAACTGCATACGATGCATGGATATTTTCAGATACTTCTTCTTGTTTCCTGCCTGAGACTGTATTGAGAACTGAAAGATTTGTGTTTTCCAGCCTGGTGACTGAGAATCTAATGTGTTTCTGTAGTCTCTGCTTGGTTAGGAGGCATATTATGAGGCTGAGCAAATTCACTTGAATGAATCTCATTTGTTACTTTCAGGTCAATAAGCATCTTAAGCAACATAGGGCCTGCGACACTCTGTCATATCCCGGAACGGCTAAGCAGGCCTCTCCCTGGAGAAGAGTTAACCAAAAGGAATGTGATCCTTTAAGTCCTAACACAGGACATACGCACGTAAAAGAAACTGAAGAATGAATCCATTTTGATGAACTGGCATTTTTTTTTTTTTAAATACTAAAAATACAGTAACCAAACATTTTAAATTGAGTTCATTAACGTCTTGAAATTGCGTACACATTAATAGGATTTTTATTATTAATTCTTCTAATTTGTTTATACTGGTCTCTGAAAGGGGTCTTATTATTTTCTTGAGTCTAGCTATGCATTTATGAGACTCATTAAGCATAATGGAATCTGGCAATTTATCACCCAGATTAAAAGCCCTTTCTGTGTAACCTCCATTCACCCTTTATATTTAGAGGCATCTCCTTGGCATCAATCAGGGGCTCAGTGTAATTTCCCAGATTCTTCAGTAACAGCATCTCTGTGGAGCTCGGCATGTCCTTCCTGCCCTGCGCTGCCCTTCCTCCTGCCCACATTAACATGAATTCGCTGTTCGTTTGATTCAAGCGAAGTTGTAAAAAGTATACAGAGTTAAGCTGTTTGGATAAATGCAACTTTGCCTTTTCTGTCTTTTCTTTCTCAGGTCTTTTCTGGTTATATCTCTTCACTTGAGCCTTGTTCTTCAGGGAACTATCAGAAATCAATGCCCTTTACAAATGCTAAATGTCTCTTTCTTGTTATGAATGGAACATTAGCCACCTAAGGTCTCCTGTCTTCCCCCATCGTGACTAATAGGATTGTAATTTCATCAAGGTCTCTGATGACATCAAAAACCATACCAGTGAAATGTTAAGTGGATTTGGATGTGACCTGATCCCTGAGATGAAATTCAAAGCACTGTCTATTTAAAGGCTCAGAGGCGGTGGGATCCCAGCTAAACCGGCCGCCATGACCAGTGGAGGTGTCCCTGTTGGGGCAGACTGGATGCAGATCATAAATCATTTGTTAAAAAACACGTCAAACAAAATGTAAAATACCCAAGCAGACATAGGGAAGACACAACTGCTATCATTTTTGTCCATTCTCTACACTTACAATCTCTCCTTTCTCTTTCACAAATAAATTAAAAAAAAGAAAACCAAAACACTCAAATGCTATTCAAGCCACATAAGATCCTTTTCCACCTTTTAATGTAAGTGCTATAGATTTAGTGTTCTCATTTGGAAGATTTTTGCTTGTTTTTTGTTCTTAATTGTTATTTTCCTTTCATTGGTATTGACTTGTGTTCCTTAATTTGGGCAGAGCCCTGTCTGATAGCTGGGTAGAATGAGAGGAGCGTGGGTTAATTTTCAGGACAGACTCAAACTATGCTGTTCATTGGAAGGTTGAATGGCCACTTGGCCTCAGTAGTGAAATCCACAAAGCTAAATGGTCAGAGTCTAATATTAATGAACAGGAGCACTTAATGTTTTTTAATTCTTTGTTCTCCCTTCGGAGATGGTGAACCTAACTAAAATCCTCTGTCTCTGCCAAGGGATCACTGTCTTTAGAGGCGTTCTTCTAAACCTTAGCATCTTCGTGCTCTGCCTTCGACTTCCAGCCCCGATTCGGGTCCTTTGTCCATTTGCGTGGCCCACTATCAATTCCACAGCCCTGCACCTGACCTCTGGCACTGCCGTCTCCCCACCGTCAGTCTAGCCCACATGCAGCTGGGTGACTCACACCCGTTACGTGGTTTCTGTCACTTGGTTTTCTTGGTGAAGTTATCCATGGCTCCCATGTCTCTTCACATCCTATGTAACTCTTCGGGAGGCTTCCGAAGCCTTCAGGATCGGGCCCCACTCCACGTGCATAGTTGGTCCCCCTGCGCTCCAGCACACATGCATCCTAGCCCTGCTTTCAGTCATCATCCGTGCAGTCGGATATGTCCTGATGGAAATACCGTCCCTGATCTTAACCTTTTCAAAGCATATCTATCTTTTATCCAGGAAGCATTCTCTGTACTTGTAAATCTTCTCGTCCTGAATTCAGTGAGACTTGTGATGGGTGTGTATCATGTTATCCTTCACTCCCTTTTATTTGAGATTTGTATGTTTCCTTTCCCCCACACCACACTGATGCCAAAAGGATTTGCAGGAGTTACTTAAGCAGATAGCATCTTGTAATAGTTGATCACTGCTTTCTATCTATATTTGTCATCTCCTCTACTTAGTCATTAGCTTTTCTAAGACAGGGACTATACCTCATGCCTCGTTTTGAAAGGTAGCCTGGAAAAATGGAGAGGACACAGAGCTAGAAGTTAAAGGACATGAATCCAAATACAATTTTGCTACAAATTAACACTGTGACCTTTAGGTGCATTGCTTGAGCCCTGGGGATCTAAATTATATAGAAACTGCAAATAATTACATTTTTACCAAATGTAAAGAGCTTTTTCTTTCCATAAAAATAGCTTTCCATTCTAAAAAATAATAATAACAGTACAGAAATCTTGAAATCAAAAATTAAAAATCAGCTGAATTTGCACTACCCTGAGGTAAAGACTAATTCACATTTTGGTATTTCTCACTTTACATAGATTTCTTTTAATCGGTGTGCACTCGTGGTTAAGCAATCTATCTCTCTATCAATCATCTCTGTTTATTTAATAATGGGTAAAATACTGATTTCTTGTCAGCCTTGCCTGCTTAGCAATATGAAGTGCAAGTATTTGGGGGCGCCTGGGTGGCTCGTGGGTTAAGAATCTGACTCTTGGTTTTTGCTCAGGTCACAACCCCAAAGTCCTGGGAATAAGCCCTGTACTGGGGCTCTCTCTCTTCCTCTCCTTCTCTGCCCCTCCACCCATGCTCTCTCTCTTTCTTTCTCTAAAGTAAACAAATAAATCTTTCCTTAGAAAAAGTTCACCTATTTTCACTTCACCACATTAATGCAGAATTATATGCTTATTAAACCATATATAATCCCTTTTTAAAACATATTTTAGAGAATGACCTCAGAGTAGATATTTCCACTGACTGCTAAAAGAAGTATGTAATTCCAGTTTGTAATCTCTGACGAGATATCTCTGACTTTGGTACAGAAGTTGCCATGTGGCGCTCTGCCTTTCTAATTGAACATTCATTTGCTGGCTTCAGTTCAGTTGGATTCTGAGTAAGCTGAAGCCTCCACTCCCAGCCCCTCACCGATTCCAGCTTTGTCTCCTTGCAGACCCTTTGCCCAGACTCCAGCATCCAACAGGCTCTAGAAGTCAACAGTTTTCTTTACTTTTTATTTTTTTTAAGTTTAGCGCAACAGAGTTGATAGAAGAATCTGATATAACCTTATATAAATTGGTGTGAGGCAACTTACGGTTTTGATGTAATTCATTCGGTGCAGGCGTTTTATATGTTTCGCTTCCAAAATGAAAAGGTATTTGACTCTGAGTTTCTGCCCCAGGTCCTTCCTGTCAGTGATACGTAATATAGAATATATTTCTCTATTAACTACCTGATAAATATAAAATATTCTGACTTACAAAATTCATCTGGTACAAAGGGTTTTGAATAAGAGATGGTAGCTCTGTTCTAAATTTATGAAACCTTCAATCCTGGTGACTAAAATTCACACTTTGTTTTTCTTGTTAGCCTTCATTAAGAAAGAAAGAAAGAAAGAAAGAAAGAAAGAAAAAGAAAGAAAGAAAGAAAGAAAAAGTAACAACAGACTCTTAACTATGGAGAACAAGCTGATGGTTACCAGAGGGGTTGGGGTGGTGGGGATGAGTAAAACAAGTGATGGGGATTAAGGAGGGCACTTGTGGTGGTGAGCACCCGTGATATACGGAATTGTTGAATCACTATTAATACAGCACTGTATGCTAACTAACTGGAATTAAAATAAAACCTTTAAAAGCTAATTAATATAATAATAATAGTGTTGGGCATTACAGCAGCGGTTTCCAAACTTGTGTTTTCTTTTTGGGCTTCAGAAAACATCTTCAGATAAAATCTGACCTCAAAAACTGATCCCTTAGCCAAGATAGAAGTCAGGTTCCAATCCCCAGAGGGGAACCCAGAGATCGGTCTACTGGGTCCTTCTTCCACTCACTCCAAGATCACCTTTGCTCTGCTGTCGTGAAGACGGCTGTGGTAAAGGCTGACAGTTGCTCAGGCTCTAGAGATCCCAAGGAGGGCAAGGTGGTAGCCAGATGTCCTGGAAAGTACCACCAACCAGGCAGAGAAAACCACCATTCCATGGCCCGGAAGGGGTTTGTTGTGGTAGTTCTGCTGTTGTTTTGTTCTGGGTTTCTTTTCTGGTGAGATGAACAAGAGATCACATTTAGAACAGAAGGAGAATTAGAAGGCGATTCCTTGGAATCGTATTTCAAGGTTGAATGTATGAAAATGTATGCCTTAATGTATGCCTTAAAATGTATTAACCAATCCCTACTTGGGTTACTTATGTCACTTTCTAAGTTTTTGTACAAATAAAACCATAGTGATAGTGGCTATATAGTGAAGTGAAGTGAAGATATATCCACATACATTATTGTACATTTGTGTTACCATTTCTTTGTGATGAATCCTGAGGGTAGAAGTATTGTGTATGTACATGAAAATTTTCTACATAGTGTTGGATTGTCCTCCAGAAAGATCGCACCAATTTATACCTCACATAACCCTTCAAGTCCCTTCATGTCTTGATTTTCAGAGACTTATTAAATCAGTAAGTTGTTTCACATGCTTCCTTACTGTTTTTAATTTCTGGAATATTATCATTTTTAAAGTGTCATTGGAATTTAATAAGCACTGAAAAGGAAGTTTCATCAAAATAAGTGTTTATTTAGTTGCTGGTATTTAATTAAAATATTTAAGATTTAATTCATTAATATTATTTTTTAAATCTCTGATACATCTCTGACTTTATCTTCTTTATTCTTTTACTCTTGATAAGCAATTTCTAGTGAAAGTTTCTTAGAATGGTCATTGTACTTAAAATGGTTATCAAAAACTGCAAAAAGTAAACATAAAAAATTGTTGCTAATCTAGCTTTCCTCCTTCTGCAAGTTTTTTTAAGTGGGTGTTTTTAAGATGAACCGATATTTTTTCCCCTCTATTTTTTTTTTTTTAAAGATTCTTTATTTTTATTCGACAGAGAGAGACAAAGAGAGGGAACACAAGCAGGGGGAATGGGAGAGGGAGAAGCAGCCTCCCTGCCCAGTAGGAAGCCTGATGGGGGGCTTGGCCCCAGGACACTGGGATCACGATCTGACCCCAAGGCAGACACCTAACTGAGTCACCCAGGTGTCCTCCCCTCTATTTTTTTATTATGTGTTTTAAATGCATGCTATCAGGAAAGTGTCTATAAGTGAAATAAAAAGGACATTGTTTTTTTGTTGAATAAGGCGTTTTCTGTAGAAATATTGATGGCTAACATAACACCAGAGTCATTTAGAGCCAGCAGGGTGTACCTATGCTACTTTAATTATTAAAGGCTTTTTTCTCACAGTGACTGAATTGTAGAATGTACACATTTCAAATTGAATGAAGCTGTAGTTTTCAGACAATATAAATCTAACAGAATGATGAGAGAAAAAAATGTTGAAATGCAGGAAAGTTATAGAATTCAGATCAATAAATAAAAAGGAAGTCTACTTATGGCCCCCATAATTATGCCTGTGTGAGTGGGGTGATAGATTTTCAGCATTTTCACAGTGAGCTCTTTTTGCGTTCAGTTGCAGTTTTGAAATTGACTATGTGTTACTGAAAAAGATGTGAGAAAATAAACTTATACCTTGTCTTCATAGGACTTGTATCTTTCCATCTTTTTTTTTTTATGTTGCCTTCATATTTTTAAACATGGTATGAAAAACAGTAAGTATATCAGTTCTATTTAAAGTAATGACTCCTCACTCTAGAAGACAATAATCTTTAAAGCAGGATGTCAGCTGCTGGCACTTCCTTTCCTAGCCTGTGTTTCCCTTTGGAGTGGTTGCATTTTACCAAAATTCCAGTTTGTCTGAAATATGAGCAGGAGTCTTGGTTCATGTTTGCTTGATCAAGTAGTTATTGGTGAATATGATTTTCATCCGGTCAAGTAAAATAAGCATTTATCTCCAACTTACCTTCAGGTGAAGAGCCTGTCTTTTGGGAGAAGACAGCATTTACTTTACTCTTCTTACTGATATCACTGTTTACAGACAAGCTGGACTGAATTTTTCAAATACAGAATCAAGGGGTGCCTGGGTGGCTCAGTGGGTTAAAGCCTCTGCCTTCGGCTCAGGTCATGTTTCCAGGGTCCTGGGATGGAGCCCCACATCAGGCTCTCTGCTCAGCGGGGAGCTTGCTTCCCTCTCTCTCTCTCTGCCTGCCTCTCTGCCTACTTGTGATCTCTGTCTGTCAAATAAATAAATAAATAATATTTTAAAAAATACAGAATCAAGATACATATTGTGTTATTTGGCCAAGTATAATGGTGGGATTCTGGAAGATTCTTCTGCCTGGGGCCCATCATCCAATAAGCCTGACTCACAGGTGAGACAGGAGGTTGAGGCACTGAGTGAATATTTGGAGCATGATCTAAGCTTGTCTTGTCTTTGAGGCTTAGATGTACACACCAGTGTCTAGTCAACATTCCTATGTCCATCAGCATGCTTCCTAGCCAACAAGGATACCCTGAGGCAGAAATCAACCTGGGGTACTCCTAGGCAATCCAGTCCTATTCTAATAATCTAGCCACTGGGGAGAAACGTAGGACCAAAAGCAAATTTTTTGCTCATGGTTTTGAAAAATTTCTTGACACGTTGAAACTGTCATGAGATTTGCATTACTGTGCATGCATGTGTATGTGTCTGTGTGTCTGTGTGTGTTATCATCTAGGCTGCATGTCTGTCAACTTACTGAGATTTAGTTTGTTAAAACAAATGATAAGACATATTGACATCACGAGCCCCCTGGTATGATGTACTGAGGACACAACATTTTATCTGGGGTGTCGCCAAAAACGGATGGCCGTAGTCCAGTCACGAGGGAAATAAAGGGTCAGATGAACCCGAACTAAGAGACATCTGAGGAAATGACTAGTTGATACTATTCCAAAGTGTCAAAAACAGGAAAGACAGGGAACGGCTAAAGAACTGTTACTGACCAGAAGAGTCTAAGGAGAGGTAGCAACTAGGGGCAAAGTGGGATCCCAGCTGGGATCCGGCACAGAAGGACGGCAATCTTGGAAAAACTGGTGAAACTGGAGTAAGATTTTTAGGTAACAGTGTGGCACCCATATTAATTTTCTGGTTCTTACCATTCTGCTGTATTTATGCAGTATGTTAACATCAGGGGCAGCTGGAATATAATGGGAAATCTGTACTATTTCTGCCATTCTTCACTAAGTACAAAGTTAGTTAAAATAAAAAGGTTTTCAAAAACACATTGTTCATAGGAACCGCTTCTAGATTCCTTCAGACACTTCAAATGGTTCATTCTTAAATCATTCTAGTAAGACTCCACATTTATCCTCTATGAACTTAGGCTTGTTACTGTAAATCAGTTGCCCCAGCGTATCGTGGTTAGAGCATTAGAGACAGGAAGACAAGGTTTCGAAGTTGAGTTCTGCCACCTGCCAGATGTTTGACCTTGAGAAATTACTTACCTTTGATGGGCCTCCGTCTTCTCCTCTTTAAGTGTGGAATGATGACAATGACGATGACGATGACGATGATGGGGAGGATGCTGTTGATGGTTCTATTGCCGCTGCTGATGCTAATCCCTGCTTCATGGGAGTCCTGAGAACATTCAGTTAAGTCCCATTTAGCAAGTACTTAACACAGTAGCTGGGACCTAATAAGCACTTTATACATACTGGCTGTTGCTCCTGATGTTGTTGCTGTTCACATCTCTTTTCCTTTACTCAGCAATAAAATGTAAATAATGCGCCAAGTTACAAGGATAAAACAAGCTATTGTATTCAAAGCAGCTCCTTGGCACAGCGCCCTTGCCAAATAAGATGTAGGTACTAGTATCATTCATCTGGGCAGCCGTCCATCCATCCATTCATTCACCTAAATAAAACCCCATCCACTATTAGGGGGGAGTCTCCTATGCACTGGAGATTGGCGAGTCTTTAATGTTCAAAGCAGGGCTATTAATCACTGAACAGGCAGAGCGATCCTAATAGCATGTATCTTCTGCATGTATAGCACATTACAATCCGTGAACAGCTTTTCCATACGGTATTTCCTGCATCTGGCAGCACTGGCTGCGATCTCTCTCTACGAATGTGGAGGCTGAAAATGAGAGTCGCAAGGTGATGCTCCATCCTTGCTTATGTGACCTGGCAGGGGGCTGATAGACTTTCCCAGTAAAGGGCTCCATGGTAAATATGTTAGCTTAGCGGCTGGACGATCTCTGTTGATGCTGTTCCCCCCTGAACAAGGGGAGACGACAGCCACAGACAACAGGTAAACAGATGCATGCCACCATATTCCAATACAGTTGGACTGATAGAACCAGCAGCACCCAGATTTGTGGACCCTTGCACCCATCAGAGGTGAAGCAGTTACTCAGTTTTAGATTTCTGACTCCAAACCCAGGCGTTTCATGAAGTTCTGCTGCATCATTTCAGCAGAGGACCTGCAATGTGCCTCTGCAGCTTCGCTTCCCAGAAATGATTATCTCGTCGCTCTTGCTGTATCCCGCTTCTTGGTCATCAAGCAATATGTATTAAATGCTCAGCTGAAATCCAGGTTCACTCTGCCTCTCAGTCTTGTTGCCATTGTTCAGAAGACGTGAAGGGGAACCGTTCTCAGGGAGCCCTTGTAACTCCCTGTGACCATTGATTTCTTTTCTAATTGTTACACACCCTCTTTTATTTATTTTTTTAAAAGATTTATTTATTTACTTATTTACTTATTTAAGAAAGAGTGTGTGTGCATGCCAGCAGGTGGAGGGGTAGAGGAAGAGAATCTTCAAGCAGACTCCCCACTGAGTCGGGTGCCAGTCTCAGGGCTCTGATCTCACCAACCCCAGTTCATGACCTGAGCCAAAACCAGGAGTCGGACACTCAACACACTGAGCCACCCGGGCGCCCCATACACCGTCTTTTAGAAGAATGCATTCTATAAATGATCTTTTTTGAAGAGGGATCAGCCTAGAGAGTGATTCGTAGTTTCTAAATGCAGCTTTTTACTTTGACTTTGAAATTAAAAAAAAAAAAAATCTGAAATATTCTTAAAAATAAGTACATTTTCCTGCTTTTAATGTGTATCCCTCTCTGACTTGTCATGACTCCCCAGTGATTGCCTTTAATGCCTCCACCATCCCATCTGAAGTCCATTTATTATCCCAGGGTGTAATTTATTGTTGAGACTTAGATTTAGGCAGAGAAGCTTGCTGATCTCCCTTGGGATCTCTTCACTCATCTTGGGCTTCATGTTTTCCTCTTTTCGATTTGTTGATAGCAAAGGGACAAGTGATATGGGAATTGAATGAACCCTCTTTCTCCCCAGCTTCTATATTAGCATGATGTCACCTGCTCAAGCAGTAAGTCAATTGTATCCTTCTTCTCATCTGACTCGAAAGAGAGTCATAACCTGATACCCTGTCAATTTCACCAGGTTTTGTAAGCCATGGCTTAGCCTGTACTTTTTGACACTATTTTTACAGATTTGTTCCTTTCTTCCTTGATCATTTGTCTTTCTCTTCACACATCTTGTTGTTCATTGGTCTCATTTAATTACAGAACCAGATAAAATTCATGAATTGAATGACAGGTGGTGGTGCTGTTTTGCTGAAACACTTACTAGACTTGTACCTTGACTGAGGCTTTCTTTGATTTCTTTGGCATTTGGTTGCCTTGTACAGTCTAGTGATGGAAGATGACTGAACTGTCTTTTAAATTCTACCCTTCAAGCTACATAATGTTCATTAGTTTCATGTGTGACTACATAGTTTTTACCTTTATTTGTGGCAGGAACATCCCATTAAGTCTACCTCTGTTCATTTTATATTAGCTTTTTTTAAATTTAATTTTTTAAAATAATTTTTTAAAAATTTTTTATAAACATATAATGTATTATTAGCCCCAGGGGTACAGGTCTGTGAATTGCCAGGTTTACATACTTCACAGCACTCACCACAGTACATACTCTCCCCAATGTCAATAACCTCACCACCCTCTCCCTACTCCCCTTCCCTCGGCAACCCTCAGTTTGTTTTGTGAGATTAAGAGTCTCTTATGATTTGTCTCCCTCCCAATCCCATCTTGTTTCATTTATTCTTTTCCTACCCCCCAGACCTCCCACGTTGCATCTCCACTTCCTCATATCAGGGAAATCATATGATAGTTGGCTTTCTCCGACTGACTTATTTTACTAAGCATAATACCCTTTAGTTCCATCCACGTTGTCGCAAATGGCAAGATTTCATTTCTTTTGATGGCTGCATAGTATTCCATGTCATATATATATATATAATCTCACATCTTCTTTATCCATTCATCTATTAGCTTTTAATAAGGCCATCATGAATGAAAGTACAAACAAGACTCTGGACCACAGGGAGGTATTTGATAAGAAGTTCTTCATTAATACATTCAAAATAGGCTTGGCGTTCCTTTTTATGCCACTAAACGAAATAAAAATGTTCAAAGGTAATTATTAAAATTTTGTGGGTCCATAAAAAGAGGATTTTGGACACTGAGGAAATCCTGAATCTCTATTTGCTGTTATACTGAAGGACTCTTGGCTGAGACAACCAAATCCTCCCGACTTTTTCCTAAACTCCAGCCATTTGCTCTTCAAACGATTCTCTTTCCTCTTCTAGACAGTCTTGAACTGGACATGACTGCTTACATACTCAGATTCTTTCATTTTCTTTGCTGAGTTTTAAAGCCACCAGAGATCTCACTGTCAGTGTTGCTGCTTTTCTCACCGCTCTACCAGAATTCAGTGTGTGTGTGTGTGTGTGTGTGTGTGTGTGTCATTTGCACACATGCGCTCTCTCAAATAAATAAAATCTTAAAAAATAAATAAATAAAATTACATTTTCTAAGTGACGATAGAACCAAAACATATATCATATAATTAGAGACAGAATTCTAAGAGGTGTAATTGTAAAGGAACTTCTGTGAGATCTCTTCCTAAAGGAGGCAGGCAGGAATCTTGCTGGTTTTCAAAAAAGTACTGTAATGGAAGTTTTTCCTTAATCATCAGAAATTGGTCCGCCTGTACTGTAGTGCTTCATCTTAGTGAATTCAATAACTTTTCTGGTTGTGTTATTTATAAAATGACTTTCGCTTATAGATATTCAAATAGATGCAGTTGGTTATAATCCCAGAGAAAATAAGGGAGTGAGGAGAATGGATACCTGAGTCATTAGTATGGAGAATTATCTCAAACACAACAGATTTCTTCATGACAAATCACACAAAATCTCCATAGCAACTTCACATAATTATGCATAAGATTTTAGCACAGTAAGAAAACTATACTCTGACGAACTTGTAAAGACTAGTGATATACAGTGACATGGATGTGTGGGTAGATGGCACACAGGAAGATTGAAGGGGGCAGTTCTAAGATGTGAGAAATGCACAAAGGATAAAAAAGATTGCCTGCTTTGTGCTTTGGAGAATACTGATTCAGTCACTGCGTTGTCTCGAAATTGGAGACTGGGGGCCACAGTATTTATTGATAATAGGACGTCCCAGCTAGAACCACCATTGCTAAAGGAATGTTAGCATTTCTATTATATTTTTTTCTGGGTTATTATATTTTTTCACTGTAAGAAAATCTTTCTAGGCAATATATTGGCATACTAGATTGACATAGAGAGATGATTTTATAATTATTTTTTGAATTTATTAAAATAGCTTTGAGCTATTATTCAAAGCTCTTAAAAAGAGCTATAGAAGCACTCCAGATATGCAAATAATATCAAGTTTAGTTACTACAAAACATAACTGAGATGCTTTCATGCAAATATTTCTTATTCTAAATAATGATTTTTCACAAGTGTTAACTCACATTGTTAACTCACACTTGGGTTTATTTCCCACCTGACTCCTCCTTATAATGTTATTTACTAATTGTTTAGTGTCAGTAATACAGCTTTTGTTAATTTTGTTAATTTTTGTTAATTTTGTTCATTTATAAAATGTTGCCGCCTTTATATATTAGTAGCTCAATTAATCAATTTATATAAGAAAAGAGGATGGTACTTCTGGAAACTCCCAGGCCATAACAGAGCATTGCAAGATTAGGCAGCGTTGATGGGGAAGAGCAAGAGGATGTTACTTACTCAATTTGGTGCAGTGCATATTAATTCCACTGACTCTGGGCACCTGGGTGGCTCAGTCGTTAAGCGTCTGCCTTCGGCTCAGGTCATGATTCCAGGGTCCTGGGATCCAGCCCAGCATCAGGCTCCCTGCTTGGCGGGAAGCCTGCTTCTCTCCCACTTCCCCTGCTTGTGTTCCCTCTCTCACTGTGTCTCTCTCTGTCAAATGAATAAATAAAATCTTTAAAAAAAAAATATTCCACTGACTCTGACTTCGCAATGGGTGCTAGAAGCCAAAAGATGACTTTGGCATAGTTTGTGTAGTGGGAATATTGAGGATGTAGAGTCAGAAACAGACATGTGGTTAGTCAATTTCAATATAATGGAACAGAGGCTGAGATACACTCCAGGCTTATAATGGACCGTACCTGAAGGACATGTCTGTAACCAAGAGAGGATTTGATGCATCTTAAAGGGAAAAAGTGTCACCAAGGTTGAGAAAGGGAAGGACAGCATGCCACACTACAGAAATTGTATAGCAAATGTCCAGAGGTGTCAACTAATGCAATGTTTCCAGTGAGGTAACAACTACCACTTTGGTGTGATTGGAGCTTAAGTTCAGGAGTGGAGGGCTTGGATCTGGAGGAGGGTTACTATTCAAGTCAGGCCTTTTATGACAAGCAGATAACCAAAAACAGTTGCTCTTAAAAAAGAAAGGAGCTGTGGCACCTGGGTGGTTCAGTGGGTTAAGCTTCTGCCTTCAGCTCAGGTTATGATCTCAGGGTCCTGGGATCGAGGACCTCATTGGGATCTCTGCACAGTGGGGAGCCTGCTTCCCCCTCTCTGTCTACTTGTGATCTTCTGCAGTGTTTTGAGCAAGCTAGTGACATAATGCAATTTGCATTTTAGACAGATGCCAACTCCATTTTGGAGAGTGGAATGAGATTGAGGGGGGAGCAAACTAAATACAGAAAGGTTGCTCAAGAGGTCATTTTTTTTTTTTAAAGATTTTATTTATTTATTTGACAGAGAGAGATCACAAGCAGGCAGAGAGAGAGGAGGAAGCAGGCTCCCCGCTGAGCAGAGAGTCCGATGCAGGGCTCGATCCCAGAACCCTGAGATCATGACCTGAGCCGAAGGCAGCAGCTTAACCCACTGAGCCACCCAGGTGCCCCAAGAGGTCATTTTTGAAGCACAGACTTTTCCAGTGATTGAACCCCTTTGTCTCAAGTATCAGGGAGCAAAGAGAAGCTGAGGCCCCATTTGTGCCCTCTCTAACCATGAAGATCATTACTTCAGTTACTTTGAGGGTGATATTAACTATGTCCTGTTAACATTAAAATGTTAATTAAATTGATTTAATACTGTACTATAGAACTATTTTCATTTGTAGGATAAATTTAGTCCATTTCTATGCTTTGAAGCAGAATATCTAAGTGATTATGGACACTTAAGAGTTTACTTTATTTTGAAGGCTATAAGAAAAATGTATTTTCACTGAAGTGTGTGTGTGTGTGTGTGTGTGTGTGTGTGTGTGTGTATGGCCCAAGTATTAGGTGACCATAGTTTGGGAAGAACGGACAAGACATAGCATAATATCCAGTGGTGGAAAAGCATGTACTAATTTCTTCATCTATCTGTCAAACTTTTCTTTTAATATGGAATGTGTCACGAATTCATGTGTCTTCCTAGTGCAGGGGCCACACGAATCTTCTCTGCATCATTCTAATTTTAATATATGTGCTGCCGGAGTGAACACTCTGTCAAACATTTTTGAGGGTTTATGAGGTGACAGTAACTGTTCTGAGCAAGAACAAGGCAATCATGTGCAAAGCAGCCAGGAACCTTGCCCTTATAGAAATTGCAATCTAGCAGATATGTCCCATAATGCCATTTATGCAGGCCTTGCTTTTCAAGTTGATCAGGATTCTCAGTTTCTTGGCATTTTCCAGCTGTCCACCAAGTGTCCTTGAATCGTGTGAGAAGAAATGCTGACAATGAACATAGATTTCCGGACTTCCTAGAAAATAGAGTAAAGGTCTCCCTACCTCATTCAGTTTAATGCAAATACTAACTTTATGCTATCTCTGTTATCCCTAAGCCCTAATTTTAAAAAGTATAATAGTCAGACTCTAACTTTAATCATAAAATTTTAGGTATTTCTCAAGAAGTATAAATATTTGGCTTTGACTCCTGGATAAATGACTTTCTAATCTGTGAGAAACAGAACTTTCTCCAAATTGAAACAGAAGTAATTAAATTCCCAAATGTGCAATATTGTCTTGATCTGGTGATTCAGCCCTGAGATGACTTCCCCTACATCCTTTCCTTTAGCTCTCGTTCAGCTATATGATCCTTCGACTCTGGGAGTTCGGTGAATTGGCCAGAAAATCAGAGCTCCGTCTTCACATTCAGGCTACCTGGCTTTCCCATATTCCTTTGATAGCTCTAGGCATGGACAGCAGAGCTGCAGGGAAAGTGGTAAAAATGGTGATGAAATGCTCTATTTTGTTCCTTCCATACATAGTCAGTATTCATCTTATATTGTTAACTCTGCACACATAGGGACAAAATATGCATCATCCAGTTTTTAAAAATAGTTGTTCCCTGGGGCACCTTAGCAGCTCAGTCAGTCAAACATCTGCCTTCAGCTCAGGTCATGATCCCTGAGTCCTGGGATCAAGTCCTGCATCAGGCTCCCTGCACAGTGTGGACTCTGCTTCTCCCTCTGCCTGCCATTCCCCCTGCTTGTGCTCTCTCTCTCTGTCAAATAAATAAATAAAATCTTAAAAAAAAAAAAAAAGTTGTTCCCTAGCACCATGAGAGGTGACTAATAAAAATACAAGATACCAACCTAAGATGGGATTTAAGATACAAAAATATTGCTCCTTCAAATGCGAAAACAGACTTGTCGCTTTTACCATAACATTCTTGCTCAAAGATCATATTCAAAGAATACAGATTTTTAAAAAAAGAAAATGCAAATATGTGGCCACAAAATGACTATCATTTGTGCAATGTTTGTGGAAGTTCTCTGCTTTGCTAGGTTGGATTTAAGAAACCTTCTTGGAAACTAGACTCCAGGGCATCCTGATTTGTTTTCAGATGTGTGAGTATTGTATGAAATGGATTGAAGAGAAGTCAAGGTCAGAATTAAAAAAAAGAAAGAAAGAAAGAAAAAGAAAGAAAGAAGGAAAGAAAGCCCAAGTTTTGGAGTTTTGGTAATAAGTAATCTCAGGACTGTAAAATCTTTTGACTCAAAAATACAACTCAGGGGGCGCCTGGGTGGCTCAGTGGGTTAAGCCGCTGCCTTTAGCTCAGGTCATGATCTCGGGGTCCTGGGATCGAGCCCCACATCGGGCTCTCTGCTCAGCGGGAAGCCTGCTTCCCTCTCTCTCTGCCTCTCTGCCTACTTGTGATCTTTGTCAGGTAAATAAATAGAATCAAAAATACAACTCAGAATGCAAACCCCAATTTGCTGTCACTGTGAGAAAAGCAAATATTTCCAACTGTATCTAAACTATCTTGAAAGCAGAAGTTCAAGGAAAGAATTGCCTCTTGTATGTGATATTAACATCTCCCGTCTTGAGAAGTTCTATCTGTTAATATGAATCATAATAAGATGATTTGTGAGTAGGTAGATGCAGAACTTTTTATTCACATCTCCGTACATTTTATTTGCATATAAAGTGGCACATTTGTACTCAACAATAACTAGCCCTGGAGGAGTAATATTTAATAGGAGAATATAATTATCCCAGTCGGGCCATAAACATTTTCTTTAGGGCAATGACTACAGTTTAAGATAGCCTCATAATGACTCTTGTAAAGTACCACACTCTTACCAAATTGAGCTTGAGAAAAAAATTTAAGCTACAAAAATATTATGATTTCATTTGAATAAAATATCTGTTTTCACTTATCCACAGTTTTAGGAATGATACGCATTAAGGTCAATGAGCTATTAAATGTTTAATTTTGATTCTGTGTGAAGACCTCAAGCCATTATTTTAAGTACAAATGTTAAGAACTGTAAATATTTTATTGTATACCATGTTAACCACCCAGAATTGTTTTATTTTCATCTCCGATAATGACATTATTACAGACACTAGATAGAATACATGTAGTTAATACTTGGGATCATTTAAAGTGGCATATTCAGGATATCTGATCATACGCCTTGCATTCATTGGTTCTGTTTTGACCAAGCAGTTTTTTCTAAGATTTTAGGATGTGTTGCCTAGATAGTTATAATGTCTCAATATTATAGAAGTTGTGTGTTTGTGTGTGTATACACATATGTATAGTCTTATACACATACTAGAAAAAACAAGAAGCTAACTTATTTTGTCTGTCCTTCTAATGTTGGTAGAGGTTTTCTGTTAGGAATCAGAAGGCTTGTGCCATCACATTGCTTTTAGCATTAATAAGCCAGGTGACGATTCAGTTATCTTCTATGAATTTCTTGTCTGTTAGTTGATGTATCAGACCAACTCCTGAGAATTTCTTAGGCCAGAAATTCTGGAGATTTTGTTCCTTACCCCAACCTGATGTGTAAGGAAGACATCAAGGAGGCCCAAGTGCTTGTAGGGAAGGGAGTCAAAACAAGTAATGAAGGGAGCCTGAGGTTAAGTGTTACATACTGAGCACAAGGAAGAATTGAGAAGTCAGTGTGATGTGAGAACAGTCATAGCAAATGTCCTGCTGTTACCACGACTGGCCGACTTTCAGAGCAACTAAGCTCACAAGTCCAGGGAAGGGACTGATGCACTCTACCTGGGCTAGAGTGTAAGTTGCCTTCCAGCCTTAAAGACTGTGGGAATGCCTCCCCCTTTAGGGTATTAGGTGATATTCCAGTTTGTTCTTTCCGCAACTACTTCATACTTTTGCTGATAGAAGCACATAATTCATGCTTCATATTTGTAGGCTGATTGTACAGGATTCAGTACTACAACTCTTGGATATTTTTCGTATCAAAGTTCAGTTCCCTCAAGTTTGTGAATAACTGCCCTCTAATTGAGAATTCAGTGTTTTTGGCTTGCTCCAAGTTTGTTTGAACACAGCCCAAAGTTTCTTTTTAAGGCCAGTCCACGCAGAGCCTTGGCTCAGTGTTGTGCTTCCAGCAAGAGAAGCTTGTTTGTTTGGCAAAAACCTGTGGAGTCACAAGACTTTAAATATTTCCTTTTTTAGTTTGTACTTTGCCAACATCTGGACAATGGATATGGAGAACATTTCTCAGCATATGTTCTTCTGGAAATCCCATACATATTGATAAAGGGAAATTAATTTGGCTACTGTAAAAATGGGCTCATTTTGGCCCCTGAGCCGGTGGGATTTCTGGCTGGAGTCTTCTGCATCAAACATCTCCCTGAGTTGGGGCAGTCCACCAGTAAACCACTGATGGGCCCACTAGATCAGACCGTGGTCTGAATGTGAACATTTCTTCCTTTTGTATGCGTAGAGAGCACCCACTCTCATCCTTCTACACTCAGCCACTCAGCCGCCCCAGAGTGACAGGGCAGGCACTTGCAGTACCAAGCCACTATCAAGAGTCCCCCGGAGGCTGGGACAGCAACTGCAGCATGTGCTTAGAAGTGTGTCCTCACCGTCTTCCTCTTCCTAGACCCCTGCCCAACACAGTCTTGACACAGGTTTGGTGTTTTAGTCTATGCCTTGTAACTTACACCCTGTTGTGTCTGGGACAGCTCTTCCCTTGGGAGCAGTGGTGCCTCATTCCTTCACTGTCTCGCCCATGTATTGATTCAAAATACATTCACTGATCACCTAATACAGGTCAGGCCCAGTGTCAGATGCTAGGGAGGGAGCAAGGACAGAGCAGACAAAACTCCCTGTCATCATGGACTTGCCACTCTCGTGGGGAAGACACATTATAAAGAAAATGAAGAAGCAAAAGTATAGAAAATGATAAGTGCTGTGAGGAAATAAAACCAGGGAGCGGATAGAGTGTTGTGCTTGTGACTTTGGTAAGGTGTTTGGGGAAGACTCTCCTTGGAGAAAAGATCTGAAAGAGGGAGGAAGGAGCCAGAGGGAATGCAAGAGAGGACAGAGGCTTCACAGAGCATGTCATACTTTACTCCACTTTACTTCATGGGGTCCCGGGAAGCCTTGAAGTGTTTGAGCAGGAGAATGAGCTGATGTGACTTGCATTTTAATGGTGTCACTCTGGCTGCTCTGTAGGGCGAGGGCAGAGACAAGGAGACCTGTTTGGAGGCCGATGCAGTCATCCAGGCAGATGGGGATGGTGGGAGGAAGCAGGTGGGGTGGGAGCTGCAGGGTTCTGCCTGTATTGCAAAGAGGATGTGACCAGCGTTCCTGATGGATTTGGTCTGTCATGGGGAGAAGGAAAGAGTCACAGAAGATGCCAGGTTTGGCTCGGGGTTGGATAGCCAAAGGTAGCCTTGCATGTCTGAAGTGGTGGAGACCAAAGGGGAGCAGGTGATGGGGAGACAGCACCACGTGAGGAGCTTTAAGTCTCCCCTGCATGTCTTCTGTGAAACAAGGAAATCATCTTAGACACGGGGAATGAGACACTTGAAACAACTTTATAGCAGAGTTCACATTCACTTAATAATGCCTGACTGTTAAGCAGTGTACATTGTTTTCATTCAACCTTCACAAAAGTGTGATGACTCTTATTATTTATAATAATCATTATTACATACTGAGTGGTTGTTCTAATTATATAATTACCACATTATTATAATAATTGTAGTTGTCATTATAGAGTAGATGACTTCTGCATCATTATTACTACTACTGCTATTTACAGACCAAAAAAAAAGAAAAAATTGAGGTTCCAAGATGGTAAATCGCTTGCATCGAGTTCTTTAGCTTATGAACACCAAGTTTTGAACTTTGGTCTGTCTCATTTCAAAGTTGGGTTTTTTAAATGACTAAATGAGTCCACATGGGCAGCAACCTACAAAGGTGATGCAAGAGATTTTTGCTTTTGCTTTTTCCTGAAGCCATTAACCTCTTCGTTTCTGT
Organism: Mustela nigripes; assembly: GCF_022355385.1. Taxonomy (NCBI): domain Eukaryota; kingdom Metazoa; phylum Chordata; class Mammalia; order Carnivora; family Mustelidae; genus Mustela; species Mustela nigripes. The sequence goes on from NC_081559.1 coordinate 96,399,891, forward strand.
TGCTCATGAAGCTGTGAACTGAGCTTTTATTCATTCAGTCCCCAGCTACAAAGTAATCATCTCCCATACAGCAAGCTCCTGCTGGTTCTGGGAATATGATATTGTGCACATATGCCCCCTACTTTCTTACAGCTTACTCTATTTTTAGCAACAGATATAAAATTATCACTGTGACAGACAGTTCAAAGGAGAGGTCCAGGGCATGGTGAGGGCACTTAATAGAGAAATGTGACCTGGTCTGGGGCTGGAATGATGATTTAGCTAAGCTGATACAAGTAGGAGCTATCCAGGGATAGGTAAGGTGGGGAGGGAAAGTATTTCAGGCAGAGAGAACAGTGCAAGGGCCCTGTGGCAGGAAGAAACATTGCACATCCAGCATCCTATCCTAGGAACTTCAAGATGGTCTGTGTCACAGGGGCTTAGAAGCCAGAAGTGGAGGGGCATAAGACAAAAGCTAGAGGTCTCCACAGGCTGACCAGACACAGAACTCTGAGTGGCTTGACCACATAACTTATCATCTAACCTGCCATACTTTATGCTAAATGGGATAGTTTGTTGACACTACATGTGTGATCCAAATCTGTCCTGGCCAACCTGGAATGATAATCCCACTATTTATGGGCCAATTTAAAAATTTTAGTCCTTATTTATGAGTTGATGGGAAGCCAGTAATAGGTTTAGCAAAGAGGGGAGAGTTCACACGATCAGGTTTGCATTTTAAAGGATCATGCTGAATTTACTGAACAGCACTGACCAACGTCCATTTTCTAGATGATGTGTTTTGTGTGTTTTGTATGTGTTGTGTTGTGTTTATGGTAACATAAAATGTTATCATTGGAAAAGCTAAATGAAGGGAGCAAGGAACTCTCTGTTCTAATTGTACTTCTTATGAGTTTTCATTTATTTCAAAATGAAAAAAAAAATTAAGCTTACTCTGCTGAGAAGATAAGAGCCGAGCCAATTGGAAACACAGGATTCAGAGGGGAGGCTAGTTCTGGAGACCACACAAGATCTGAGGGCAAAATGATACGACGGCACTGGAAATAAGTGAACTGATTTGAGAGATACTTAAAATGCAAAGATAGCAGGTTACTCTGAACTTCTCATCTCTGTATGTTTACTGAGATTTCTACCAGGAGAAATGCTTGAAGAGGGGCAGGCAGCAGGCATTGGGGCTACCCTTATATTATTATTATTTTTTTAACAGATTCTATATATATTTTTTTTATATAAAAAAGAGAGAGGGAGAAAGAATAAGCACAAGCAAGGGGAGGGAGAAGTAGACTCCCTCCCCTTGAACTCCCTCCCATGAACAGGGAGCATGATGCAGGGCTCTATCCCAGGACCCTGGGATCATGAACTGAGCCAAAGGCAGCAACTTAACCAACCGAGCCACCCAGGTGCCCCGGGGCTGCCCTTCTAACAACCACCTTCCTCCTGGTCTTCTGAGGGTAGTCAGAGTGGTGCCAGGAAAAGCAAATTCATTCATCTCGCTAGATCTCTTCACGTCTTTCTAGGGAAACAAGATGACATCTCCCCAAACCAAAGGCCACAAAATGGTAATAACAGGGTTTGAACTTACCACATACAATTAAAATATACCCTTTCTCCTTTTTATGGATCGAGAGAAAGAAGTGGAAAGGGAAGGGTTGATAGGACATTTTTAGATTAAGGAATGAGAGGTAGATAAGGAAATGTGCTCAAAATAAATTGCTTTTGAGAAAAAAAAATGCTTTTGGGGAGAGCATATTTTATACTATTCAGAATAAGAGAAAGCCACCAATCCTGAAAAACGTCCAACAAGAAATATTTTGGTATTTACTTATTTTTTACTTGCTTGAGTATCTTCGGAGATTTTTCTAAACTTTAGCTCTTCTTTGTTATGTGTCTTCTTATTTCTCCTAAGTCCTTTCCAGTTGGTCAGGAAGTTAAGTCCTGATAAAATGAATCACCTTCACCACCAAGAGATTGTTGTCTGCGCTGTTTTTTTTTACAGTATGAAGGTGGCAGGAGTCAGGAAGAGAAGGAAGTGTCTTCGCATTTAGCAATCTCTGGGGCTGGTATTTCTCATGATCGAGAGAATGCAGATGGCAATACAGTGTGCAGTGTCCTCAGGGGCCGTGCCGGGCTTTGAGAATGTGGGGAAGTGGCTGATATTGGCGCACTATGGCTATAGCATTGTTCTTCAAAGTTTCCAAGAAATACTCCCACCCCAAACGATGAAATGCAGATTTTGGGTTTTGTCATACTAGGTAGGTTAATAAAATAAATGGATAGGGATTTAGATATTGGGATGATTTCTAAATAGTATTCTCCAAATAAAGCTTTACATAAGAATGGGCCCCTGCTTACCAAATAGTTATATTCCAGAAGGCACTTGTTTGAAATTTGGAATGGATTTCTTTCAGCTTATTGAAGCATAATTGGCAAATACAAGTTGTGTGTGTATGTGTATGTGTGTGTGTGTGTGTGTCTGTATATACACTAGAGTTCTACCTTGTCAACCAAGGAAATCCTACCATTTGCAACAACATGGAAGGACTAGAAGACATTATGCTAAGTAAAATAAGCCAGACACAGAGGCACCTGCATGGCTCAGTCAGTTAGGCATCTGACTCTTGATTTTGGCTCCGGTCATGATCTTAGGGTTGTGGGGTCAGACTCTGTGCTGGGCATGGAGCCTGCTTAACATTCTCTGTCTCCATCTCTGTTTGCCACTCACATCTGTCTGTCCTTCTCTTAAAAAAAAAAAAAAAAAAAAAAAAGTAAGACACAGAAAAACATTACATGATGCCACTTACATGTAGAATCTAAAAACGTTAAGCCTCACATCCCCAAGGATTTTCCCAACACCCTTCCTGCCTTCAGTTACTTCACTTCCTTTATCCCCGGTGATCTTTTTGGTCTATTTCATCTCAACTCTCAAGCCACATCCTGACCACCTTCAAAGTCACAGTGTGATCATCCCACCTGGAACCACATCATTTTGTCCTCCCAGATGACTTTGAAAAGCATCCCCAACCTTATGGAGGACTTTAAGTCTTTGGTTCTATCACTGCTATTTCTTTCCATTGTCCAATTTAACTTCTTTAAAAATAAAGCCATTCCGCCTATCCCTATGCCACAGTTAAATTAGAATCACTTGGGTTGGTACCCAGGTTTTTGTATTTTTCAAAGCTCTGTGGTGAGTATGATGTGTAGCCAGGGTTGAGAACCAGTGCTCCATGTTCTGAACATCAAAATACCTAGTTCTCTAGTTGATAGGTAAGAAATCTCTAAGCATTAATAATAATTAATACTAAGTATTGGCAATTAATTAGTAATTAATACTAAATAGTAATATCATTATAGTACTTATATAGTATAATACTATATGTGTAGTATAATATGCAAGTATAGTATACTACTTAGTGTTATAATTAGTAATACTAAGTAGTAAATAATACTAGGTATTAGTATGGGTTTTAAGAGGGCCATTCTAGAAACAGAGTATTGCTTAATAACTATAGCCTCAGGAATATGAATTGCTTTAACCAGTGAGAGATTTTTGGTCTATGCTTCACACATCTCCCTGTAACAGGTCACCTCCTCCCTAGGGGCTGCTTAAAGGCTTAGTCCTTGTCATTGTAAGAGAGTGGTTCTCAAATGATGCTTCTGTGGTATAATCACTAAGATCATCTATAGCAGGCAACCTCCAGATCTCTATCTTCCTTCCTGATTTCTCCCCTGACTTTTGCATATCCTGCTGCCTACTTATCATTTCCTCTCTTATCCAATCAATCGGAGACTTCTGGTAGATTTACCTGTTAGTTATATTCCAAACCTGGATGTTTCTTCCAATACCTACCTTTGCCATTCCACTCTAAGCCCTTTCATTCATACCTGGATACCCTCCTCTGTGGTCACCATGCTTTCACCTTTGTGGGGTGCACTCTTACTGCAGTGCACTCTTTTTTAGTCTTTCTCTAACAGCCAGACTGATTCTTTAAGAAGGTAAATCAGGTCACATCACTGTCTGCTCTGAACTCTTTATTGAATTCCCATCTCTTGCTTAAAGAGTTCACATTCTTCCCAGTGCCGACAAAGCCATAGATGATCTAGCCCCTGCCTGCCTCTCCTCACACGGTGGTCTTTCTGTTCCCTAGACATGCAAGATATATTTCCTGTCACAGGGCCTTTGTGATGACTGTTTCTACCCTACACCCTCAATTCTTTACTTCATGATTTCTTGGCTTCTTTCCTATTCATTTTGGTCACCACTCAAACGTCTTTAGCCCAAGAATTATCCTAACCACTTTTCTAAAAGATCCACCCTTCCCTCCAGTATCTGGCCGCTTAGCATGATTTATTTCTTTAAATCATGTCCAGACGTGAGTTGGAGGGGGCTTACCCTGTTGCTCTTACCCTGATGCTCTCCTGACTGTACATATCACATTGTCACATTGATTGTGACATTGCATCGGCAGTTTGAGATTGTCCTAGGTGGGGTTATTTACACTATGGCAAAATCTACAAATCAAGGGCTCCCTCACCAAAGCTTGTTGGATATTTATATTACTGCTTCTGACTAATAACATTTTTTTCCTTTCATGTCTGTCTAACTTAAACATAACAATATTTTTTGGTCTTATTCAGGGTAGCCATATAGCCTGGGAACCCAGACAAAAACACATGATGGCTAGTATGTTGTACTACATCACGCTGCACACTTTGTCTGGTGACATAACATGATGGGTTTAATGTGTTATTCCTCATGAGTGGCTCAAAGCGCCACAGAAGTTGTAAGGCGTGCAGTCATTAGCACAGCACACATGTCAATCACCACACCCATATGCATGACCATGGAAGATTTGTGTCTCTGAGTTCTACTGAATAAACCATCACCTTCAGTACTCCTCAGAAGACGACATCAAGGGAGTTTACATCTGGTGAACCTGCAGGCCACTTTACAGGGTCACTTCCTCCCATCTAGATGGGGATATTGTCTTCTCACCCACTTCACACTGTTCTGTCATGAAGAGATGGCATGGTCACCACTGTGGTGACCTTCTCCTAGCCTGTCAAGAGTGGGCACTAATTAATCACAACAAGATGAAATCTGTCCAAACATCCCCAGTGTTCTCAGCCTTTTGGGCCATCTGAACAAAGAACACAGTGACCTCTGGATTTTTTTTGTCTCTCAGCAAAAAAGAGGCACAGCTCAGGGATGCAGGAGCTAAACGATCCCACCCGGAGCATGCGCAGTGCAGACCGGGAGGTGGATGCATGGGCAAGCATTATTGTGCAACAGTCACAAAGCTGTCGGTGACTTTCTAAAGGACAAAATATCTTTGAGAAAAGCATAGTAGCTGAAGGCTGGTTGAGGACAGCCATCCAAGCTGTCCTGGGCTCTCTGGGTCTGGCTTGCACACATGGTTCTGGGTGGGATGGGCATGATTAGCTTGGAAAGAGGTAGAAAGCAGGCTTTTCTCTTGTCTCCTCCTTAATTGACCAAATAGGAGGGCACATTCTACTTCCTCCCTTTCTGTCCCCAAGAGCAGTTTTTATCACAACATAGTTCATGCGTCCACTTCATAGATCAGCTGTGATACTAGCCACAATGTAGGTTCTTGGGTCCCACCCCAGACCTACTACATCAGAATCTCAGTAGATGTTGGTTTTCTTCCTCTCTCTATTTCTTCTCCCCTGGAGGCCCTCAAAAAAATGTGTTGGCTCCTGTTTTATTCTTCCATTCATCAGTCAGTGCTTACAGTGATTAAATTGAAGCTTATGAAATTGCTGATATGTGGCCGTGTTGGAGTGGCAAAACTGGCAGCTTAGTGTGGTGTTCTAAAATGCTGGAAAAGCAAAGACCAAAAAAAAAGAAAAAAAGAGGTCTTTGACCACAAGGAGTTCAGATTGTGGGTGGAGAGACACACAGGCATGTGGTGTGGGTGCTGTGGTAATAAACAGCTGGTAAGTTTTTTGTTTTTGTTTTCAGCTAGTAAGTTTTTACAAGGCACTTGAACACCAGTGTTCAAATAAATACAGATACTTAAAAATCATTTAGAAATTTTTAGGTGACAGATCGATAACAGGCTATCAAGGGAAGTTAGCATAGCACTCCCCGAGCTTGATGTTCAGTAAAGTGATGATTTTCAGTGGTGGGTCCCCAAGGATGGGGAAAATAGGAGTATTAAGGTCACCTGAAGGTCTCTTTTGAATTACATTCTTCTCATCCCATGGGGGCATCTGCTGAATTGCTCTAAGCAAGCGAGCCCATTCCCTCACCCCTTAGAAGCACTGCCTGAAGGAGTAACCATTTGTGAGGAGAGTGAGCCATAGTCTTCCAGTGTGTGGACTCAGAAAAAAGAATTGAGAGCTGCCACTTACTTGCAGAGTGACAAGTCAGAGACAGGTGCTATCTCCGGCCTGGATGGTCACTTCTTATGTTGTTATATTTTGACACTTTTACAGCCATGTGTAGAATGTAAGAACTATTGATCTGATGGGATAAATGAGTGTGGCTGTAGGAGATAACAAGGATAGATTTGATCCAGTGGTCTTTGTCATTCATTCAGAAGTGGCTGGCAATTCATGAAATTGACAATGGTAAGGAAAAAGGAAAGAAAGACCTGCGAAAACCTGTGACCACACCTAGAATGGCTCAGAAGAAGCCAGTGACATAGAATGGAATGGAAATAAAACCATTTGGTCATGTTCTTTGGGAGATCTGGAAACAACAATGCTCCTTGAGGATATGAGCTGGCCACTGGGACAGAGAAGAAAACAGGAGCTCAGTCAGGCGCAAGAAGTAAAATGCTTAGATGCTAGAATGGCTGGTCTTTTTCAAAATATGCTTCTAGAATCCCACTTAAACCTATCCTTCCACAAAGAAATCTTGTCTACTCTACCAGTAGGGATTATCTCCTCTCTGAACTCATTATTTTCACTGTTTAATGTCACCCAACTTACGTTTAATAAGGTCTCCTGTGAGTCATTCATTACCTCTTTCTTGGCTTTGTCAACTAGATTGTAAGGGGGTATCCAGGGCTATTTCTGTAAGTCAAAACAATTGCATTATATTGGATTCAGTGCAATGAGAATAGAGTCTTAATAAGTATTTGTAGAAAGGAAGCTAAAATAACCAGAGAATTGCCAATAGTGGTCACTGTATTTACCTCTGAAACCAAACTTTTAAATGTAATTTTACATCTATAGATATAGATCGATTTTTTTTTAAATAAGCTCTCCACCCAATGTGTGGGGCTTGAACTCACAACCAAGATTAAAAGCTACATTAAAAGCTCCACATTTGTAGAATGTGGAGAGAAGAGGAAGAAAAGAAGACTGAGACTCCCAATGCTTAAAATATCATGAGTTGTTTTTTGTTGTTGTTTTTTTGAGGTTTGTAAAACCTAGTTTAGCCAGAGAAAATTACTTTTGAGGGGAAATAAATTCTTGTACCTTCCTTAGGATGAAGAGAATAAGACCTGTTTCTCATTCCTACAGTGATAACTAGAATTTATTATCCTTCATTTAAGCAGAAGTCATTTAACTCCAAGCTATAAAAAAATTGCAGTCAACTCCAAATAATTATGAATAATTTTCTATTACTATGATCTGATGTAATTCTCAAATTCTTGACCTTTGCTTTATGTAAAAGCCAGCCTTTGTGTGCATGTCAGCTGATATAATTAAAAAAAATAATTTGCTTGCCAGGGAATATGTATTTTGGGAAGTTCAGTGACGACCAAGTGTGCAGGGCATCTGGTGGGGTTTCGCTTTCTAACCCCAGGAAGCTAAAATAACCAGAGAATTGCCAATAGTGGTCACTGTATTTACCTCTGAAACCAAACTTTTAAATGTAATTTTACATCTATAGATATAGATCGATTTTTTTTTAAATAAGCTCTCCACCCAATGTGTGGGGCTTGAACTCACAACCAAGATTAAAAGCTACATGTTCTAGTGAGTGAGCCAGCTAGCTGTCCCCTGAAAACCAAATTTTTAAAACCAAAGACCATGTCAATGTTTCTAGAACTGTAGCTGGTATGATGCTTTTTAAATTGATTTATATTCCCTAAATCATATAGCCTACTTATGGGATGGCACAAAATAGGGCAAATATCAGTGAAAGGTAGTTTAGAAACTAAATGAGATTAGTATTTTAAATAACTAGCTGTTCTTCCCCCAAGTTAACATGTATAGCATTTATCAGTTGCTAATTACAAACTGAAGAATCACCTTGTCAAAAGACATGATATCTTTTTCACACTGGCTCTAGATTTTCTTAATTATTTCCCCTTCCTGATATCGAACAGAAGCCTATCTGTCTTAGTACAAATAAATTAATGGCTGCCACTGAGCATATTAACGATGTTTGGTGAAAAGACGGCTCCTCTGTCTCTGATCCTAGCAGCCCAGCCCACTTGTTCAATTAGCTCCCCTTCACACAACAGATGAAGATTCTTAAATGTCAAAAGTCATGAAACTCTTCGTTCTTCCTTGATCCAAAGTCCAAGCCTTCAAAGACCAAAGCAACCCACTGTTTTTATGCTTTATTAAAAATAGCTCAGAGGCATGGATTCACAACCCAAGGGACATATTTCACAATTTTTTTTTCTCCTGCAACTTAACCTTGTGTTCTTTTTAAAGAACAAAGGAGAAAATGTTTCATAAACTTCTCATTATTTCTAGAAGATTCTCTTTTCCTGTAGATTCACTTTTTTTACTTTTCTTTTATTTATTTATTTATTTATTTATTTATATTTTTAAATTGAATTTATTTATTTTCAGCATAACAGTATTCAGTATTTTTTCACCACACCCAGTGCTCCTGTAGATTCACTTTTTTAAAAATGTATGCAATGCAACATTTCTCTCTGTGGCGCAAGTGACTTGAGGGAGGAGAAAGAAACAAGATGGCTAGTTAAATTCTCATGATTTTATGTTATATTAGCAACTTCGATTTTTTTCTTAGCATGGAACAATAGCTGGGTCATACAGCAGGGGGAAAGTGGCCTTCTATGTTGAGGCATATTTCTCTTGGAAAGGAGGAACACTTGCCTACAGTAAAACAGGGATTTCTTGGGTTCTAGTCCTGTGGGTACCACCAGATACTTAATATTTCTTTTGCTTCAGCAAATCTCTTATAAATTCCTTGGTTTTCTTATATATCAAATATAACCTGATACTCATTATCGCTGCTGGAATGCTGTGGGAATGAACATTAATTGATCAGTGATGGTGCAGTAGGATTTAATCTCTCAGAATGAGAGCCGCGCTGTAGGACAGGGGTGCATTATCTGGTTGCTAGTATATGGGTCAAGGCCTTCCTAGGCTGTGGATGCTTATGTAATTTACTCTACTGTGAATGAGCTGGAATGTGGAGTTAGACCATGCATGTGCATTTTTTCTTAGCAGAATGTCATTATCATTAGTACTAAGTGGCATGTTTTTATAGGACTCTTGTCTCTTGGAAAACTTACTGGACGATAGCATGTTGTTATCATTTTGCGCAGGACTTCAGTCTTTTTTTTTTTTTTTAAGATTTTATTTATTTATTTGACAAACAGAGATCACACGTAGGCAGAGAGGAAGGCAGAGAGAGGAAGGGAAGCAGGCTCCCCGCTGAGCAGAGGGCCCGATGCAGGGCTCGATCCCAGGACCCTGGGATTAAGACCCGAGCCGAAGACAGAGGCTTTAACCTACTGAGCTACCCGGGTGCCCCAGACTTCAGTCTTTTATACCATTAGAAACCAAGTGCCTGGAAGGATAAACTGTTACTTTTTTTTTTCCTAACCAGATTATTAAATTTAGAAATTTGACTTAAACAAAAAAATTCAAGAAACCAATCAGTTTTTCCTTTAATCTTTCCCTTTAAATTTCCTGAGAATCTTTACTATTACTTACTAACATTTAAACTCAGACTGCTTAAAAATTAGATTTGATCATTTGGTTGATGGAATAAAATATGTTTGAATGTCTGAGTATAACACATATCATAGCATTTGTTTATAGTCAAAAGAATCAGATGCTAACTTTGAAGGCCAATTTGTTTAGGTTTATGTGTTCTCTGCTATAGCATGAAATTATCGTGAGCATGTTACGTCTTTTCCGAGGAGATTGATTATTGGTATAATGAGGATATTAGTTTACTGCAGCTGCCATAATAACATACCACACACTGAGTGGTTTAAACAGCAGAAATTTATTTTCTCACAGTCCTGGAGGCTGGAAGTCTGAGATTAAGATGGCAGCAGATCTGGTTCCTTCTGTAGCCTCTTTTCTTGGCTCGCAGATGGCCATCTTCTCACTGAGGGTTCCTGTGGTTGTGTCTCTTTGTGTGTCTGCATCTGATGATTCTCTCTGGGTCCTGATCTTCTCTTCGTAGAGGGATGCCCCTCGTATTGGGTTAAGGATGACTCTAACAATACCATTTTAATTCAGTCACTTCTTTAAAGACCCTGTCTTCAAACACAGTTCTGTTCTGAGGTATTGGGGACTGGTTTGGATCTTGGTAGGATGCAATTCAGCCCCAAACAATGAGGAAAATTCTACATCAGTCTGGTTTAAACCCATTCTGGTAACAAGGACGTGTAGCAGAGCATTCCTGCAGAGCTCCAGTTTATCAACCTGCCTCTTACAGTGGCCTTGAGTTTGGAGCACCCAGGACATGAGAAATCTCAAGCCTATGAGGACTCTCAGGCCAGAGAAGTTCAGATGAAGTTCAGACAGTGCAGTTAAACAGTGACAGAGCTAAATTGAAAACCCAGGTATGCTACGTGTGCACTGAGTATGTCCTGTAGAAAATAAAAGTTGTCCATTGTAGTGATGTACTTGTAAGTTGCATTCTTCATAACAGTAAAATGAAGAAGATAGGGGTGGAGCTGGGAGAGGAGCAGGCGCTGAACAGCCTGACCTCTAATATAGCCACAAGGGTTTGGCTGATTTATGACAAGAGCCTCCCAAGGGTCTGACACTTGTAGTTGTCTAGTATTTGCTGTAACAGCCTCATTTATGTGTCTCTACTAGACACCTAGGATCCTGGGGCCAAATCAGGGAGACATGATGTCATGAATGCCTGCTGTGTTCTTGAAGCAGTGAGAAGCATTTGGGGGCACAGCACTGCCAAATACAGGCCGACCGCATGTCAGTTTCAGAGGGGGCCTCAGTCTTCGCCATTTTGGCAGCTAAAGAGAAGTCGTTCCTAAAAACCATAACCCTTCATTCTACAAATGAGCTATTTCAAGGCCAGAGTGATGGGGGAACTTAATCCAATATCCCAGTTTATTCTGGCTCATCTAGAATTAGGACTACTATCTTGTTGCCCTGAGTGTTTCTCCCTCTCACTTCAGCTCAATGACTCCATTGATCTTCAAAATGATTATCCATGCCTTTGCTTCTAATACATTTTCAACTTGGGGTTCATGTGTTTCCCGTGACAGTTCACCATAGTGAATAGCTAGGTGTGGCACTCTCTTTGATTGGAGACATTACAGAGACAATTGTATCAAAGGACAAAATCCTCATGAAGTTCAATCGTTGTGTTAAAGCACGTTCGTTGACACTGTTTGCACATGGAGGGGTTAAAGAAAAGAAGAAAGCATGGCTTTTGACCCAACGGACCTGGGTTTGAGTCCCAGCTCAGCCACTTGCTTGCTGTTGGATAGAACACAAATGACATTCCTTGTCTGCACATGTTTCCTTATCTGAATGAATGCTAACAATAATCGCCTACCCACATAATGGTAGGGAATTGCAAGATTATATGTTTTATTGAATTTAATGTCAGGTACACCCAAGACATTCAGTAAATGGTATATACCTCCTCACTGCTTTTCTCTTGAAGCTCAAGAAATTATGGCTATTTTAGTAGACAGAAGGTGTGATTTTTCAAACTTCTATGTTGGTAGAATGTCTCCACCCCTTTATTCTTGGAATATCAGACACTTAAGACCATAAAATGGAAAAATTTCTATCTACTTCAGCGCTGACAGATATAATAATCAGCAGTGCCTTAAGAGCAAAATGCCTTGAAAACCTCCAAATACAATATTAAGTGTCAAATGTGAAGCCGGACTAGCCTGCTTTAAGAAAATTTATATCCCACTTTTTGTACAAAGATTAGCATAAAAAATCAATTTGGGGAACTGAAATAGAAAATAAAGTATCAGTTCTAATTACTTCACTTAGCAAAGTAATTCTTAAAGATGGCAATAATTTTCATAATAGGCAATTGATTACAATAGTAATGTGAGGAGTGGATAATTATTTAAACTCAGCTTTTAATGTTTTTTTTATGACAACACAGAATATGTAAAAATAAAGATATGTATGCACAATCAATATATCATTAGGCTAAAATTTTTATTTGACTTTTTTATGGTTTCTTATTCTATGCATTTTTATAGAGCAAGTGACAGGTTTAAAATGAAGGAGATTTACAGTAAAGGGAAAATACATTCAGGATTAGGGAGCTTTGCTTTTGGTGATTCCCAGCCCCCAAACACCAGACTGATTTTCAGATCCCTCTCTACATGAATGATATTATCCACAGTCTTTGTTGGTACGTGTTTGTTCAACTAAAGGCAGGGGGGAAGTGTATTTGTCCCAGCGAGAGCACCAATTAGTGGTCAAATAGGAAGAATTACAGAAATCTAGGAACCAAGATCTAGGTTATTTTTCTGTTGTGAGGGATAGCTATTTGCTTGTTTGAAGTTAAAAAAAAAAAAAAAAAGAAAGAAAAAGAGAAAAAAAATGCTTTGATTAATAGGAGTGAGAGGGGAAGGGACTCTAACACCGTGTCTGTAGATCACAGAGAAGATCTTCTCTCTTGCCTCCCAGCCCCATTGAGACGTCTCACAGATGATGCAACAAGCTAGATGGGTTACCTTCCCCCTCTGCGCCTGCATTTGGGCATCTGCCAAATGTGGAGGACAATAAGGCTCACAGCACTGGGCCACAGAGAACTTACGGAAGAGAGCTTATGTAAAACACTTAGCACGATGCATGCCATGCAGTTAGCACTCGGCAAATGTTTGCCTTGATTAAGGAAGGGAGTGAACAGTACAAGGAAATGAGCATGTGCTTGAATTTCTATACATCTTCGATTCACAGCAGAGACCCAGCTCAGCCAGGGTTTAGAGGAGCTGATCTCCCTTCTCAAGATGAAAAATCTAACATCAGTAAGCTCTCTTCTGCCCTGCACCAGTGTGGGGGGCCCCCTAATTCAGGAATTTTACTAATGACTTTCTGGCAAAGCGTCTGGTGCTCCGCACTTTCATTAGCAATCCGATATTATTTCTCCTGTGAGATGCGCAGCGGTCCTCTTGAAGGGCATGGTTATGAATGGGGAACAGCTTGATAACAAAGCCACATCTACATGCATTCCACTGAAGGAAACTCTTCTTATGTGCAAATGTGGAGAAATAGTAACGGCTCAGTGTAGAGTGAGAGAAGCAGCGTGGACTTGGACTTGGGAGCTGGACTGTCATAGGGCTGATCTTCACTCTGCGTCTCACTGCCTCTGTGACCTCAGACATGTTGTCCAACTCTTGGGGGCTATCACTTATGAAACAGGGGACATGATAGCTACCTCCTGGGAAGATTCAATGAAATAAGATTGTGAACGTAATGTGCTGGAGCTGACGCCTATCCCTCCATGACAGATCATTTAACTGCCACTATCATGAGCATTGCTGTGCCAGTTCACTGCTAAAGAAGGGTGGCTAAGCTTTATAGAACACCAGCTTCTACAAGTATTCATTAATTCTCGCGATCCTCTTAAAATCCGTATGAGGTAGGAATCATATTCGTATAATTCCCACTTTACAGATAAGGAAACTGAGGCACAAAGTGGCTGAAGGGCTTTCCTAAGATTAAAAAGCTAGTGGATTACAGAACTAGCCCTGACCCCAAGCTGGGTGACTCCAGCATCTACATTCATACCACTGAAATAAACCATCCCTGAAGGATGATCACTGGCTTTCCCTCCTCCTCTGCTTCTCCTTCTCGGACTAAATTGGGTCCCTTCCATAGCACTTATCACAATGCCTTGTCTAGATTCACATATGCACATGGCTCCTTGGGGGGCTGCGAGATCCTTCCCCATCTTGGTCACTTTCAGTTTCACAAGGTACCTACCAGATGCTGCCTCTCACCAGGTAGGGGAGCCACAAATAGTATAAAAATCGAGGCAAAGAAGATGGGAGAAGTTTTCTCTGATAGGACGGTCTTGTCACATGGTGTTTAGCAATGCAGTCTGATTGACTCTCAGGACGTTTTCAGACATGATGATGGTAAGCCTTGAAGGAAGATGGGAAGGTAGTAGATTGCCACCACTCCCAACACTACTAATTCAGTGATGTTGAAAAAGTGACAGCATGTGACTTACATGGATAGTAGTTACAGGAATGAACGGCCACTATGCATTTCTGTGTGACTTCACTTCCACACTGTATTTGTTGAGTTTGTCAAGGCCATGGCTTTTCCTAGTTGTGGGAGGAAGGGGAGAGCGTTGGTTACATATCAAGGACTGAGCAGGCTTCAAACTCAGACCCAGGAACTCTATAATCTGCTTTTCCAACATACTAGTTCTCATTCATGACCTCTTCAAATTCCAAGGTCTTAAGTAAAAATAAATAAAAATATAACTTTATCTACACATTGTCATCCCCCCCCCTTTTTTTTGGTCTAAACGACTCAAAAATGAATTAGCCACCTATGGTCTATAAAACTCTTGAGGTGTTAGAACAATAGAAATTGTATTTTCTGCACCAACTCTGGGAAGATTTAAGTTGTAGAGGCTTTGTATTCATTCTGCTAGTTAATATTAAGGGATAATTCGAGAACCAGTGACAAATTTTAGGCCCATCATGAATTATTCCAAAAAAGAACTAGCAAGGAGTCCCATGGTTGGGTAATAGAAACTTTTTTTTTTTTTTAACCAGAATTTTCTCTCAAAAGGGAACCTTTTAGAGAAATGGTGTCAAGTGATCCACTGCTGTAGTGATGGATTTACTCCTGAGATGCCTAACCACAGGCCATGCATCTACCTTGCACTGAGTATTGACCTGCTGTCTGACTCTGAGTATGTCATTTAACCTCTCACCTAAGGTCACCCATCTGTGAAGTGAGAGAAAGGTTACATTCCTCCCCCAGAAATAAAACAAAGAAGTAGAAGAAGTACTTAAAATTTTTACTCTGGAACACTAGAGGCCAAGGGATATATGCGTGAATATACGTTTCTATTTACTTTATCATTAACCCCCAAATCCTTTAATTTTTTGTTGTTGTTGTTGTTGTTGTTCAATTGCATGCAAAATATTTCTAACGTGTTCAAGTCTCAAGCACAGGCAGGTCAATCATTCCATCTATCTGGCTGACTGGATGATTGTTGCCTCAGGGTCAATATTCTCAAAATCCTTTCCCTGTATAAGTCACTGGGAACAACCACTCAGTTAACTGGCGCCGGGAAAAGCAATGACATTTGTTTCTTTGGCTGAAATGAGGATCTCATATTGAGCATTGACTCTTTCTCCTAAAAATGGGATATTAGACCTGAATCTGGTTAATGAGGTGCCTCAGTTCATTGGATTCTGGTTAATAGGGACTTGGCGGTATTTATTTAGAATGCAATGTTTCATTTGGTACTCGCTAGTGTTTAGAAGGCAATCTCTTTAGCACAGAGAGGCAAAGTTGGGTTAAAAAATAATTCAAGAGGAAATGTTACATTGACCATGTTTTGTCAGGGCACTTGGCTCTTGAGCTTAGAAATAATTAAGATGTCCCCATTAGATGCAAAGCTCGGAGGTGATGCTCTGAAGTTTCCCTGAAGGCACACTTCTTTATCGCTTGAACCGCCTTTCTTGGCTATTCAGAAGTGGCAGAGTCAGCCAGAATTTGACACACATGTGACACATACATGAGCTAAATATAGCCGCCTGGGGAGGAAGGAGACGGAATTCCTGACAGTTGTGTAAACAGCCTCCACTCCTACCAGCCAGAGAACCATCTGAGAAACAGCTCTGCCTCCACTCCAGGTCACGGAGCTTTGTCAAAGCAAAGGAGCCCAAAGGGCAGTCAATATGTTGTCTTCCCAGTCGTTGTTTGTCACCTTGCGTGTGGGAATGTCGCATGCCCCCTTCCCAACTCCTAGACAGGCACTCTCATCTGGCAGCTCCCCACACCCCCAGGGGACATCAACCTGCAGCCCAGCTGCTGTCGCTAAGGCTCAGCCACTTAAACCAGGTTCTAGGTTGGCTGTTTATGCACTTAAGTGGAAAACCGGTACCCAAGTCATCCCCAAGATTTAGCGATGACACAATAATTGCTTCCCTTTCAGCCACAGGTGACGCATTTGCCACCACGGAGCATAACAGGCTGCTGCTCTCAGTCATAACAGGAGCGGCGGGAGGGAAACTCAGGAGGAAATAGAAAATGTCAAAGAGCTCAGGGTTGGAAATTGCATTTTGCAGATGCCATTAAGCTCTGTCAGGAGAGAAGATGAAAATGCTAATTGACAGATTTAGTTATGTTTTATTGTCTATGAGCTGCAGAGGAAGTCATCAGATGATGCTATTTAATCATTAATGTAAAACTTTAGAGAAATTCGCAGGTGTTTGCTATTCTTCTTATACCCTCTCCACAAAGGTGTCTTAAACTACTCTACCCTGCCGGCAAGGGAGGAGAAAGAGTATAAATATTTATATACAGCCCCAGAACTGAGAAAAGTTAATCTGTGTAGCACAAGAATATTAATTGTAGTGTAAAAAATTCAGTATCTGTCAAGGACAATTAGGGTATCTCTTTTCTATTTCACCTAAAACTACACACACATACACATTCACTTACACACACATATTCTCCCAGAGTTTCTTCACCAGTAAACTTAGCCATAGTAAGCACATGGTGCATTGGTGTGTGTGTGTCTGTGTGTGCACGGATCTGTGTCTGAATTAAGTAAGTTAATAGATGTTCATTGAGCAGAGCGTATGCTCCATATTTTTTAGCTGCCATGAACACTATATGATACAATAAGTTAAAATAAAATTATAATTAAGGGACTTAGAAACTATTTTTTTGTAAATAGATGTTTTATGCCACAAACCTGTCCTTTTTTTTTTTTTTAAGATTTTATTTATTAATTTGACTGAGATCACAAATAGGCAGAGAGGCAGGCGGGGTCAGGGGAGCAGGCTATCCGTCAAGTAGAAAGCTCGATGTGGGGCTCGATCCCAGGACCCTGGGATCATGACCTGAGCCGAAGGCAGAGGCTTTAACCCACTGAGCCACGCAGGCGCCCCACGTAATATGAATTTCACAATTCACGTGAGTTTACATTGCAGCCACTGTTGAACCCCTCTTCCACTCCCATTTCTCTCCAAGGTCTCTCCCCCCAACCTCTGATTTTATCAGATTTCCTCTCTCTCTAAGACTTGGCTTTTCTTTACTAAAACTTATGGTGTCTTTGGTAGGTAAACTCCATCTTGAGCTCCCCTGCTTACATCTCTATTATTATGATTATTATTTTATTTATTTATTTATTTTGCTTTTGCTTGGTTAACTGGAAAACCGTGAAGTATTTGAGGCATACCTGGAAGTCCCTCTTCTTAGGTCCTGTCCCCAGCACCTGCTCCCTTGCCCACTGGCCACTTGGCTATCCCCTGCTTGCTCCTCATCCATCACAGGCCTGGGCACTGCAAAGTAGGAATAGCCAATGAGGCAAGACAGGAAGGCGAAACCATTCCTGATGGCAGTCAGTGTAGCCTCTAAGAACAGCCCAGTGGGCCTCTTCTCAGGCTCCTTCAATACTTTTTCTTCACTAGTTTTGTGGAAAACCTAATTCCATCTTCTGAAGGCTTAATAGAGAAGGTTTAATAGCTGATATATGTGGGTAAAGGAAATAGTTAAAAGAAACTCTAAACGTTTCCTTAAATGAATTCCTTTTTATTGTCTTACTTTTTCTTTATAGTAAGAGGCTCATAGTAACTACAGGGCATTTCCACATAAAGGGTATATTTAATCATTTGTCCTATGATTATGGACACCCTAGGGGAATAAAAATCTAATACTATGATTGCTCTAGGTTTTTCTTTCCAAGAAAGTTTCCACATTTAATGGTATTTCAGCACTGCTCATCCAAGGTTGAAATGCACGTTCATTTTAAATTAAACATGAGGCATGCGTCTAGTCTACCTTTTGAATAAAATTTATATATATATATGTATTTCCATTTGTATATGGGTCGGTTGCTTTCACTCCTTTTTTACCAAAACATCATAATTGAGTTCACAGTGTTTGATTTTTCCCCATGTTTCTATTATTGTTCATTATTTAATGACCTTAAATTTTTAACAGTTTGGCTGTCAAAGTATGTCAATACTGTCCCAGCCGTGGAGACTGTAGGAGCTGTATCTGGTGGCAAGAGAAGTCAGAACGTGTTAATCACTTTCAGCTCTTTCAGTTTCAACTTCTGTCTCTGTCATTTGCCTCTCAATTTTTTTCCTTTTAAAATACGTTATGTTTTAAATATCCTGATTCCTATAAGAGCTCAGCCGCTCTGTTTAAGACAAAATAGATTTTAAAAAATACCAATGTACCCCCAAGGTTCTGCATCTTGTGCTTTGTCCCTTTACCCAAGTCTCCATTTGCTATTTTCCCATGTGAAACTGGTTAATGAAAGCAATTTAAAATGAACTTGAGAACTGAGTATAGAATTTCCACTTTGCAGGACCTCCTATAAATCAGCATGGGAAGATCACCATAGTCTTTTCTGTAGTAAGAGACAGCATGTTGGAATGCAGAGAATACAGCTTTGGTGGTACAGGGACATGATCTCAAATCTGGGTTTTACCAGTTAGGTAACCATGGGCTGAACCAAAGTAGATGGAGAGTAGAAGGATGGTCACTGATGGAACTCTGAGGATGTGGCCAGTGCCTGGTCTGCATCAGAGTTTTTCAGCCTTGACACCATCGTATCTTAGACAGGAAAAGTCTTCCTTGTGGGGGCTTCCTTGAACATTTGTAGGATGCTTAGCAGCATCCCTCGCTTCCACCCACTGCCTGCCAGTACCGCCTCCCTTCTTTCCCAGATAGACAGCCAAACCAAAAATGTCTACTGGGGTTCAAAGTCATCCCTCCCCCGCAGTGGGAAGCACTAATCTACATGTTCCCTTTCAGACTGATCACAGGAGAATCAGGTATGGATAGCCTATTGTCTCATGACGAATCTGAAACTAAAGAAGGAGAAATATCAAGGATTTTTTGAAGGCCTTACGAATTTTAACAACTATCTTAAATAGTTTTTAAACAATATAGAAAACCTTAACAAATACTGCTTTCCTAGATCCTAGAGGGAGAGGATTATTATTTCTATCCATTTCTTTCATTGCTAATATTGTTGCTGTATTTTGTGAGTCCTCAAAAAAAATGTTATTTATTTAACTGAAACAATTAATTTGGTCTACAACGGGAAGAATAATCAGAGCCAAGAATCAGCATCATGTTTTGTTAACACTAAGCCATGCCACTTGGCCATGGCTGCTAACGTATCTTCCTATCGGTGCATAGAATTGGGATTTTTAATGTTTCTGAGGTCCTTTGTAATATAACAATGTAAAGAAAAGGTAAAAACAAACAAAACCCCCTTCCAGATGCTAAAGATGGAGCATTAGATAGCAAGCTTACTGGAGGGAAAAAAAAGGGAATAAAGAAACAGTCCAAGTGGGGACAGCAGTGGGTTTCCATCCGCTAAGCACCAGGTTCAGACAGGATAAGAGGTGGCGGCTGAGGTCATGGCCTGGCACTCGAAATGTAGTCCCCAATGTTTCTCATTTTTGCCTGCTCCCAAGAATCACCTCGGCTGCTTGATAAATGTCTCTTTCCTGGAGATTCTAATTCAGAAGGTTTGAGGTTGTGCCCAGCAATAGGTATTTTTAAGAAGCTCCCCAGGTGAACATTGTGATCCAGCAGGATTAAGAAACACGGAAGTCCAAATACTTGCTACTCAGAAGGTGGCGGACGGACCAGTAGCCACAGCTGGAAGTTTGTTAGAATCAGATTCTGAGTCCACAGGGCTGAGGCAAGACCTGGAATTCTGCATTTCTAACCAGCACCCGGGGGATGCTAATGCTTCGGGTTTGTGCACCCCATTTGAGCAGCACGGATCCCGAGGGCTTTAGGCAAGAGGAAGAAGGAAGGCAGAGTCATCATGAAATCCTGCTCTGCGGGAAATCTTAGTGCTGTCAGGGGCAGGTCATTAAAATGGGACCCAAGTCCGTGGATGCGGCGGTCTGAAGGATACGAATCTTCGTATTAATACGGATAAAGTCCAGCATTTCAGGTTTCTAGAAAGTATTTCACATGCGAAGCTGCAAAGTAGCTCGGAGGGAAGGTGGAACTGCTGTCTGTAGTTTCAGGACTCTCGTTCTCGTCGCTGCCATCCTACCAGCCCGGTGGTGGGTATCCTAAGTCGCGGCGGGTCCTCCACCGGAAATGCTGAGCCGGCCATTCCGGAAGTGCCCCACCCGCCTGCAGGAGCATAGAAGAGAGCCACGTGACTGTGTTTACGTAATGCTCGTAGCTGCTGATCATCGCGACGCCGAGAGACAGCGTTACTGCCTTTTCCACGATGACGTTTATTGGATGGTTTCACCTTCTCCGCAGCTCAAGCCACCAGAAGCTTTCAGTTGACCACGTCTGGTAAAAGGGTGCATTTCAGGCACGTTGGAAAGGGGATTGGTAGCCGAAAGGAAACACGTGATGGGCGCCGGTGGTGATGATCCCTGTAACCGATGCTGAAGCTGGGAACCCCGAGGCCAGCAAAAGGAAGATGCCCTTCATACGCTAGTTCCAGTAAAACCTCATCGGCTCTGATTGGATCCAGTGCCCATCCTCGAACATATCAGCGTCCCCAAGGGAATGGGATTGCTGGCTGCCTCTCATTCGGGGCCCAGGTTCCGCCCTGGGAGTGGGAATGGAGCGCCACAGGGTGGAGGAGGAGTCGTTCTCCCAAAAGGGGGGTGGGGGGTGGGGGCTTCGGGCTGTCCAAAATCACAAATATCCACGGCACGTGCCTCCCGCTAAATTCGAGCAATGCAGTGCGCCTTAAATAAGGGCGGAGCGGTGCTCTAGCAACTAGACATGCCCATGCTCAGGAAAGGTGAGGGTTGAAATAATAAAAGTGAATTATGGCCCAGGAAAATCCCTCAGAAACCATCATCTCAAAGGCCCTCTGCTAAGAAGGAAAGCCAGTTCTGTTAGAAGAGTACTTTATCGTTAGGCTTATGTCGGCGTTCGGAGAGCTTGTAAAAGTCTGCAGTCTTTGCAGACTGTAGTCATCCGATTCTCCTACAGTATTTGGACCCATCCTTCCCCAGCGGTTAGAGCGCACACTTTGGAGACACAAGGTCCTGATTGTATTTTCTGGCTCGCTCTCACTTGCTATACATAGTTGGGAAAGTGGCTTACCAAGTTAAAGCTTTAGTTCCTCCCTTATAAAGCAAGCTAAGGGTGCCTCCTCCATCCAGGTGGTTGTAAAGATTATATATGGCAGTGATGAAGGGGAGCCTACTTGTATCACCATTGTATTCAGGAGCTCTTAGCACTGCAAAAAGAAGATGCTCCGCAGAGTTTGTTGAGTGAATAAATAAATAAATACATGAATTCTGAAAATCCGGGGCATACAGTGTGTACTCTAAAATAAGTATTTTCCTCGTTTTCTTACTTGATTGCAATGGATGCTCATGTGTGACTCGGTAACACATTTCTTCTGTCTGGCTAAAATCAGGGCTTCTTGGTGAATCTCCTGGGAAAAAATCTTCTTGGTGAAGAAATTTTGGGAAGTGTTCCCTGTGCCTTACTTACTTAGCATCAGAAGCCCATCTCCAGACACCCCCCCCCCCCCCCCCCGCACTTGGAAACCCCAGCATTGCTGAAAGTTTCTAGAAGTTTTATCTTAGTCTCATCTGAGTCAGCCAGCTATGAAACAGAATTTCCTACTTCCTAAAAATCCTTGCAAATGTTTTTTTTGTGCAAATCCAAGTAAATATTTTTAAAGGATCTTTTTCAGTGAGTCAGTTCTACCATCCCAAATAAGTTCAGAGGAACTGAGATGCCACTCAGGCTTTCCACCCTCCCACGGGAGGGTATTTCTTACTCCCTTGAGCCATCCTGGAAGGTGGAGTTTATCTGCTTGTACCATAGGCCTAATTTACCCCTCTCCCACTTTGGTTGGTCACGGGATAGGGAAATTAAATTTAATGCAGTAATGCGGTCCAGTCTTCCTAAAGTTGTAATTTCAAACTTTGGTTGTAGCTTAGAAGCTAAAGGATGTGTATGAGGATTGGTGGTTTTAATTTTAATTTTATTTTTTTTAACTTTTTAAATATTTTATTTATTAGAGAGAGAGAGAGAGAGTTGGGGGAGGAGCAAAGAGAGAGCAGAGCGCAGAGTCCCATGCTGGCCTCGATTCCCTGGCCCTGAGATCACGACCTGAGCCAAAACCAAGAGTCTGAGCTCAACCAACTCAGCCACCCTGGTGTCCCAGCGCTGGTGTTTTTAAAGACCTACCTAGAAATGAAGATTTCTCTCTGGAGCTCATGATCTATCTGACCCAGTGTGGGTGACTTAGGACCACTCCCAAAGGAGTTTCTGGGAGTTTCTTTGGGCTTAGTTTCAAATTGTTGGTGCCAGGTTCAAGGTGGGACAGATACTTCTCACAGTAAGAAGCTGAGAGCACCCGTGGGCTCAGGACTTATAAAAAAGCATCAGGAATGTTATGATGTTATTATTATTTAAATGTGTGTCCACAGAGCCTCTTCCCATTAAAAATTTGATTGGGCCTGGGATCATAATTCATTTAATTGACCTCTCTATCAGATTCCACTGTTATGCTGGGTTTGCTCATTCATTCTGCTCCTGCCAGGTCTGCTGGCCTCTTCCTGTTTCCATCCCCACTGCATGCACCAGAGTGAGGTGGCAGACACCAAAGGTGTGCCTCAAGGCACATTTGGCCCTTCGTGAATGTTAGGACACCGTGTATAAGGCAGAGATTTTGTTTTTAATTGAGCAACTCGTGTTTAGAATCAGTTACATTGTTTGTATGTGATTATCCTTCCCTTAACCCAGCATCTCCCTTTCTCAGCATGATCTTGATCTTTGGTTTATTAACCTTGGTCTTTGCTTACTTAACCTTTGGCAGTAAAGGACAGGGAGGAAATCCCACACATGCTGAAGTAGGAGGGATGTTAGCAGCTCTAGCAAAAATGTGAAGAAAAGAAAGCAAAATGTGATACATCGATTGTCTGTGTGTCAATGATCCGTGCAGCTCATGTTTGCTGACTTCATCTTTTGTGGAAGATACTATCTTAATCATTTTTACATGCTTTCCCTGATTTAATTCATTGTTTCTGATTTTGCATGATCACCAGAATGAAGTTAAAGAGAATTGTCAAATACCCATAAATGATGTAAATTATTTTCTTTACTGAGTCATTTTCTCCACTTTTAACCCAAACTGGGATCTATTTGAAAACCCACTCACAAAAAATGTTCAGAAAAATTTGTTGAATACATAGATGGAAAGATGGATGGATGGATGGATGGGTGGGTGGGTGGATAACTGAACACTTATTTACAACCAGTCTAGATGTAAGAATATGAATGGAATCTTTCTTTCCACACTCAAAATCGTGCGGGTCTTCCAGGTGATCTAGTCTAACAGTTCTCAAAGTGTGCCCCTAGACTAGCAACATCACCATTGCCTAGGAACTTGTTAGATATGCAGATTCTCAGGTCTACTGAATCAGAAACTCTGCAGGGGTGACCAGGAGGGGCAGAGGGTGGTGGGCAGCAATCTGTGTTATAATGAGCCCTCCTGCCCTTCTGGTGATTCTGATGTTTCGTGAAGTTTGCTCACCATTGATCTGGATGCATCTTCTCATTTTTTTAAAGATGTATGTATCTGAGAAAGAGAATGCACAAGTGTGCAGGAGGACAGTGGGGAGGAGGGGCAGAGGGAAAGCAGAGAGAGAAATTCATGCAGACTCCCTGCTGAGCCATCAGTCAGATTGGGGCTTGATTTCAGGGTTCTGAGACCATGACTTGAGCCAAAATCGAGTTGGACACTTAACTGACTAAGCCACCCAGGCACTCCTGCACTTCCTCATTTTATAAATAAGGAAACTGAGACCCAGAAGACTCAGGGGTCTATGTAGGTTCTGTGTGTCCTAGGTTCTCATCCCAGGACAGATTCTGAAATGCACTTTTTTGAAGAATATTCTGTTTGGGCGAGGAAACTTCTGGAAGGAAAGTTAATTTTTTTCTTTCATTTTTGATGATTAAACTAACATTTTGTTTTCAACTACTCCAGTATTTTTATTGGAACCTGATGGGTCCCAGTCTCTCATCAGTAACATGGAGCTAGAAGTACATATTTTATTGGTATGTTGTGAAAGATAATTTAACTTGACAGCATTATGTTGAAAGTAGAGTTTTATGTAAAATGTTATCTTTATGAATTATTTTCCCACAGGTTCATTTTTAAATAAGCCTTCATCTGACCTCTGGATCTCAGTCATAGTTAAATGATAGCCTTTTGTTATAAAATATGTCTGTATAATTTACTGTATATAACTTTCCTACACCTGTGTTTTTTTTTCCCAGTCTCAGAGGCCAATGGTCATGCATTAGCAGAACATCATTTGTAAGTGGGTACTAAAATATTTGTTTTAACTACCGGTGTCTTTACAGATTAGGAGGACTCTGTCTAATCAAATCTATTGACTTTCTGCTAAGCAAACCTAGTATATATACAATGGGCTTTACAAAATGAATTAAGGGATGATATTCACTGTACAAATGATTTATTGTGAGGTAAAGTAGCAATAAAATGTTTAAAATTTAGATATATATGTAATTTTTACTGAAACAAAAATTTCACATCAAGTAAATGCATAAACATTCAATTTATTTTAAGATTTAGCTAATTCAATTGAAAATCAGGCAAAGAGAAGCCATGGTTAAAACTAAAGTTGAGAAGGCAGTGCTGTCAAGTGGGACTGAATGAGATAGCTATTGCTTTGGGATCAGGACCCGATCTGGTTTTTGTTCTGTTTTGGGTTTTTTAGTTTAGGAAGGATAGAGGGGGAAGGGGTCAAACACACTGCAGGTAGTGAGGGAGTAGTTCATTGTTAAGCTTGGGATGTGGCAAGAAGTAGGTAATTGATCTCTTGAAACCAAAGAAGTCAGGTGCTCTTAACAGCCAACTTTAGCAGGAAACTCGATGTCTCCATGTGTGGGCAGCCAGACAGACATTATGCTGTTATCATTCACTTCCCCCTTTTCACAAAACTTCTCTACCATTGTTGTCTGATCTGTCTAAGGGATAAATGCGGCTTTCAAACACCGGAGTATCCTTCTCACTTCTATACAGCTTTAGGTTCTTCTTTTTCCCAAAAAGCTGGTAGTAAAATCTGTTTTTGTCATAATACACTCTCTACCAATGTGGCAAATGTGGCAGAGCCCTTGACTACTCTTGATTCTAAAGCAACAGTATTATGCCCAGTGCTGTGTGATCCTCTAAGAAAGATAGCACGAACGTTCGAAAAGTATACCAGTCACTTGTATAAGAGATAGCAAACCATATTTAAAGTAATAAAACGGGAACATCAGTAATGAACCAGTGTGGACTAGATGTAAACCAAGAGTGTAGGTGAGTCTACTCTAGTTGAAGGTCTGGTCCTGGGAAGGACACTGAACAGAAATTGATTTCAAAGCACAGGAGGTGGGGGAATGGCCATGATACAGACATACCTGTCTTTGGGGCTCTGATCGGGGGGAGGTAGAGCAGGAGCCCCCTGAGAGTGAACTCAGGAAGATGGTGACTCCTTGGTTCCAGAGCAGTGCACCTGGGATGAAGCAACCCCTGGGTGAGTGACGGGGCTTGCTGGAAGAAGCATCCACTTCTTCAGTGGGTGGTGGATAAGCAGAAGCATGTCCTCAAATTAACACTGGTCCATAGCACTGAACTTCAGAACAGAGCCCGTTCTCATAACATTTTTAGAAAAACTGAAGCCCAACAATGAGGAATGGGCAAGGAGACTACAAGCAAAAGAGGAAAATGTGATCATGGGAGAGTGTCCAACTTGTCCCCAATTGCTCAAGACCTCCCCAGTATTAATACTGATAGTTTCGCATCCTGAGAAACTTCCCAGCCCTGGGCAAACAGGAATGCCCTACAGCCTATGTGGCCCAGATGTATTTAGAGCCCGGTTCCCATATTATCAGCAAGGATAGCAGACATAGTGCTTTGGCAGCAAGAGTAGATCCAGAGCTCGCCTACCGGAGGGGATGCTGACCGAGTAAGTCAGGGAGAGCCCATATGCTTGAAGTTTAACTTCTCTCCAGCCTGTCAGCCTGGAGAAGGCAGGAACTGAGCAGTCATGAGATCTTAGAGATAGTCCAAAATAGAAATTTGACTTTGCTTTTCTGGTAAGCAAAACCATAGCACTGAGTCTTTCCAAAATAATTACAGACTACAAGGCTAGAAGGACCTCTGTCTGGCTAATGATTGCTGAGACTGCCTAGTCCCTAAGCAGAGGTTCCATTGCTTCTACTTTCTGTGATTCCTGCCTGCATCCAGGTGCTGTACAGAGTCCTCCAAACCCCCCCACCTTCGTGTTGCAGTAGATTTGTTTGACTACAGCACGTAACAATACTGGACGCTGGAATTAGACTCACCTGCAGTGTACCCTCAATTTGCAGTGTTTCAGTCATAAGAATGAGGGGCCCTTTCCTGTTAACTAGCCTTATTCTTAAGTGTGATTTGTTATTATAGCAAATTTAATTTTGCATGAAAAGCTTGATAACTAATTATGTGGCATTTGCATACTCAGAACAAATTCCTCCAAAATATTTGCATAAATTTCCTGATGTTCTTTTTGACTCAGTAACAACCTCATCACAGTAAATTGCCTTCCTAAATCGATTTAGCACATCTGCTTTGTCTCAATGTGGCTGATTTTCATCAAAAATAAAGATTAGGATAGTTAAATTATTATCCACTGGTAAGTGAACTGCCTGCATTGCTACCCCGTACATGCATTTTTGTATTAATAAATAATGTATTGTTTGCTTCAGGGGTACAGGTTTGTGACTCATCAGTCTTACAAAATTCACAGCACTCACCATAGCACATACCTTCCCCAATGTCCATAACATGCATTTTTTAAAAATGGAGTTCCTGTCTTGGGCGACAGTCCCAGTACAAAGCACTTCCCTGATGCTTCAGATCAAGTGCAGTCCATTCGTTTAATAGTTCTGGCAATTTAAGGCTTTTAGAGGAAATACTTGAAAAAAAAAAAAAAGTAAATAATACCACAGGTGCACCTGCTACTATTTTATTTATCACGGGTGCTGATCTCCTTCTGTTTTTTAAAATGGCATTTACATCTTTGGTAGAAATGTGGGCTTCACAGCAGTGCAGCTATTGCTGGTTTTACACTGTTGTTTTTTTTTTTTTTAAGATTTATTTATTTATTTGATAGAGATCACAAGTAAGCAGAGAGGCAGGCAGAGACAGAGGAGGAAGTGGGCTCCCCGCTGAGCAGGGAGCCCTATACGGGGCTCAATCTCAGAACCCTGGGATCATGATCTGAGGTAAAGGCAGAGGCTTTAATCCACTGAGCCACCCAGGTGCCCTGGTTTTACACTATTTTAATTAAACTTAGGTTTTTCACAAGATGCAATGAAGGAAGTCACTTAGTGATTCCTTAGCCCCCTACCCTCAAAAAATAAGATATATTAGAAAGAATCTTCGAATTGTTACTCAGTGCTGAAGGCAACTCAAGAAACAAATAGTAGACTTGTGTGATTAGTGAACTCTTAAATTTGGGGAGGGAGGAACATGTGGGTAATGAATGTCATGGCGGTAGATAATTAATTTATCAGCTGTTGATTGAGTAGTGGCTCGCAGAGTTGGGAGCAATGGCGTCATCTGGGGACTTGATAAAATCATAACACTGGGCCTTACCTAGAGAATTTCTGATTCATGGATCTGGTGAAAGGACCCAGAACTTACGTTCTTAACAAGTTTGCAAGTGATGCTAATGCCGTTGGTCAGGAGAACACATTGGATTACCAGCCTGCTTCTCTTCATTCTGCCATTGCAGATGAGCTAGTACAGAGATAGAGGCTCTGGGTGTGATGTCTTGCTCTAAATTAAAAGTTTCTATGGGTTATAGTACTTCACTCCAGATTTTCCAGTGGGAGCGTTAAAGACTGTGTCACCACATTCTAACACATACTTAATTTGGCTTGCCCTTCAGGAGAGAAGAAACTTCTTTTCTCCTGAATCAGAGAGTTTCACTGTCAGGGCAAAATGGCTTTTTAATTGCCTTTCAAACAAGAGAACAGTGCCGTTTCCTTCAGGCTGTGTCAGCCCTTTGGGTTACCACTAATAAAAACACTTTTTAATCAGAAGAATGGTAATCATTTTATGCCACATTTGGGGAACTGTGGCAGATAATCTCAATTTTTTTCACATAAAATAAGCTACAGAGTTGAGAGTAGAAGGTACCAGGAAATAGAAGATACTTAATCCAGTTTCTGAGAAAAAAGGAAAGTTTACTATTGAGTGTTTTTTATCAGGGTATCATGTACTTCATAAGTCCCTTTTCTCCATCTT
Organism: Mustela nigripes; assembly: GCF_022355385.1. NCBI lineage: Eukaryota > Metazoa > Chordata > Mammalia > Carnivora > Mustelidae > Mustela > Mustela nigripes. Next base: position 96,428,560 of record NC_081559.1, read on the forward strand.
TCAAAACCATGCTAAAATCTTCTTGTATGATTGGCAGTTGATCCCACAGCGTGATTCTCCTGGAAGCTATTTTAGATACTTGACAAAGCTATAGGCTCAGGGTCTCCCAAGGCGAAGCTGAAAAAGAAAATTGTTATGCAGTCTCAGAGGGGTGTGTGTTTTCCCACTGCTCAACTTCACTTTCTGCCTTGGCAGAGCTAAAACTGCAAAGTAGAAAGAGGGGTTTCTCGGTGAAAATGGTAGTCAGCCAGCTGATAACAGTCTCTTTATTTATAGGAAACAGAGGCCCATTGCCAAAAGAGGGGGCCTCGCCCTTCCCTTTCCTATCTGTTAGTTGCCACTTGGCATTTTCCTGGTTATATTTAAAGATATGCAAAGGAAGAGTGGGAGCCAGATGTGTTCTGCTTTGCCCAAATGCCCACTGTACCATTACTGATGTTAGCGTAGGAAGCCATATTGAAATGCCACTTAACTGGTCCTCAATGAGCTAAGTTTGTTTCTGTAGAGTTGACCTCCTCCTGAAGGATGTTGGGCAAGTCCAAGTGTTTTTGCTGCACTAGGGATGCCCCAGCTAAAGAGATGGCCTAGATCACTCCTTATTTCATTAGAGGTCCTCCACGCTGACAGCCCTCACTGCGATGGTTCTACCAAACAGGTTCCACGGTGTCTACTGCAGAGGCTCCAGTGAATTCAAGCTCTGGTTCGTTCTTTCTTAGACCCTCACACTCAAGCAGAACCCAAGCCCTGCCCCAGCCTCCTGACTCTGTCTCTTCAGGATGAAATTAACCCTCAAGAGAGGACAGTTCTTTTTTATCCTCTGTTAAAATTTTCCTGGTACTGGGACACCTGGGTGGTTCAGTGGGTTAAAGCCTCTGCCTTTGACTCAGGTCACGACCCCAGGGTCCTGGCATCAAGCCCCGCGTTGAGCTCTTTGCTCAGCAGGGAGACTGCTTCCTCCTTTCTCTCTCTCTCTGCCTGCCTCTCTGCCTACCTATGATCTCTCTCTGTCAAATCAATAAATAAAATCTTAAAAAAAAATTCCCTGGTACTTGCTCTTTAGTATGTGTGGGGTGGAGGGGATGGCCACAGAAAATTATGTTCAATTCAATCAGAGTACTGCCCAAGAGACATTGCTTACTCTTTCAAAGTTTGGTCTGACCTCAAAGTTTTTCTGGTTCAGCTCTTCAGGCCACTTTTCTCTTGGGAATGTTTTTGATTATGGTTTTGTAGCTTCTATCAGTCACATTAAAATCTGACTTTGCATAATTCGTAGCTTTTAGGACCCTTGTGTATTTTGCATTGACAATACAGCTTTATTTTGTATGTGCGCATGTACACACATACACCTTGCAAAATATTACATCTGAGAAGGCAGCTGAGAGAGGACCACGTATCTCTTCAGAGCCTCCAGCCTTTATTTCCTGTGGTGTGTGGCAGGGGGACACACCGTTGTCTCCCAATATACATAATTTGATGTTAATAGGGAGAACAGATTCGGGGGTAAGAGGAAAATATGGTGGTCACTGGGCATACTTCATAAGTTCTGCTGCCTTTTTGTTTTAGAAAATGCAACAAGACAGAGCGAGTGTTTTTTTCTTCACCAAAACAAGTCTGGATGATTTAACTAATTAAAACAGTAGCCTGCAGTCACATGAAAGTAAGGAAAATTTAGGATCCATTCCATTACTTTCATTTTTGTATTTTTTACCATGAAAAATAGACATAAATGGCATCTACTTCTGAGTACCATCCCCTCCCACCCAGAGGCAGTGGAGGGAAGTCTTTGAAATACCTTGCTCCAGGAAGAATGTTCTTTCCTCCAGTGTGATTTATGTGTCCACAAGTGAGAAATGTAGTTTAACAGGCAACATATTCAAATCCTTGAATCTTTCAGGCTCAGAAAATAAAATTCAAACAAGGTTTATGTGTTAATGCATAAATGCATAATCCCCTCACCCAGTAGGAAATACCCCATTTCCTGAGGGGAGCCTCTTACTACAGATGAGTATGAAAGCAAACATTTTAAAATATTTTTACAGCCCTCCTGTGTGGCAGAGGGCATCTTCCTGGGATAAGCAGTCCACGTTTTCCTAGAAGAGCTCCTGATTCCAACATGAGTGGTACCATCTGCTCTTTTTTCTGGAACATCTTTATGTCCAGTTTTATTCCCTAATGATAGAGGAAAGTCAACAAATTTAAGGCCCTGACTTCCCTCAGTAGAATAGGTGTTGCGAGTGGCTCAGGAAAGGTTTGGATTGTTGTTTGATGACTGGTGATGGGTTGGTTTTGTTTTGTGAGATGCTCAGAAATGATGAAGATCACCATTTGGGAGATCATTCTCCAAAGGGGCCTCAGAGAGAACTGGCAGTAGCTTTCTCCCTAGTTCTTCATAAAATTAGATTTTTGAGCCCTGCTGACTCCCAGACTCAGAGTATGGGTTTGTCTGGGCTGGGACCTGGGATCTGCCATTTTTCCAAATGCCTCTGTAGTCTCTCAGGAACGCCAAACTGTAGCAACTGCCTGATATTTTTTAGAAAGCTTTGTTGATAAGTTCTGCTGACTCCTGTCACAAATTTTCCCTTCGGCTTCCCCAGTGAGGGCATTGGGGAATCTACTCGACTAAAAGTGCTTTGCTCAGGACATTAAGGGCCTCCGTATTGGCAACTGCCATGGTTAATTTGGGGGCCTCCCTTACTTGGTCACTGATTGTATTTGACATTCCCTTCTTCCCAAAACATTGTTCTGAAATACCAGTCTCTTGTTCCTTTCTTACTGGCTTCTCCTTAGCTTCTTGGCTTATTCTCCTCCTCCCAACCTTCAGTTTCTGGATCCTTTTCTCTTTGGTGTTACTCCTTCACCAGGGAATCTCACTTCAGTCTCATGGCTCCAAATGCTTTTCATTCCCACTATGGAATCCCAAATTTCTGGCTCCCAGACCTCTTGTCGGAAGATAAATATCCTCATCAACATTTCTCTCTCATATGCAGTAGACTTCTCAAACTTAATTGCTCAAAGGAGAACAATTTATTCAACTCCCCTGCACAAACATATTCCTTCCCTAGTCATCTGTCAGTAAATGGAACATTATCCAATTGCTTAGGCAAAAAACCTGATACTACCTTTGATTACTTACTTTTTCCTTATTCTTACATTTAGCCCAGCAGTAAATTCTGTCCCCTTGACCTTCAAAAATACATTTGAATCCAATAATTGCTGACTCACCCTATGAGGTCCCTCATCCAAGTGACCATCCTCTCCTGCCAGAAGCCTCCAGTTTGTCACCTGGCTTCTGCTCCTGCTATTGTACACACACACTCCCATTTTACCTTTAATAGTAGAGGAGGGATCATTTTCAAAAATCACAGAGATGGTTTTATGCCTCAGATTAAATTCCCCTGAGATTGCTGCTTATTTCACTGAGACCAAAAGATAAAGTTCTTACCAGGACTGTGAGACCCTTATAATCTGTCTCTTTTCCATATCCCCGGACTGGGCTGTTCCTGAATGTGCTAGTACACATCTTCCTCAAAGTCTTTGTATTTGTCCTTCTCTCAGCCTATGATGAGTCTCTCAAGACAGCTGTCTGTGTTAGTTTCCTCATTTCCCTGAAGTTTTTGCTCAAATGTTGTCTCCTCCTTCCTCAGTTCCCAATCACCTGAGCCCTCTGCTTCAGCTCCTCTTCTCCCTCTTCTCTATTGAATTTTGCCACAAAAAACTTAATTTCATTTAATTATTTTGTCTGTGTTCTCCACAATAATGTAACTTTCACGAAGGTGGAGACTTTTTTCTATACTGTTCATGGCTGAACTCAATGACTTAGAAGAGTGCCTAAACATAAGTTGACACTTAGAAATATTTACTGAATAATTGAATTCGGCATTACTGGTCTCATTAATTGTTGTAAGAGGACAGCGAATGGTAATAGGGCTATGCAATAAACAAATCCTTGCAATAGAAAGGCAGTAATTCTCAAAGTGTGGTCTCCAGACCAATAGTCTCAGAATAATTTGGGAGCTTGTTAGAGATGTATATTCTCCAGGCTCATCCCACAAACACCAAATCAGAAACCTTGGGGTTGTGCCCAACAATTTGGTTTAACCAGCCTAGGTGATGCAGGTGCTTCAGATGAACCAATGAAAGCCATGATGCTGAGTAAATAAATGTGTTATGTTCCCCCAGGTGATACCTCAATCCAGTTCAAGTGCATGAGTCTCTTAAAATGCCATAAGGCTCTAACTGGGGGTGACATTGGTGCCAGTTTACCTCTTGGCGTGTATTTGCAAGTCCTGCACTAGGTGTTGAGATTAAAAAAGAGTTTATATTTTGGCCTTTAGAAGCAAAAAGTAAAGAGTGTGTCTTCTTCAGCATCCCAAGGAAACTTTGGAGAAGTAATAGGAGATAAAATGAGAACATAACTGCCCAGATTTTGAAGGGCACCGAGAGTAGACTCAGGGTCCCTGTTACACTATAGTGAGTAGAATGGCATTCTGTGACCCAATACTTGAGTGGAAGGTAACATGTGAAAAGTACAATATATTGATGCAATGGGTCCATCAGTGAATTCTATGTTTTGATATGATACTGGGTTTTGAAGTAGTCCTGTAACTTTTTGTGGCTGAACTCTTCTGCCTAAAGTAGCTGGTGATCTAACCGAGGCTTTCCACTACAAGGCTCTATCATTGTCTCTTCATCAAAGGCATAATCAATGTTGAAATGAGGACTCTAACTGTATCACTTAAATATTTGTTGGTGTGTGTGTATGCGTGTGTTATGTACACAATCTACTGTCATGTGGACAAATGATATGTTACTGACTTATAGAACTTTAGGAGAAATAGAATTACTTTTCATTTCCCCCTCAGAGGGTTGGGGGGGTGCAAAAATAAATGGAGCTACTTTTATTACCTAAGTGAATTCCTTCATATAACCAACATATACTTATTTCCCAAACTGCCATTAAGAGCCATATATAAGAAAATATCACAGACACCTTAGAAGTACAATTATCATGTATTTTTTCTACTTAAAACCAAGTACAACCCTTATGTCCTTTTCTCAAAGAGTGCATAATAATAGCATCTTCATCAAGTTTGATAAAAATTAAAAGATTATATGTTTGGATTCATTCCATTTATGAGAATAAAATGCTGAATATGAGATAACAATTTAATTTCTGCCCTTGGCCTTGTTGAATTTGGGCAGGCCCACTGCTTTGAAGAGCTGTGGCACATCCAAAGGGAACTGTTTGGTAAATAGCAAGATATAGAGGATTAGAGGTCAAGGTTGACTTAGCATGGAGGTAAATATTTGGGAGTCCCTGGAGTTTTGGTGATTGTGGAAGGCCTGGTAGTCTACTGAATTTTCCAGTAGAAAGTGAAAGATGGTTTAAGATAGAACCTTACTCTTGATACATAAAGGGCTGGAAAAAGGAAGGAAAAATACAAAGATCTCAGAGCAGTGGAAGGAGACAGGAAAACGTTTCAGAGAACACCAGGGAGGGATAGAATATGATTTAAAATGTCAAGTGCTACAGGAACCGATCATAAGGAACAATACCCTGCAATTCCACCTGTGGTGGTCACTCATGGTTCTTACAGAGCAGTTCCACTGAAGAGTTTGCAGTGGAAGTGGAAGCAAAGTTGAGTTGTTTGATGAGCGAATGAGGGGGAATTAGAGATTGGCTACTGGAGAGAGAATGACAGTGAGATGAGTCTGTTAGTGTTGGTATTCCTGAATTGATTTGGGTTTAGCATTTCAAGATACCTCATTGGAAGAATTTACGTTGGCAATCCAATATGAGGGAACTTTCCATCTATTGCTATGTAATTCCCAAAGTTGTTATGTTAGAGCCTTTTATGATCAGCGTACAGGTGTACATTTTCATTAAGGGGACAAATGATTTTTGAGGGCAATGTCATTTATTATAGTCGTTAGTCCTTTTCTAATTGTGGAAATCCCTGTGTCTGACGTCAGTTGTGTTGATTTGAACAGCTGGCCTCCTTGCACGTGCTACTTTGCCCAGAGGTGAACTGGGAATCCTACATTAGTAATGACAAGAGTGCTGACACTATTTTACAAACTCTGCCATAAATTACACTGATTATAACATCAATATTATTTGGAGAGATTTGGGACCTCTGCAAGCTTTAATTTTAGTATTGTATTTTAAACTCCACTTAAAACTAATGATACATCAGATTTTTTCTTCATTAGAATTCATTTATAATGGGTCTTGCTCAGAATTCACATAGATCAAACAGTAGGAGGTTCCCATTAAGTGGGCGTATGCCAGGCAGATATGCAACGTTAGGTGTATCTGTAAACTTCTAATCACTTTAAATGTTTCATACTAATTGCCCTGAAACGTGTACATTAAAGAATTGAAAGGCAAATTTCCTGAGCTACATCTCCAAAATGAATCCAATTTGCATAAGGTTTAGGCAAGAAACAGATGTTTTTTTAGTGCTGTACCTTTGTAAAATTTTAGGTATATTATACAAATGTGTTTTGGTGTAACTTGATGTTTCGCCCTAATAATAACTTGGGTGAGTTGTTTTTTCAGCAGAACACTGACAAGGGTGAGAAATAATAATAATAATAATAATAATAAAGCCTTATTTTTTTAAACTCTAGCTTAGCTTTAGAATACCATAAACAATTGCATTATGATATTTTAAATCTTGCTTTCTGGAATTTAATTATAATAAAGTCTTTGTACATGTTATTTTCTGGGTTTGTATATTTCTAAAAAATTATTGCTTTTTGAAATTTGTATAGTAAGTATATATAGTAAACTAGAAAGGGAATAATATAAAAGAAATTTAACCCATAATACTGTCATATACTATGTTTTCTTCTCTTTAAATCTTTTGTGTAAGTTTTCAAAACTGTGATTAAAAAGGATTATGCTGGGGCGCCTGGGTAGCTCAGTCAGTAAAGCACCTGCTTTCAGCTAAGGTCATGATCCCAGGGTCCTGAGAGAGAGTCCTGTGTTGGGCTCCACGTTCAGTGTGCAGCCTGTTTCTCCCTCTCCCTCTGCCTCTCTCCCTGCTCAAGCTCACTTGCACGCTATCTCCCTCAAATAAATAAAATCTTTAAAAAAATTAAAAATTAAAAGGATTATGCAGTTTTAAATCATATGTCCTTCACCTAATACTATACTCTTTTCCACTTTATTATATATTCTTTACAAGTTGAAGGAATTATATGATTATTCAAATGGGTAAAGTGTGCTTTATTTTAATAATACCCACATTTTTGGAAGCTAAGATATATCCAGTTTTTTCATGCTGTCATTAATAATATTTCAACATCATTTGTTTTAATTTGATTATTTACTTAGGGTGACTCCTAGACATGCAGTTTCTGGATCAAAAGTACATTAATGTTTTCATTTTCATGACCTATTATCAAACTGCTTTCCCTAACTGTTAAACATGTCGACAAAATATACCCTCGTGTTTAAGCTTTTCTGATTATCAAGTGTAGAACAATAATTTTGTTCCTATGTACAGAGACTTTTGTGTGAACTTGCTGCCCTCTTTCTCATTCCCTCCATCTGTCCATGACAAACATATGTAATGTTTACTCTAGCTCTTACATCTGGGACTTTCAATTTTATATTTATATTTTCAACATAAAATCCACTTAAATTTCTTTGAATTTTTGTTTTCTATTATAGATTCCATATGTGTCACTTAGGTGTGGAATGTGCATGTACATATTTTATATATATTCATCTCTTTGGTATTTGGGATATATGTATATATACACACATACTTAAGGAAGTTCAAGATATACATACACAGGTTTTTAATTAAATTAGGTGCATTATATTCTGAATTCATGAATACCTGGGAATACCCTTCTGTCACTTTCTCTAGAACAGCTACTTAATTGATGACATTTATGGATTAAAACTCAAAGGTCTATGTATCTTGTTTCAGTGGACATTGGGGGTGACTGATAGCTATGAAACAGCCTTTCTTAAATCTTTGGTAGAAAACTTGTTTTTTCTTTAGCTCTTATGCAAGTGGATGTGTGGATAGTTTATGGAAAAACTCTACCTGTAATGTGATGTAATGAGCCCCACTTTTTAAAAAATATTTTAATTTTTTTTTAATTTTTTTTTATTTTTTACTAACATGTAATGTATTATTACCCCAGTACAGGTCTGTGAATTGCCAGGTTTACACACTTCACAGCACCACCATAGCACATACCTTCCCCAATGTCCATTAGCCCATCACCCTCTCCCTATCCCTGTTCCCCCAGCAATCCTCAGTTTGTTTTGTGAGATTAAGTCTCTTATGGTTTGTCTCATTCCCACTCCCATCTTGTTTCATTTTTTTCCTTCCCTACCTCCAAACCCCCCACATTGCCTTTCAAATTCCTCTTATCAGGGAAATCATGTGATAATTGTCTTTCTCTGATTGACTTATTTCTTTCAGCATAACATCCTCTAGTTCCATCCACCTTGTCACAAATGGCAAGATTTCATTTCTTTTGATGGCTGCTTAGTATTCCATTGTGTATATATATACATATACCACATCTTCTTTATCCATTCATCTGTTGATGGACATCTGGGTTCTTTCCATAGTTTGGCTATTATGTACATTGCTGCTATAAACATTCGGGTGCACATGCCCCTTTGGATCACTACATTTGTATCTTTAGGGTAAATACCCAGTAGTGCGATTTCTGGGTCAGGGGGTAGCTCTATTTTTAACTTTTTTGAGGAACCTTGATGCTCTTTTCCAGAGTGGTTGCACCAGTTTGCATTCCCACCAACAGTGTAGGAGGGTTCCCCTTTCTCCGCATCCTCATCAGCATCTGTCGTTTCCTGACTTGTTAATTTTAACTGTTCTGACTGGTGTGAGGTGGTATCTCATTGTGGTTTTGATTTGTAGTTCCCTGATGCCGAGTGATGTGGAGCACTTTTTCATGTGTCTGTTGGCCATCTGGATATCTTCTCTGCAGAAATGTCTGTTCATGTCCTTTGCCCATTTTTTTCATTGGATAATTTGTTCTTTGTTTTTTTTTTTAATTTTTTATAAACATATAATATATTTTTATTCCCCCCGGGTACAGGTATGTGAATTGCCAGGTTTACGCACTTCACAGCACTCACCATAGCACATCCCCTCCCCAATGTCCATAACCCCACCCCCCTTCCCCTAACCCCTCCCCCTCAGTTTGTTTTGTGAGATTAAGAGTCACTTATGGTTTGTCTCCCTCCCAATCCCATCTTGTTGGGTTTTGAGTTTGATAAGTTCTTCATAGATTTTGGATACTAGCCCTTTATCTGATATGTAGTTTGCAAATATCTTCTCCCATTCTGTCCGTTGTCTTTTGGTTTTGTTGACTATTTCCTTTGCTGTGCAAAAGCTTTAGATCTTAATGAAGTCCCAATAGTTCATTTTTTGCCCTTGCTTCCCTTGCCTTTAATGACGTTTCTAGGAAGAAGTTGCTGTGGCTGAGGTCTAAGAGGTTGCTACCTGTGTTTTGCCTTTGGTTATGTTTCTAGGAAGAAGTTGCTGCAGCTGAGGTCAAAGAGGTTGCTGTCTGTGTTCTCCTCAAGAATTTTGATGGATTCGTTTCTCACATTGAGATCTTTCATTAATTTTTAGTCTATTTTTGTGTGTGGTGTAAGGAAATGGTACAGCTTCATTTTTCTGCATGTGGCTGTCCAATTTTCCCAACACCATTTTTTGAAGAGACTTTTTTTCATTGGATATTCTTTCTTGCTTTGTCAAAGATTACCATAGAGTTGAGGGTCTATTTCTGGGCTCTCTATTCTGTTCCATTGATCTATGTGTCTGTTCTTGTGCCAGTACCATACTGTCTTGATGATGACAACTTTGTATTAGAGCTTGAAGTCTGGATTGTGATGCTACCAGCTTTGATTTTCTTTTTCAACATTCCTCTGGCTATTTGGAGTCTTCTTTGGTTCCATATAAATTTTAGGATAATTCGTTCCATTAATTTGAAAAAAGTTGATGGTATTTTGGTAGGGACTGCATTAAATATGTAGATAACTCTAGGTAGCATAGATATTTTCACAATATCTGTTATTCCAATCCATGAGCATGGAATATTTTTCCATTTCTTTGTGTCTTCCTCAATATCTTTCATGAGTACTTTATAGTTTTCCGAGTACAGATTCTTCAGATTCTTTCCCCTTTTTGTTAGGTTTATTCCTGGGTATCTTTTGGTTTGGGGTACAATTGTAAATGGGATTGACTCCTTAATTTCTCTTTCTTCTATCTTATTGTTGATGTATAGAAATGCAACTGATTTCTATGCATTGATTTTATATCCTGACACTTTATTGAATTCCTGTTCTAGCAGATTTGGAGTGGAGTCTTTTGGGTTTTCCACATAAAGTATCATATCATCTGCAGAGTGAGAGTTTGACTTCTTTGCTGATTTGGATGCATTTAATTTCTTTTTGTTGTCTGACTGCTGAGACTAGATCTCCTAGTACTGTGTTGAATAGCAGTGGTGATAATGGACATCCCTGCTGTGTTCCTGACCTTAGCGGAGAAGCTCTCAGTTTTTCTCCATTGAGAATGATAGTCACTTGGATTTTTCATAGATCGCTTTGATGATATTGAGGTATGTACCCTTTCTCCCTACACTTTGAAGAGTTTTGATCAGGAAGCGATGCTGTACTTTGTCAAATGCTTTTTCAGCATCTATTGAGAGTATCATATGGTTCTTGTTCTTTCTTTTATTAATGTATTGTATCACATTGATTGATTTTCAGATGTTGAACCAACCTTGCAGCTCTGGAATAAATCCCACTTGGTCATGGTAAATCATCCTTTTAATGTACTGTTGGACCTTATTGGCTAGTATTTTGGTGAGAATTTTTGCATCTGTGTTCATCAAGGATATTGGTCTGTAATTCTCTTTTTTGATGGGGTTTTTTTCTGGTTTGGGGATCAAGATAATGCTGGTCTCATCAAATGAGTTTGGAAGTTTTCCTTCCATTTCTATTTTTTGGAATAGTTTCAGGAGAATAGGTATTAATTCTTCTTTAAATGTTTGGTAGAATTTCCCTGGGAAGCCATCTGGCCTTGCGCTCTTGTTTGTTGAGAGATTTTTGATGACTGCTTCAATCTCCTTACTGGTTATGGGTCTGTTCAGGTTTTATATTTCTTCCTGGTTCAGTTTTGGTAGTTTATACTCTCTAGAAATGCATCCATTTCTTCCAGATTGTCAAATTTCCTGGCATATAGTTGCTCATAATATGTTCTTATAATTGTTTATATTTCTTTGGTGTTGGTTGTGATATCTCTTCTCTCATTCATGATTTTATTTATTTGGGTCCTTTCTCTTTTCTTTTGGATAAGTCTGGCCAGGGGGTTTTCAATCTTATTAATTCTTTTAAAGAACCAGCTCCTAGTTTTGTTGATTTTTTCTATTTTTTTTTTTTTTGGTTTATATTTCATTGATTTCTGCTCTGATCTTTATTATTTCTCTTCTCCTTCTAGGTTTAGGCTTTCTTTGCTGTTCTTTCTTCAGCTCCTTCAGGTGTAAGGTTAGGTTGTATATTTGAGACCTTTCTTGTTTCTTGAGAAAGCCTTGTATCACTATATATTTTCCTCTCAGGACTGCCTTTCCTGTGTCCCACAGAATTTGAACAGTTGTGTTTTCATTATTCTTTGTTTCCATGATTTTTTTTCAGTTCTTCTTTAATTTTCTGGTTGACCCATTCATTCTTTAGTAGGATGCTCTTTAGCCTCCATGTATATGAGTTCTTTTCCAACTTTCCTTTTGTGACTGAATTCTAGCTTCAGAGCATTGTGGTCTGAAAAAATGCAGGAATGATCCCAGTCCTTTGGTATTGGTTGAGACCTGATTTGTGACCCAGGATGTGATATATTCTGGAGAATGTTCCATGTGCATCAGAGAAGAATGTGTATTCTGTTGCTTCGGGATGGAATGTTCTGAATATATCTGTGATGTCCATCTGGTCCAGTGTGTCATTTAAGATTTTTATTTCCTTGTTGATCTTTTGCTTGGATGATCTGTCTATTTCAGTGATGGGGGTGTTAAAGTCCTCTACTATTATTGTATTATTGTCAATGTGTTTCTCTGATTTTTTTTTGTTTGTTTCTTTGATTTTGTTATTAATTGGTTTATATAGTTGGGTGCTCCCATATTAGGTGCATAGATATTTAAAATTGCTAGATCTTCTTGTTGGACAGACCCTTTGAGTATGATACAGTGTCCTTCCTCATTCCTTATTATAGTCTTTGGCTTAAAATATAATTGATCTGATAAATTGTTTTCCACCCCCTCAATTTAAATCTGGAGGTGCCTTTGGGTCTAAAATGAGTTTCTTTTAAACAGCATATTGGTGAGTTTTGCTTTTTTATCCATTCTGATACCCAGTGTCTTTTGGTTGGGGACATTTTGCCCATTTACATTCAGAGTAACTATTGAAAGATATGAATTTAATGTCATTGTATTGCCTGTAAGGGTAATGTTACTATATATTCTCTCTGTTCCTTTCTGATCTACTACTTTTAGGCTCTCACTTTGCTTAGAGGACCCCTTTCAATATATCCTGTAAGGTTGGTTTTGTGTTTACAAATTCTTTTAGTTTTTGTTTGTCCTGGAATCTTTTTATCTCTCCTTCTATTTTCAATGATAGCCTTAGCTGGATATAGTATTCTTGGCTGCATATTATTCTCATTTAGTGCTCTGAATGTATCATGCCAGTTCTTTCTGGCCTGCCAGGTCTCTGCGGTTAAGTCTGCTGCCAATCTAATATTTTTACCATTGTATGCTACAGACTTCTCATCCCGGGCTGCTTTGGGGATTTTCTCTTTGTCACTAAGACTTTTAATTTTTACTATTAGATGACAGAGTGTGGATCTATTTTTATTGATTTTGAGGGGGGTTCTCTGCACCTCCTGGATTTTTATGCTTGTTCCCTTTGCCATATTAGGGAAATTCTCTATAACAATTCGCTCCAATATACCTTCTGCTCCCCTCTCTCTTTCTTCTTCTTCTGGAATCGCAATTATTCTAATATTGTTTCCACGTATGGTACTATTTATCTCTCAAATTCTCCCCTCGTGGTCTAGTAGTTGTTTGTCTCTCTTTTGCTCAGCTTTTTTATTGTCTGTCATTTGGTCTTCTATATCATTAATTCTTCTGCCTCATTTATCCTAACAGTAAGGGTCTACATTTTTCATTGTACCTTATTAATAGCTTTTTAAATTTCAGTTTGGTTAGATTTTACTTTTTTATTTCTCCAGAAAGGGCTTTTATTTCTCCAGACAGGGTTTCTCTAATATCTTCATGCCTTTTTTGAGCCCAGCTAGCACCTGAAGAATCGTCATTCTGAACTCTAGATCTGACATATTACCAATGTCTGTATTGATGAGGGCCCTAGCTTTCAATACTGCCTCTTATTCTTTTTGTGTGTGTGTGTGTGTTGAGTTTTTCCACCTTGTCATTTTATCCAGATAAGAATATATGAACTTTTGTTTACAAAAGTTAAGTTAGATACAATGAAGGATAAAATATGACTATAATGATGGTTTAACGATATTTGTTTTTAGAAAGTTATTGTCAAGATAAACTAGTTAAAAATGGTTAAAGGAAGAAAGAAGAAAAGTTAAAAATTAGAATAAGAAAAAAATAAAATTTTAAAAAATTAATTAACTTTGGAAGACTAAAGAATCATGGGGAGAAAGCCATGAATTCCATGCTTTGCTTTCCCCTCCTCTGGAATTCTACAGTTCTTATTGAGCAGTGAGCTTGGTCTTGGCTGGATGTTCTTGCTGATCTTCTTGGCAAGGGGCCTGTTGCAGTGATTCTCAGGTGTCTTTGCCCGAGTTGGAATTTCACCATCCTTGCCAGGGGCCAGGCTAAGTAATCTGTTTAGGTTCACTCTCTGGAGCTTTTGTTCCCTGAACACTTTCTGTAGAGCTCTAGAGGACAGGAATGAAAATGGTGGCCTTTCAATCTCTGGCCCAGAGGAGCCGAGAGCTCGGGGCCCCACTCCTCAGTGCGCCCTCGGAGAAAAGCGCTCAATCACTCCTGTCTTCCTGGTCTCTGGCCACACTCTGAGCTCACCTGGCCTGTGATCTAGCACACAGCCCCTGTCTCTGTCTCTGGCACACAGCCCAGCCTGGAGTCTCCAAACCCAGCAGATCCTGCCGCTCTGCCCTTGAAGGTTGGTTTCCCTGGATCTGCCACTTGTGGGATCCGACTGTGCCACAGATCATAGTTTAAGGTCACCCTGAGCTGAGATCTCACTCCTTGGCTCCATCTCTGTAGCTGGTTTCCCCGCTCTGATACCTGTGAGCTCTGCTACATTCAGACACCCTCGATCCTTCTGTGGGAATTGAGACCACACTTTCCCCGTGAGGACTCCAACCCTGCTTAGCCTCTGGAGTGATGTCCCTCAGTGGAGATGACTACTAGAAGTTCTGATTTTGTGCTCCATTACTCTGCTGCTTGCCAGGAGCTGGCCCCTCCCCACACAGTCTATCTTCCCATGGCTTCGGATTCACTTCTCCACCTGCCCTACATTTCAGAAAGTGGTCAATATTCTGTTTCTAGATTTGCTGCTCTTCTTCTCTTCAATCTATGTTGGACTTGTAGGTGTCTGGAATGGTTTGATAACTATCTAACTGAACTCCTAAAACCTGCTGTCATCTCAGTCTGCTACTCTTCGACCATCTTGTCTCCTCTGGATGAGCCCTTTTGATGCACATATTCAAGTCTCTTTTTTTCCTCTGTTCTGAAATATTTATTTAATTATCTCTTTGATCATTATTTCCATTCCAAATCTTGTGAAATACTCAAGAGCCATAATTGTCAGACAAACCTACATTTTCTGAACCAATATCAATTGTGTCTCTCTTTTCATCTTTATCTTTTCTTCATTAACTTAAATTACATTTGTCTTTTGCAGGACTATGTTTGTACTTTTACTGTCAGTTCCCCTTAGGTATCTAAGGTGTTGTATTTTTTTTTCCCCATAAAGAAAATGAGTAGAATAGAATGTTTAACAAGTTAATTACTTTGAATGAAGTCCTTGTGGTGAGTGGCATGGGAAGTACATGCTGGGCAGAGCGATACTTGGGAAAGTGACAGTCTTCATGGGTAAGCTGTGTTGCACATGGTGAACATTGGCATCAAGGATAATGAGGAGATGTGTGTATGTTTTTCTCTAGTCACAGCAGTTTCAGTCCTCACAAAGTGAATCCTACTAAAGAAGGGGCAGAAAAGTTAGTGAGTATTTAAGTACCCAGTCTGAATTGTTTCTAGATGAGAGACTTGAGAAGTAGACTTCATTTGTGTGACTAGTTCCATACTAATAAAACAATGAGAGACTTGAGAAGTAGACTTCATTTGTGTGACTAGTTCCATACTAATAAAGCAAAATCAATTGCTTGCATTTTGCTAAGGTACCAGTCCATGGAGGGGAGAGTCACCCCATAATAAAAAGTATAGTGGGGATCAACAGGTTGAAATTTTGCTTTTGCAGTGTATATTTCCTTGAAATTCTTAGCTCACCCAAGTACCTTTTTATTTAATTTTTTTACTTCAGCTTGTCCTGTTTTATAAAAATTAATTGGGCTATCATGGTGGCTGGTGGCTCAGTTGTCAGTCTCTTGGTTTTGGCTCCAATCACAATTTCAGGGTCATGAGATTGAGCCCCAGGTAGGCTCCAAGCTCAGTGGGGAATCTGCTTAAAATTTTCTCCTGCTCTGTGGCACTTGGGTGGCTCAGTCCTTAAGTGTCTGCCTTCTGCTCAGGTCCTGGTCCCAGGATCCTGGGATTGAGCCCTGCATCAATCTCCCTGCTCAGTGGGAAACCTTCTTCTCCCTCTCCCACTTACCCTGCTTCTGTTCCCTCTCTCACTGTCTCTTTCTGTAGAATAGATAAATCTTTAAAAACAAAAACAAAGATTCTCTCCCTCTGCCCCTCCCCCTACTATTGCTTATGCATGCACTTTCTCTCTCTCTAAAATAAATAACATCTTTAAAAAAGTTAAATTGGCATTATGGACATTGGGGAGGGTATGTGCTTTGGTGAGTGCTGTGAAGTGTGTAAACCTGGTGATTCACAGACCTGTACCCCAGGGATAAAAATATATGTTTATAAAAAATTAAAAAAATTTTTTAAAAAGTTAAATTGGCTATCTTTTCATCTCAGCCCCCATTTTTTTTAACCCCCTTACAGCTTTCTGCACATGTTTCAGAGGGTCTGTGCCTTTATGGAAACTATTGAGCATGTTAAGATTTTTCTATAATGCTTTCATGTTTTTCTTAATCATTTTCAAGAGTGACACCCCATCTTCTGACTGAGGGTGATGTTCTCTATTTTTTGTCCTTTCATTCTTTGCTATGGGTTTTTTTATTGTATGTTTTCAATGTGCTTATTCTGAAGTGATCCATCCAGATCTGATTTAGCCAACAGAGAGCATACATTCTACTTCCTGTCCATCTGCATTTATTTATTTACTTTTAAAGATTTAGTTAATTAATTTATTCGAGAGAGACAGAGAGGGAGAGCTAAGGTGGGGAGGAGCAGAGGGAGAAGGAGAAGCAGGCTCCCCATGGAGCAGGGAGACCAATATGGAGCTCAGTCCTGAGCTGAAAGGAGATGCTTAATCAACTGAGCCACGTAGGTGCTCCCCAATCTGCATTTATAAAAAATTTTGTCTAAGCTCTCCCAAATATCCAGTGTCTTTCAGGCAGTTTGGAGAACTATGTTCTAGTGAGGTGAGATCTTGCCATGCCCTTTCTTTGTGTCTGTGCCTTTGATACTTTGGAATACTGGAGATCCTGTTACAACATCCTGTTTGTGCTTTATCCCCAAGCTCTTGCTGTAGGTGTAGTAGCTACAATGTTGCAGTTGATATGACTGTAGCTCACTGTGAACCCCTGCAGCTCCACTGCCCTCACCACCTATTGTTTCCTTGGAGTTAATCTCCAGCTGGTTGGATAATAGTGGTTCACAGTGGCATGATCTGATTTTATTCTTATAAAATGAGCAATTTCTTATTAGTTAACTATTTTTTTCCAATTCAGGGAATAGAAACAATAAATGTGTGACGATGTTGCTTAAATTCTTTAAGCCAGAGTAAAAATTAATTCATTAAACAGAAAGTATATGTAAGCATCATACTTTTTTATTCCTCAATTCATTTCAGTTAGCCGTGTGTGTGCAGGTATGTGTATGTGTGTGTGTGTATGTGTATGTGTGTGGTTGGGGAGAGATGAGTGTGGAGTATAAGTGTTACCAAAAAATAGTCAAGTAAAACATATTGGATGTTAGAAGGGAGAATGCTATGGAGAAAACTAAAGCTCAAAAGAGGGAAAATTCATAATCCTAGTTTCTTTCCCCTTATTACATGGGTTAAGACCTCATAGTTATCACTATAATTAGTTTTATGGAAAAATGGGCAGAACTATTTTGTTTATTTAATTTTAATAGTATATTTTATTACTGTTACCACTATTGTTATTTTGGTTAAGTGTTCTAGGCAAAAGGAATAGCATATACATAGAGAGTGGGGATGAAAAGTTTAGCAGGATGGTCACACAGAGTGGTTCTGGACTGCATTCATAGCAGGATTCAAATCCTGGCTCTGCCTTTTCCTTGCAATATGACACTGGAAGTCTGTTACCTCACTTTCAATATGCAGGTAATACTAGTATCTACCTTATGGGGTTATTGAGATTAAATTAGAAAATATTATGAAAGTGCTTATTAGCACAATGCCTAACACAATGAAGTTTTGTGTAAGTTTTAGTTAAGATGAAAATAATAGGCCAGGAGGCCTTTACACGAGTTGACTTTTTTCCCCCCCCAATAACTCCGGTCTCCTGAATAAGATTTGACTTCTTCATTTCACCTTACAACAACACACTCTGGTATTCATGCAGGTAATGGTTTCCTGGCTTGACCCAGGGATATCCTACCCAGATACTATGGAGCACTCCCACCTAGCTTATCTCAGTATCATGTAGCAGTTAGTGGGACTCTTTATATTATTCATGTATATATATATTTTTTTAATTTTAAATTTTCATTTTTTATTTCATTAAAAAATTCATTTTAAATTTAATTTTAAAAATTTTAAATTTAAATTTTAATGTGAGCATAGTTAATGTACAGTGTTATATTAGTTTCAGGTATACAATATAGTAATTCAACAATTCTATACATTACTTAGTGCTCATCATGGTAAGTGTACTCTTAATCCCCTTCACCTATTTCATCCACCCCTACCCACCTTCCCTCTGGTAACCAGCAGTGTGTTCTCTATTTCTATCACTGACGTATTTTGCTTAGCATTGTACCATTTAGATCCATACATGTTGTTGCAAATAGCAAGAGTTCATTTCTTCTTTATGGCTGAGTAGTATTCCATTGCATATATCTGTCACCTCTTCTTTATCCGTTCATTTATCCGTGGACATTTGGGCTACTTTCATAACTTGGCTATTATCAATAATGCTGCAATAAACATAGGGGTGCATATATCTTTTCAAAATAGTGTTTTCGTAGTCTTTGCATAAATACCCAGTAGTGTGATTACTGGATTATAAGATAATTCTATTTTGAATTTTTTGAAGAACCTCCATATAGTTCTCCACAGTGGCTGCACAGTTTGCATGCATTCTCACCAATAGCGCAAGTGAGTTCTTTTTTCCACATCCTCGCCAACATGTGTTTCTTGTGTTGTTTTTTTTTTAGCCATTCTGACTGGTGTGAGGTGATATCCCATTGTGGTTTTGATTTGCATTTCCCTGAGGATGAGTGACATTGGCATCCTTTCATGTGTCTGTTGGCCATCTGGATGTGGGTGAAGTTACAGAAGCTGCCAGTATTGTTACTTGAAATAGCTTATAAATCCTAATTCAGTGACACCTATATTTAATGGTTGAAAATCTGTTTTGTTACTATTCATCTCTAACTTCCTATTCTAATATTCAGCAACTGTAATATTAGAAGCATGTGCTTAAAATCCTGATATTGGGTAAGATGAGAAAAAAATGGATCTCACCTTCACATTGTGAAGTAATTTGCCTATGAGAAGAGGTGAGTGACATGATGACAAAGTCTGTGCTTAGTGGACACTGTAATACATGCTTACTTAAACTATTAAATTCTTATAACACTGTGAACTGACTATTAATACTCTCTCTGAAGATAAGGAAATAAGTCTTAGAGAGACTAAACAATTTTACCCAAGGACAGAGCGAGTAAGCACCGAAACCAGGATTTGAACCTAAATCTTGATCCAAAGATCTTATCTGCAGTCCTCACACTTTTCAGCTTCATCCTCTGCCTTGAGCTGAGAAAAGTCAACAAAATAACAAATCCATTGGTTTTAGTCCAAACAGTTTTCCAGAGCTTGTTCATGATTTGGCCCTGCTTAGCTCACCAGTTGTATTCTAGACGCCACACTCCAGTCACTCTGGGCCTAGCCTCACTAGCTTCCTTTCTGTTCCTCAAGTACCGCATATTGGAGTCTTTGCAGAAGCTATTTCCTTTCCCTCATCCCTCTTTTCTCTATATGCTTACCTCCTTTTTCTTTTCCAGGTCTTAGCTTAATATCATTTGCCCAGGGTCTCCATCCAACCACCTTCTGTAAGGATCGTGACCCTTCCTCATTTAGATTCTCTCGTCCCTCCTGTTTCCTTCATAGCATATCAGCACTCAGGAGTCCGTGTGTTCATTTGTTACATCTTTGTCTGCAGACTATAAGCTCTTTGAGAGCAGGAACTTTTGCCCTCTTGGTTATTACTCTGTGAAGGAAATTTAGAATAGCATTTGGAGTATAATACATTTTGAAAAGCAATTAAATAAAGAATAGATGAATGACTTTGAGATTTATGCATTTGTTTCTAATTGGAAACAGTGTTTAAAAATGTTGATGGATGTATTTGAAAAGTAATGTCTTTGATAACTTTGAGGGTTCTTAATCTTCTTTAAATTGTGATCAGAAAGAATACTCAGTACCATACATACAAACTATTATAATTTTCTGCATTAACAGATTTCTGCTTTCATTTTGATATGACTAATGGTCTTTTTTATATAATTAACTTGAAGAAGAATATTATTTAATAAGAATAAAACTCTTCAGCTAATTATCTGCAACAACCTTATACCATTAGAGAACAGCAGTTTTAGCTAGGTAAAGATATGGTGTGCTGTTTAGCCTAATTGAAATATTATAGAAAGTAAAAAAAAAAAAAAAAAAAAAAAAAAAAAGGTAAATGGGTCGATCCAGGTCTAGAAACTCAGGAAAGGACTTTTTCCAAAGTATCAGCTCAATTCTTACTGTGTGTTTTCCACGATCCCCCATTATAAGGGATATACACTTTTAGGAGCAAGCGATTATATACAGCACTCAATGAAAACAAATCTATTTCAGAATGAATCAGTATTAATCAAATTTCCTGGTTTATCTCAAATCCATAAGAAACAAAACAGTAACTTTCATGGGCACCTTTAACACTGAAACCATTGTACCCTAGTCCATCTAAGGCAGATGTACTAGAGACACAGGACTGTGGGCTAGATGTTCAAATAGAAAGTAGAAGAAGCATCGGGTTCAGGAGGAAATCAATCATGAAAAATTTTACACATTGTATTTTGCTCCATAATCAGCAACTGAAGCTGTTGCATATGAACCTCATTTGCAGAAATCACTAATTTTAAAAAATTGTATTTAATAACCTATGGACTTCTATAAATCTATGTTAAAAGGTATTCCTTATGTTTCAGAAATGTTTCTTAAAAATACGGTTTGATTGGCAAAAATTTACACATTTAAAAAAATATACCTTGCTTTCATAGCTTCCTAGAAGCCAGGTTCTTTTTCTATAAGACAAAAACAAAAACCCAAACCAAACCAAACAAAAAAACCCACAAACCCCCAAAACAAAGTAGACTATGTTTTTATATAAGGAAATACAGGAAAATGGACACATTTCATCCATGTAAACAATGTGCCCAGTGAATATATCAAGCATTTTATATAGTTCAAAAGTAGCATTTTTACTAGTAAGCAAATATCCTAAGATCACTGTAATCAAGACCTGTCTTGCCTTTTTTATTTTTATTTTCTAAGGTCAGCAGCAACACTGGCTTGTTCGCTTTCTTGCTTATTTATTTATCAATTTACCCCTCTATTTATTTATTTATTTTGAGAGAGAGAGCTCACAAGCATGAGGCTGGCTGGGCAGAGGGAGAGAGAGAATCCTCAAGGAGACTCCCTGCTGAGCACAGAGCCCTCCGTGGGGCTTGATCTCAGGATCCTGAGATCATGACCTGAGCCAAAATCAAGACTCAGCCTCTTATGACTGAGCCATCCAGGAGCCCTTGGCTTGCTTATTTTTATATGGTAGAATATGCGGACCACAGTGTAGATAACTAGGAAATGTAGCTTTCTTCTGTGAATCAGAGGGTTTTCATGCTGACTCTATAGAACTTCCGGTTCTCTGTTTATAGAATGATCCAAGGACATCTCCAAGGAACTCTGCATATTCGTTACAGATACCCTGATTCCTAGAACTGAGAGGGACCAGGGATTATCTTGTCAAAAATCTTTCCTGTAAAGATAGGTAGTCTGAATTCTGGCGACGATTGTAATGAGGCTTTATTTGTCTTTGTGTGTCTGCATATGCAGGAATACATGGACTCCAATAAATACATTGAGCATCTTCTAACTCAGCTCGAGGAACAACACAGAAATCTATGGAGGTGAGTGAAATGCATGCCTAGAACTCAGAGCAGCCTTGATTATCTTCCGTGTTGATCACCGAGGCAGGGAGGGGAGTCGGCATACTTTCTCTTCTTGCCCTTAGTGTCAAAACACCTTTGGAAGCAAGTCACCAGAGGCACCTTAGGAACTTGTACTCCTTTAATCAAAGTAAAGCAACAGTGCCAGGAGTTGTCCTTGAGTCAAGGGCCTGCTCAGAGCCAGGAGGATGGTGGAAATCATGACACTTTGTCAAGGTCAAGAAATTAATTTGTCCAAAGCCATATAACTTTCATTGTGGAAACTAGAATCCAATTCTCTGACCCTTGCCTGCTTAAAGATTAAGACTTTTATGTAATTGAAAAGTTGAATACAGCTACTTAAAATGTCTGCTTCTCTTCATATGAATGGAGAGTATTTTAAGAACGCTGTTCTATAGGCCTCTCGTGTTTCATTTTTCGTTCTGTGTGGTGAGTTCTGATGCTCGGTGAAGAAAGGTATGGGAGAACATTGGTGCAGGTAAACTGGATAAAGAGGTTAATATCATAAAAGGCGTATTCTCAAGTGTCTCGTTCCCTCAGGCCTCTCGGGAATTGAGGCTGATTGAAAGGATTGCGTTGTTATTTTCTAGATTGTTAGGGCCCTGGTGCTCATGCTCTGCGTCCATGCTCCAATGGGATCTGCTATTCCTTTTCCTAAATTACTATAGCTCCTGTTATTTGGAACAACTATGCTAGGGTTTAATTACATGATGGCTCACATTGTACCAGAATTGTTTAATGTAATTAGCTTTGTCTCCCCAGGGTCAGTAAGCCCCTGAAGGCCATGATTTCTTAATTCTTGGCAGCATGGAGGAGAGTACTCTCCATGTACCCAGACAGGGTGGGTAAAGCTTTGCTCACCCTGTGGCTTTCTTGCCAACCTTATCCAAATGTATCACCATCAGTCTCTGTACCAGGCTAGGCTGCCCCTTTTTCAGGCATCTTTTTTTTTTTTTTAAAGGTTTTATTTATTTGACAGAGAGAGAGAGAGAGATCACAAGTAGGCAGAGAGAGAGAGAGAGGGAAGTAGGCTCCCTGCTGAGCAGAGAGCCCAACGTGGGGCTCGATCCCAGGACCCTGGGATGATGACCAGAGCTGAAGGCAGAGGCTTTAATCCACTGAGCCATCCAGGGCGCCCCTTCAGGCATCTTATAACAAATCCTAATAACCCTGAAATCTGTCCTCTCTGAAGGATTGTAGTTCTTAGTCTTAGTGCCTAATAATTTCATTTGTTTTGTCCTTTGTATTAGTTTCCCTGCTAAAGAACAGATCTGTGCCTATAGCAGTAGACTTTCTATTTCTCTGTATGGAAAAAGTAGGGTATAACAAAAGTAAATAATTTTTAAGTCTGCTTCCTGCTAGCAGACATACAAGTTAATTTTATATACCTCTGTGTGATACTGTTAGATGTGTTTTTGAGAGCTATAAATGGTGTTGGTAAAGTTTTCTTTTGTAAACCAGTGTATTTTATTAATGAAGACAGCCACAATTTATTTATAGTTATGTATCAAGTTATATTTCGCATAGATCTCCTCCAAGGTGCAAAATGTTATTTAACTGAATTATATAATTTACTTCCAACTCTTTATATAGAATATTTGGTTTTCCAAATATTATCTTTTGAAAGAAAAAGTATACACAAAAAATGATGAATACCATCTGAAGAAAGAAATTAGACTTTAATTTGGTCAGTAAGCATGTCTTATATACATCCTTGGGGAGGAGTAGAGTTCCATGGGTCTTTGAACCAAAAAAACCTGCATGGAAAAGAATGTTTTCCTTCTTTGATAAGGTAGCTAATAAAAACCTTTTGGTCTTCTTGGATTGGATTAAATGAAAATATAATTTCAGGCATAGGCTTAACCTAACATAAAGTAAGAGCTCAGAGCTTTGTGTGCTATCACTTCTATTTTTCTTCAGAAATAGAATTATTGCTGCTGAAGAAGCAAAGGCTTATACATAGTGGCAGAGGATCTAATAAAAAATCTTCATTTGAATAACAATAAAGGGCAATAATGACATTTGAATAGTCAGAAAAACTATCAGGGAGAAGACGGAAATGGGTCTTATTGAAAAGAAAATGAAAATCAATAGTAGCAAATTTATACACTATTTATTGAATCATGAAATTATCCCTGATTATATTTTATAAACAGATCTTGGCTGACTTGAAGTAGTAGACTTTTTGATGGTTAGTACAATGTCATAACTGCAATTCTAGCCAAATTACTTTTGGGTGAAAGCTATGCCAGTGAGCCTACAGTGAGCAGTGTGGGGAAATTCTTACTGGTTATGATTAAATTTTTAAAGTACTTTCTTAAATTAGGGACAATCTATGATGTGTAGAGGCTTATAGGAATAGCATGTCATGTACTCAAGCACAATTGGATTGTCTGAAGTTAAATAAACGTTCCCATAAGACAGTATAAACTTTTTTTCTGATTTGTATTATGCCTTTGATTTGTAGTTGCTACAATTTTCATGGAGTGGGCTATTATCATTGCTACTAGGCTTAACTGATGGTCTTTCATTTATATTTCAACCTACATATAACTTAGATAAATCCTGAATACTTAGATTTCTAAAAATAATTTTATTCAGCATTAATTTATGGCTACCATGTTTGAGGATTGATCAAATGCATGATAGACACATGGCATACTATTGCTACTTGCTTAATAATGAAAGACTGGGACCAATGAAGATTTGTTATAAGATTAGATACAAAAAATAAGTCTTTCCTTTTTTTCATGGAGGTGGCTACTACTCTTTAATAGGTTGTAGTTGTATCTTATAACATAAACATCTGCAGTGACACAAATACATTGTCCTAATTATACTCTTAGAATAACTTGTTATTTTGGTGCCTTGTTTAGTATTCTACTGAAATAGACCTATAATCTTTCTCTGGTTTTCAAATTGCAAAGGAATTTGAAGCTCAAATATAGCTATCTAGCAATGAGCAGTCATTTAGCTCAAAAAAGACTTTTTGACACCAACAGAAAACTCTCATGTGAATTCATCTGAATAGGTAGAGTCAGAATTTTTAAAACCTAGTGTAGTAGGACTTGAGCACAAGTCTGGGTGGGTCTTCTTTGCTCAGTATCTCCATGTTTGATGAAAAAGAAACATTCCCAGTAACAACTAGTTTACTAGTAGTTGTTGAAATGGGAGGCTAAATTTCTGTATGTTCATATGTTTTAGTGTGTATAGTTAAGAATAGGAGAAAAAGGTTTATACCTAATGCTTTTTATATCATCTGCTACCATTTCTGATTTGGCTAAATATATCTGACTGACAAGAGAGATTGTAAAAAAACAGCTACTGAAAAAATCTTTCTTCTAACATTTGATAGAAAATTTTATCCATTCACTGCTTTGGATTAAGAGTTTAGAACAAACACAAACAGTTGGAAGATACACACTGAATTCATGAATATTTATGGTGTTAATGACTCTTCCATATCACATGTGAAATTAAGTGTGAAAAATGGAAGTGGCATAATACTATAGAAATGGAAAGAAGACTGTGAATTTTGGAGCCATGGACTCTTGGCCTGACCTCCCCAAACTGGCCACAGGGATATCATCTCTGGAATGAGTTTCCTTTTCTGTAAAAAGAAGCTATCAGTAAAGCTAGTATTTAAGTTTCCTGAACACTGGGATTATTTGAAACCCATGATGGTTAAGATAAAACATTTCTATAACATGTACAAATACATGTTTAATCTTATTTTTCTCTAATTATGCATCTGGATCATTTTGTAGTATTTAATGCATGTATCATAGAAAGCTTCCAAGAACATAAGTAGAAACCACTAAAATAGCAAAGATACTTAACAGCTGGCTAATAACTCAACCAGACAATATCCAAGTGTTCATTTCAGATTTTCATAGCTTGAATTGGAGACAGTGTTATTGATAGGCTGTACATAAAGAATAAGGTCTACATGGCCAAAATTAAATGACAAGATCTACTGAATACATAGTGCCAACTACTGGCCCACAAATCCCAGATCAGAGTCCCATTTGAAAAGGCTAGGGATTTCAGTCAAGGCACTATTGACATTTGGGGCCAGACCATTCTTTACCTTGGGGGATGGGAATAAGGTTGTCTTGTGCATTTTAGGTTGTTTATCATTATCTTACCCACCACATTCCAGTACCAAACCCTCTGTTGGGACAACCAAAAATGTCTCCAGACATTTTCCGCATATTTCCCAGAAGTCAGAATCCTCTTTCCTCTCTGCTGAAGACAGTAATCTAAATGATCCATGAGCATTTTCTTAAGCACATTCCAAGAAAAATGAATACCCTGGGTAGCTGTTACAGATTTTTTTTTCCCAAATCAGTTACCCTGTGGTCAAATTTGAGATATTCTAGGAAAACCCAACTTTTAAAATGTTTGAATTCTAGAACTTCACGGAGTCATTTAAATGGCTAACATGTGCTATGAATATCAAATATGGGATATAAAATAAAACTTTGACTTCTTTTTTTTTTTTTAAAGATTTTATTTATTTATTTGACAGAGAGAGATCACAAGTAGGCAGAGAGGCAGGCAGAGAGAGAGGAGGAAGCAGGCTCCCTGCTGAGCAGAGAGCCCGATGTGGGACTCAATCCCAGGACCCTGAGATCATGACCCAAGCCGAAGGCAGCGGCTTAACCCACTGAGCCACCCAGGCGCCCTAAAACTTTGACTTCTTAAAAAAAAAATCCCATCTTTCTTGCAGCATCTAGTCTGATTAAAGTTCCAAAGAGTGCATTTTGAGAAATAGTGATCTCTCCAGTTCAATAATGGAATATACAAAAACGTGGTTGTAACTATTTCTTCTCTCTTCCTTTACCTCACTGGTACTAGGGTGGGTTCTATAATTAAAGATCAGCTAATAGTTAGGAATCCAGGTTTTAGTAAAAGGGGAATGTAAACATAGGAAAAGACAATTTCTAGTTCAGCGCCATTTTCCTGAGTGGCAGTCTAAACCTCAGTAACAAATTCCAAGTATCTGAACAACTATTGATTACAAGCTATGTTGGCCCGAGTAAAGCATTTAACGTCTTCTTCCTCGAGGGGAAAAGTGATGGTTTCCTACAACCTCAAAGGGAATAAGATGCCTAATTAAAAACCACGGATAGGTCCTTGTTGATATAAGAGCCCCTAAGGCCTACCCCTTACAACAGTAAAGTTATAATTTTAGTGTATCCAAACTTCAAGAAGCCAGTGTTGAATTATAATTGACATACAATGTTACTAGTCTCAGGTATACAACATAGTGTTTCAACAAATCTGTACATTGCAAAAGGCTCACCACCATAAGGATAGTTACCACTGGTCACCACACATTATTACAATGTTAATGACTATAATCCCTATGCTGTATTTATATACCCTGACTTAGATAGTTTATAAATGAACTTTGTACCTCTTGATCCCTTTAACCTTTTCACCCATCTCCCATCCCTTCTGACAGTCACCATCTTGTTCTCTGCAGGAGGCTGTTTCCAGACTGTTTGGTTTGCTTCATTTTTTAGATTCTACACAGAAGTAAAATTATATGGTATTCATTTTCCTCTGACTTCTCAGTTAGCATACTGCCCTCTAGGTTCACCCATGTTTGGAACAAATGGCAAGATTTCATTATTTTTCGGTGGCTAAATAATATTTCATAGTGTATCTGTGTATGTGTATGTGTGTGTATGTGTCTGTGTAAAATCATATATTATTTATCAATGGACACTTAGGGAAGCTTCCATATTTACTGTTATAAATAATGCTGCAATAAACATAGGGGTGCATATATCTTTTTAAGTTAGCATTTTTGTTTTCCTTGGGTAAATGAAATTCCAGTACCCAATAGTAGAATTACTGGATCATATGGTATTTCTATTTTTAATTGTTTTGAGGAACCTCTATACTGTTTGTACCAGTTTATATTCCTACCAACAGTTTACAAGGGTTTCCATTTCCCCACATTTTCACCAAAATTTGTTATTTCCTTTTGGTTTTAGCTGTTCTGACAGGCATAAGGTGATATCTCATTATGGTTTTGATTTGCATTTCCTTGATGATGAGTGATGCAGAGCATTTTCTCATGTGTCTGTTGGCCATCTATATGTCTTCTTTGGAAAAATTTCCATTTAGATTCTCTGCCTATGTTTAATCAAATTATTTGGGTTTTTTTTTTTTTTTTGATGTTGAATTGTGTAAGTATTTTTAAAGTATATGTTGGATATTAACCCAGTATCTTATATATCATTTGCAAATATCTTCTATTCAGTGGGTCATTCTTTGTTTTGTGGATGGTTCCTTTGTGGTACAACAGCTTTGTACTTTGGTCAACTCCCAGTAGTTGATTTTTCTTTTGTTCCCCTTGCAGGAAGAGGCATAATCATAAAAATGTTGCTAAGAATGGTGTCTAAGAGACTACTGCCTATGTTTTCTTAGGAGAGTTTTATGACTTCAGGTCTCAGATTTAGGTCCTCAAACCATTTTGAGTTTATTTTTGTGCATGGTGTAAGAAAGTGGTTCACTTTCATTCTTTTGCCTGTAGCTGTCCAGTTTTTCCAACATCATTTATTGAAGAGATTGTATACTCTTGCCGTCTTTGTCATAGATTAATTGACCATAAATACATGGGTTTACTTCTGAGATCTCTATCCTCTTCCATTGATCCATCTGTCTGCTTTGTGCCAGTACCATATTTTTTTGATTACTACAACTCTATAGTGTATCTTGAAATCTGAGAGTGGGCTACTTCCAGCTTTGTCATTTCTGAAGATTGCTTTGGCGATTCGGGGTATTTTTGTGCTTCCAAAATTCTTTAAAATAGACTTTTGCATTCTGGCTTATCTGTGATTCTTATTCTAAGGAAAGAGGTAAGGGGAAAAATGGACAAAAATATTTTATTTCCATGATTCAAAATGCTGCTTATCTAAGAGTGAACAATGAAATGAAATGATCCACCTTGCAAATATTCATGTTTTCCATAATTTCAATATATTTACACATTTTGGTGGCAGATGGGGGGGCGTGGGCAGAAGTAATTGCCACGACTGCCTAAAATTCATCTCAGTTCTAATCTTGGTTTCAATAAAATGTGAGTGATATTAAAACTGCTTACGGAGAGGCTGGATGCCCTTACTCTGTCTATCCCTGGGAAAAGAAAAGTCGTTTCTTCGTGCGTTATCTAGAAATCTTTTTAGAGTTTAAAATAGAATTAAGAAGCAGAAGCACATATGCCCTGAGAAAAGTCAAGCCCAGGGCTCCTGAAGACTTACCCTCTATGTATCTCGGATTTTTGAATCAAATTATCCAGCCATCTTAAGAATTAGCACATCTCTACCCTCATGGGGTTAATTTATGTAGACTAAGGAGATGCCAAGTATTAAACAGGTTGCTTTTGCTGTAATCATAGACTTCCACTGGGAGATCTTAATTGGCTACAAGTAAGACTGCTCTGCATGAATTCTTAATGGTGGACACCAAATAAAATAAGAACTGTGATTTGTTTTCTAAATCCCTTCAGGAGAAAAAGAGGCTATCTCTGGGGAATAGAATGTGTAGCAAACAGAGAGAGCTCAGTGCTCTGTAATAGCAATAAACACTCTGAAAGCAAACCTCATACTAATGCCAACTCAATAAGAGCACATGGTCTCCCAGCTCTGCACCTCTGTCTCACTGTGCCGGGGTCAAAGGAGATGGGGGCTAGCACGCTTTACATCATCTTCCCCTCCTCTCAACCCTTGGGCTGGATTTCTAAATCATAGCTGGATTCTAGGGCAAGTGTAAGCACAAGGGCCACCCTGGAAACCCATCAATGTCACTTCTCAATTACCCACCAGGGGTTGTTTGAGAGATGCAGACAGTCTCAAAACCCCTGCCGAGATAAGAGTGTTGCCTCTAAGTCATGCCCTCTGCCCAGCATAAGGGAGAATAAATCAGAGCTCTGGAAACTGGGTATTGCCACATGCTTCAACAGTTAGGTCATCCCTGGACCGTGTGCAGGGGGGCTGGTGGGCTGATCCGTATTCCAGAGGATGCTTACTGTAGCCTGATGCTGCTGCTTTAGAGGAACAAGGAAGCATTTAGGTGTCTTAGAGCTCTGAATCCCTGGGTGGAGTGGCATGCTTGTCTTTAAGGTAACTTTTGTTCAGTAGCAGGAAGGTCTAACTGAACTAAGCCCAGAAATTTTATCTGGATTGACGGAACTGGAAGATCTCTCGGGTTTGTAATCAACCTTGTACCTGAGGATTCATCCATATGATAGTTTATTCAGGGCATTCTGCATGTCTAACTACCTAGGGAGATGCCTGCTATTTGAACTCAGGTCTTCTGGGGAGAGGAGGCATCAACAATGCCAGAGTAAAACTCTACATTCATTTTATATACGTGATCTCCCCTTTAAAATCAAATTCATCCACCCTTTAAATTAAAGGATGATGCTAACCCAAAGGTATATTTAGGTCCTGACCTAATAAATACTTTAAATAGGCTCTCTAAAACCTTATGGGTCTCATCCCTTTCTCTTCACTCCAAATGGTGTTTGAAAAAAAAAATTCACTTATATTTGTAAAAATCCTTCTGTGGGACTAGTTGGAGGAATCTATAAAACAAGTTTTAGGAGACTGTACTTCAGAAATCCAGATGACTCTTAAGGAGGGGCAGATCTGAAGGCCTGAGGGCAAAGGAAGAATCAGTTTCTGAATCGATGTGATTTGAACTGCCTCTAAGACTTTTGAGTATAACTGCATGTAAGATGATGAGAAATTCAGCTCGGGAGCTTTTTATAGTTAATAAAGCACAGCATAGATGAAGGCATTAGATCAACCTACAAAGATATACAATTGCCCCCTAAGATAACTGGGGATGCATCCCTACTTTAAAGATGGATTTATTATTGCTGCCGTGGGAAGCTTGAGTTGAATCATGTTGTACAAGCAGGTCCCTGGATGCCTTGAAAATAATTATACTTCTCGCTTAAACAGGCTTATGTCCTTCAAGAAAATCCCCCCAAATATTTTACTGTCAATCAGATTTGGGGGTCATCCAGAGATATTTACCCCTATTTAATCTGAAAACATTGGGCTTCAAACACATTTGCTGTTTTTAGGTCCATGCTTATCTTAATAGGATGGCCAGGAAACTAATATGATTTATTTATCTGAAATTAAAATAAAGAGCCTCAAGCGAGAGACATTTTGTAGATTTATTTAGAGTAATAAAGATCCCAAATATTCCCTACTAAGTTGAAAGTAGAAAAACTCCAGCAGGCAACAATATAAATGACCCATTCAATACAAACACATGTGTCGAGGCTGAAGTATACCCACAGTAAGAAATGATAAAGTGCCTTTTTCTGCAGAAGGAAGGTTGAAATGCGTAATTTACCCTGACCTTCTATTTCATTTTAGTTTTAATGGAAAAAAATCGCTAACTTGTTAGAGTTTGAGCATACTTGTGTTTTTGTATGTTTATTTTTTAAGAAATTGATTATTAGGATATAAACTCTATGTATTTCTATATGGGCAACTCTGGAGTTGAAATGGGTGATTTTTTTTTTCTTTTTCTTTTTCATTTGCTTACCGCCTCCCCCATTCTTTTTGGCCTTCCGTATTTATTTTTTTAAATATTTATTTATTTGAGGGAAACAGAGAGAGAGTGAGAGAGAGAGAGAGAGAAGAGCGCAGAAGGTGAAGACAGAGGGAGAGAGAGAATCTCTAGCAGATTCCATGCTCAGCACGGAGCCCTATGCAGGGCTCTATCTTAGGACTCTGCAATCATGACCTGAGCTGAAATCGAGAGCTGACCTCTTAACCAACTGAGCCACCCAGGTGCCCCTTGACCTTCTGTATTTAGAGGCCTGGCAGCAAGCAGGAAGTTCTAGTACCCCACCTCTACCTTCCAATTCTGAGGAAAAGAGGCTGTCTGTGCCTCTTTGAAAAGAGGAAATACAAACTGTAATTTTTTTTTTCCTCTTAGAGGTTGGAACTATAGCACATTGAATACTTTTGAATTACAAATTAGACCTCATACATAAACCAACAAAGAGCTGAGGATGGAAATGTACCCTGGAATCAAAGAATCAGGAATAGGTTGAAATTGTTAAGTAGTTGGTAGAAGCATACTCTTGGGGTCTCAGGGCAGAGAGAACATCTAAGATGAAAGCATCTGTCACAGGGTTGGTCAAGGTTGGCCACCTCTTGCTGGTTTCATGGCCCAGGAGCCCTCTGGAGATTGCTTTTCGGGAACCTGACTGATTTGATGCTCTAGCGTTCACTCTTTACTAAATGCTCACTAATTAAGTATTGTACATTTACTCTCTGTGGAGATAATCCTAGATTTTCACTGGCTGTCACCATGTGCCTGAGAAAGAAAGACCATTTCAGCTCTCAATTCTCCATTACTTCATTAACCCAGTTTTACTAGAAGGGTGATCCCTCACTTAGACCCTAGGGATGCTCTGGTTTTTATTCCCGCCAAGTCCAATTAAGAAAGACAATGCTTCAGTAGAATATTCTAGACATGGAACACCCTGAATGACCACTGTACTGGTTCCACTCAGGTAGTACTCATTTACACATGCTTATTGTCTCACTTTCTCGTGAGGGCCAGTCATATTCCTAGGGTCTGTGACCTGTAGAACTAGGTCTTCTCCTTCCTCCTATCTCTCATAGCACTTAACTTAAGACTTAACACGTCAAACATGAAGCTTCATTTACATCAAAACCAAAGGGACCTTTGGAGGTGTTGTAGTCAGCTCTGTAACTAAGCGACGTAGCCCATTATCGACAGTCACATTGCTTTTCTAGCCATGGAAGGGATTAGTGATGATTTAAGAAGAGAAATTACTAAGGGCTTATGTGTTCATTAGGGATGAGCTCAGCTCTGTTTCTAAGTCCAGGTAAGAAAAAAAGTCAAGAAGTCTACTAAAATGTCATCTGGATCTATGGTGTACAAAGGTTAAAGCGGGCACACATTTTAAAGACAGATACTCTTGGAAAGTTAAAGAAGGGGACACAGTAGATGGGAATGCATTGTTAGTGATAGATATTGGGAAGGGCGCTTGCTTCACTAGACATTTATTGTATGCTTCTTTCAAGATTCAATCATACTGTAAGAAGTTTTAAGTTATGTTATGTCTGTGTGATGGGTGCACAGCCTGGGAAGGGCTCTAAATTGGTATTTCTGCCCCCAATTTTACTCCCTTTAGCTACCAACCGCATCTTGAGCTGCAGATGACCTTATCAATAGAAGCAATGGAAGAATGTCTTGTCATTTTGAAAAAAGAATTAAGAGACCAGGATGGGTTAAAAAAAAAATCCATGATAAAAATCAATACCTGAAATAACAAGCATTTATTTCTTTTCCACCTTGTGTAAAATGAGTTATAGAAAAATGTTTAGACTCATTGAGTCACTTTTAGAAACAATCAGAACTTGATCTGCAAGGCTAGAAATGGGGTGTTTGCAGAGAAGGTTGTTAAGCATTTCATTAGGATAGACAGACCCTTTCAAGTCAGGGTGGAGTTCAGCGTAAGTAAGAGTGACATAGGCTGCCTGACCAAGGGTGAATTTGCAAAGGATTCATGGCAGGGAGAACGGTGGAGGGAAATAAGGGAAGGTACCAAAAGAGAACAACCGACAACTAAAAGGAAATTGCCATTTTCTTAGCTAAATGCTTTGGATAATGTAATTAAAAATAAAGGGCATGCTCTGTTCCAAAATATGACTGAGGCCTACTCTTGCTGGGGCTGGCATTTGGGGACTCAGCAGTACAATCAGGGTCTCTGTTCAGATGGTTTGCTGACTGTGCTGTACTATTAGCACATTCCTGGTTCGTTGCTTGCAGTGTGCTATTTAGGTCTTGATGCTGCCCCTTGCTGTGTGGTCCTGGGACGGTCATTTAGGCATTTGGGGTTTCCCATTGGTATGACAAAGGGTAAAATAAGTGATTTCGGTGGGCCTTTCTTAAAAATCCAAAATCTGTATTTCTTACCCATTACCCTGGCCAACTGAAAGGCTAGGAGATGAGGTTGGGAGAGAAGCGAAGATGCATAGAATTGCTGATGGCAAAGTGACCGTTTTTCTTCCTGAAAGCAGGCGGCAAATGATTTTTATGGACCTTCTTTTCTTTCAGCTCTAATTCTTGGGCTGCGTTTTGGCATAGAAGCTTCCAAAGGTAATAAAACAGCATGCTGGCAGACCCAGGGCACCAGAGCAGGGTCAGAGTCTGTGACCGCTTTCAAAAGGTTTTTCAGGAAATTGTCCTGTTGAATAATGTTTGAGTTTCCACAGAGGCTATGAGCACAGCATGGTATTAAAAAAAGTCAATTGCGCAATATTAAAATTTTTAAAAAAAGCAACTCTGGGGTTATGGTCCCTATTAAGAGAAATTGAGTTGTCTTATGATGTCTCTTCAGTATTCCCTGGAGATTCACAGACTCACTGAAAGCCAGAATGTGTATTTACCTGGATTTATTCATTTGTACTGTCTAATTGATTTTTCCTGTATCTTTGCTTTGGAAATGAAGATATAAATGGGGCCAGTTACAGAAAGCCACTCTAAAAGAGAAATTCTTTGGATCAGATACACAATTTAGGACGTCAGCCTTTGGGACCATTTGTTACCAAGATGATGTAATTTAAAATGTACCCAAAGTCACATCTATCCAAAACTATTTCTCCCATTGGACTGCTGAGAATTCTCATGCTTGAAATAAAGGAAATTGGGTATCCAGAAAATCACCCCTGAAATCTGTACTTGCTACCTGATGAGCATCCAAACATTACTCTCCTGGTTCTTCATAGAATCTCACCAAGGATTCGATTGCCATATTAGATACCTGTGGAAATCAGAGTCCTGGAAGTTTTTTAGTGAAGTCAAGCATATTTATTTCCTTACTATTTTCTATTGAGTTGTAATTGACCTACAACCTTATATTAGTTTCAAGTGTGAAACAGAGTGATTTGATACTTTTATACATTATGACGTGATCATTAAAGTAGGTCCACTTATTATCTGTCACCATACAAAGTTATTAGAATATTACTGACTTTATTCCTCAAGCTGAACATTACTTTCCATGACTTATTTTGTAACTGAAAGTTTGTACCACCTGTTCCCTTCTACCAACTTCATCTTTACCTTGAAGCCTTACCCTTCTGGTGAACACCAGTTTGTTTTCTGTATTTGTGAGTGTGAGTGTGTTTTCTGTTTTGGCTTATTCATTTTTTTGTTTTGTTTCATTTTCAGATTCTATGGTAAGTGAGATTATATGGTATAGGGCTTTTTCCATCTGACTTATTTCACTTAGCGTAATGCTCTTCAGGTCCAGCCATGTTGTCACCAGTGGCAAGGCCTCATTCTTTTTTGTGGTTAAGTAATATTCCATAGTGAATATATATGAATATATAGCTAATGTATCCATTCATCCATCAGTAGACCCTTAGGTTGCCTCCGTATCTTGGCTATTGTAACTTCAGTGAACATAGGGATAAATAAACCTTTTCAAGCCAATGTTTTCATTTTCTTCAGATAGATACCCAGAAGTTGAATGGGAAGGACAAAGTGCTGTTGGAAATGGTATGGTATAAATCTAAATACTTCTAAATCTAGCCACACATGTCCCTACCGACCCTGGCCTCCTTTTTACTGATCATTCCTGTTACACACACTCTCCCTTGTTGTTCATGTCTCCATTTCAGACAAGTTGCACCCATCCTTCAAAGTACAGCTTAGGTCTTCTTCACCTATAACTCCTCATGTGGATTCCTTAGGCTGCCTGGGTTCCATTTTTTTTTTCTAACTGCCCTCCCCACCCCTTAACTTGGGACTATACCACCCATGTACACATAATGATTTACATCTTATTAAAACTCCAGAGTTATTCCATGTACAAATATTTCCAGCACCTGGCTTTCCACTTCTGTTATTTATTAAATGGCGAATAGCTTAGGTTGAACATAGTAAGTATTCAGCTAACACATACTAACGGATTCTCTTGAACAGAGCAATTAGAATTCCTGTGTGGTATTCTTGCTGCACTGTATCAAGAATATTTATTTCAGATGTCATTTGAGAACCTTACCAACCAGTGAATGTCCAGAAGACCAGTGACTAGAATGGTATGTTGTGAAAAATAAATTAATCTTGGCGGAAGGAATTAACGATGCTGACAAACAGAAAACTAAGAGGTAGACCTATAATTGTTTGAAAACTCCAGTGAGTTGTCTTATGAAGAAAGGATTCACCACATCCTGAGATAATCATGAGAACAGAACTGGTTACCTAGCTGTTGAAGTGAGAATCTGAGAATTGGCAACTCAGCACTAGAAGGGAATGTTCTGACACTTTGAGCCTCTAATGGGGAAGAGGATGATCTTGAGATGGTGAGCTTTGTACCACAGCAGGCGTCAAAGGAGATGCTGGGGGACCATCCTTTTGATGTTATACAGAGAAGATTCTTCTGCACTGGACAGAAGGAGGCCAGCCACCCCTTCATGCCTGTAACTCATCGTCTGTCCCTCATATTCTACTTGTAAAGAATATTTCCTCTTCTGTGTACAATCCCTTTTAAAAAGCTGAAGACCCATTTCCATGTTTGGCCTCAGTGTTCACTTTTCCAAAAGAAAGTGATGTAGGTTCTTCCTTGGCTCCTCGTACAACTCACTTTTCAGACCCCAATTAATCATGGCCACCTGCTGGACTTATACTAGGTTGTCAATTTTCCTCTTAACATGTGGGACTTTAATATAAACATAACATATTTTATTATGACCAGATTACAAGTTTAGTTTCAGTCATCCTTTGAGAGAGGGTTGTTATTCTAACTTTATGATTCCCCCCGCCCCGTGGTACTAATTGTTAATAACCTTTAGGCAAAATACCTAAAATTCCAGTATTGCATCATGCATATCCAATTACTCTCTTGCCGACTCAAAGAATATAAATCATTATTTCAAGAAAGGGCAAAGAGTGTTTTAAATTTAGAAAATCCAATCTCTTTTCCTTCACTGTTCCTTTATTCCCTGATTCTTTTAAATTACCATGTCCTGCTTCACATTTTCAATTTTCCAATGCCAAGGCTTTATTTATGGTTAAGAGGTCAGAGCACAATTAATAATTACAAGTAAATTAGGTCATTCCTGACCTTGGTGGAACTTTTATTGGCCAATTACTCTGGCCTTCAGATGAGAGAAGGAAGTAAGTTTCAGATCATCACTGAAATGAACAATTATTAATTTAACAGTTAAAAATCCCAAGGTTGAGTAAGGATTATCAGGGAGGATAATGCTAGAAACAAGAAACAAAGCTCATGGGAAAGTATTTATTGAGAGTACATTAAAGTGAATGGAACTACCAGTTTGGTTTTTTTTTTTTTTATACTGGAGACGGAGATTAAAGCGGAGTGCTGTAGATGTTTCTCATGGTCTGGATTTAGATTTTTCTAGTTTCACCCATATTATGACAGTGGTATGTGCATTTCACAAAAAGAAGATAGTGCTTTCTGAAGATACACTATGTTGAAAGTTTCAGATCATTTATTTTAGATATTCAATTCCACTGCCCCTTTGTGTGGCCCCCCTTCCCACTCATACTAGCTCTCTCCCACCCAAATCTCTGACAGATTTATTTCTGGCCCATTTACTATGTTAGTAAGCAAGTTTATTTTTTTGGCTCAACGCTAAGCCATTGTTAGAGAAGTTCCATTTCCAGGCAGTTTTAAAGTAGAACCATTATCTTCCTCCTCATAATGTTAAAGTTAATATTTGAAAATCATTTTCAAGTTTGGATAACAGTTGAAAAATGATTGTGTGAAGTTTGCATTCATCTTTGTCACAATGGTAACGATTTTGCAATAAATACCGTGTTGATTATTTTTCCTGTCAAATGGCTGCTAGACATTAGAGTAAATTAATTAGCTGAGACTGTTGTCTGACGTGGATATCCCGATATTATCAAAGAAGAAGGCATGAGCTGAGATTGGGGAAAGGCAAAAGCTGATTCACTTGTCAAGTGAGAACATTTGGAAAGGGTCAGTTAGGGTGGCCTGGGAAAAACATCATTTTGAAAACAAGATAGGTATATATGACACTGGATTTCACATTTATGAGCCAAGGGATCTTCTTTTTTCCTAAGGAACATGCAGTTCAATTCATTTTATAATGGGCTGGAAGTGGAAGTGTTCTAGATGTAGGGATACTATATGGCCATCCTATAATGCAGTGAGAAGGGATATTTGAATAGCTGTGTGGATGTTTGCATGTCTTAATGGGAAAGCCACAAAAAGGTCAGAGGTTCAAAATGTCTGGAAGGTTTCCTGCTTTTCATTTTGAGCAAAACAGAGACGAAAGTGTGGATAAATCCTTAGGAAAACTTTCTCATGGAGTTTCCAAGCCCTGCTTCTTCATGTAAAGTTGGAATGTAAAAATATCCTCTATACTTCTGTTTGGGAACAAGATGCTTGAGACATAGTTGACTTGCTGAATATATTGTCAAAGATGGGTTTCTTGAATGTCCGTCTTCTATTCACAAACCTGGTGCTTTCGCATGGCATCCAAAATACTGGAGGTTTGTACAAATGGAAGCAAAATTTGTGGAGGATATCCTGTCCCTTTGCCATCTCCATCTTTGGTGGAGCTGGCAAGCAGGGCATCTTTGATATGAACTTCAAACATTCACAACATGACCCAAACATGACATTTTTTCTTATTAACTATCATGGGCCTGTCATTAATTTATACAAGCCACTTAACATCTGTTTGTATTTCTAACCTCTCCCACCTCTTGTTGGGTAATAAGTTCCATAAATTTAATCCCTACTTTGTGGAATAGAACTTCCATTTATTTGGCTTAAACACACACCAGCTTCAAGTGGTGACCTCTCTATTAGACATTTGAGGGTTTAATGAATAATTCCATTTCACACTATGCGTATTACTTTGAACCTTATAGATACGTCCCTTTGTTTCTAACACAGAATGCTCGCAGAAAAACCACAAGAGTAACTTCAGAATCATGTTTGTTTTCTTGACTCTTTTATCTTTTAAAGCAACAAACACATTCAGTCTGCCACTTGCTTCACATTTATATAGGAAAGGAGCTCTCTGACTGCATTTCCTGGACATGGATTCTTGGTTCATTTCCTCTTCGTTCCCATTTCTCCTCTTGCATTATTGCCTTTGCTTTTGCTAGTCAGAGTCTTCTACTTCCACTCTCATTTTCAGCCTGATGGAAGTCTTGAGTCTGCCACTCTGTAACCACAGGTAAGTCATTTGGCCACTGGACTTTCATCTGTAAAGCAGGAATCTGAGCTAAAATTTCTTCTCAGCTCTATGACTTTTTGAATTTGTGACTATATAGAAAAACACAGAGCTTGCACTGAATGATTTCTGAAACAAAATTCAAATCAAATAGCCATTTAAAAATTTTAATATTTGGAGGAAGGAATAACGGAAAAGTTTGTAAATATAGATACGTTGAGGAATGAGACCTTATAAAATGTGCCACTGAACTTGGCAGTAGAAAAAAAAATCTCCTTTTTCCTTTTTTAAACATACTGCCCCTCTGCCCACTCCAAATGGTCTCTACATGGTCCATATTTTCATAGCTATACATGATATTCCATTATTTTGGTATTCAATACACCATCCAACTTTTTATTCCTCTTCTTTTAAAAATCTCAGTTACAGGGGCATCTCCTCTGAAAAGCAGCTCCTGATTCTGTGCTCCAAATGGGATGCTCCATCTTCTGTAGTCCCACAAAATCTGGCATGTGAATGCAGTGCAGAACTTTTTTCATTCTGATTTATGTCACACGTGGGTGAATAACTTCTCTGGCTCGCCCTTTAACTAGTTAGGTGCTGGAAGAGGAAATCATGTCAATTCATCTTCAGCTGGTACCTAATGGGCCAGGATTGTCTGAGTGCACATGGATGCAAGGTCATCATGGGTCATCAAGGGTAGTTAGTCATGCTTCATGGATTCAGAGCAATCACCCTTGCCAGAGCTGACCACTCCCAGCCAGAGCTGGGAGTTCTGATAGAAATGAAATTGCCATCAGTCTGCCACTTGCTTCACATTTATATAGGAAAGGAGCTCTCTGACTGCATTTCCTGGACATGGATTCTTGGTTCATTTCCTCTTCGTTCCCATTTCTCCTCTTGCATTATTGCCTTTGCTTTTGCTAGTCAGAGTCTTCTACTTCCACTCTCATTTTCAGCCTGATGGAAGTCTTGTAAACCACACCTTAGAAAGGATTCCATTCATATAATGCATTCCCCAAATATGCATACTGTAGAATAGCCTTACTCGGCATCCTCTACTTACCATGTCCATACATGTTCACACCCTATATTCATTTTCTGGCCCTCATACTTCTTAAGACCTACTATCAGTTTTTGATGTCTTTGTCCCCCTGTTCCACTAGCTTCTGTGACACTGAATCATTACCCCGCTAATGTCTTGTCTCCTGCCTCCTGGATCAATATATGTTGAAGACATATATTGATATGTCTTCATATGTTGAAGACCTAGCATTTTGATTTCTTTCATTTGATTTTTTTTTTTTTTTTTTTTTACCCCCTCCAGACTACTTCTCATAGGCATCCCTGCTGGGCCCAAGTCAGCATTTCTAAGACAGCTCTCCTCTGTTTTGGCTCTGAAGAGCAGTGTGGCAAGGGCAAAGCTTAGAATAAAGCACCAGTAACACTTTATGGCAGTACTCTTCGAAGCTCTTTACAAATATTTAACTCATTTGATCCTCACAATTCTAAGGTTTAGTATTCTCATTTTACAGATGAGGAATGTGAAGCACAGACGATTAGCTAGTCTGGCCCAAGGTTTGCATCCTTAATCATTAAACATTCAATGAGTTGTTAATAAATATTTCTAGCTCTATCCCATATAGACACGTAGTAGAGTTGCAACTCCAGCTCCCTTGGAGTTTGGAGGGGTCATGTGACTCATTCTGACCAATGAGTTGCTAGCAAAAGTAACAGTCCAAGTTGAAGCATTTAATTATGGATGTGCCACCCTCCAATGGGCTCTTTTGTTCTGGCATGGCAGCCATCAGTGCTCAACCTGATGATTTATTATAAAGCTAGAATCGTAGAATGACTGCACAAAAGGCCTTTGGCCAAACATGTAGTGGGAAGAAGAAATAAGGTTTCATTTCAAGCCAGGGATATCTAGGGATTGTTTGTTACCATGGTATGACCTAACCTATCCTGACTTCATATACAGGCTAAAATAGTATAAAGGCAGAACAGATTCTCTCTAGGGCCAGGAATATATTTCCTAAAAATTAATAATTTATTATGGTTCTGCTTTACTTCAATCCCTGTGTGTCAGTCTCAGCTTCAGTTGTTCCCTTTATCTTATGTCCAGCATATTCCCAGAATATGTCTCAAAATTCTCTTTCTTTCATAAGAAAGTCTGGGACCTGTTCATAATATTTCTTTGAATTTTCTATTATTCCTCAAATGGTAGTTATACAATTTTAAAATTTTACAGGGCATTTAAAAAATTTGGTAAGTGTTGTATTCATTATTCATTGTAAGTGTTAATTCATGAAAATAAATATATTGAAAAAAATCCATGTTTAAATTTTGGGAAAATAATGTAATCTCGAAAGCACAAAAGACAGGAGGAAACTGTATAAACAACTATAATTATCTTTGTAAAGAAAGTTATAGTGGATATACATTCATTAGGAATGCTGTATTTTAATAATCTGGGAGTCATCTTAGCTGTAGTTATTACTGGCTATAAAAAGTTAATTTAGGTTTAATTTTTAAAAGTTAATTAGTTACATTGACTCCTATTCTTATTATTAAAAAAGGAATGTCACTAACATTCCACAGGAACGTAAGCACTGTAGAACAACTTGTACTAGAAACTTGAGGGCTCATTAGAATTTATAACATGTACTTAATTACCATAGTTGTTTCAAAATACAGCTCAAAATTATAACCCTTAGTAGTTTTTTTAAGTATATGTATTCATGTTGATAGTAGCTTGTAAGGGGCAATAATATCTAGGGCAGGGAGTAGTAAACATTTTTTGTTAAGGGCCAGAAAGGAAATATTTTTGGTTCTCCTGGATGTATCCCTATGGTCCTTGTCCCAGCCACCCAAATCTGTAACTGGGACTCAAAAGCAGCCTCAGGTAATGTATAAGTGAGTGGGTGTGACTGTGTTCTAATAAAGCTTTACTTAGGAAAATAGGCAAGATTTCACCTGTGGGTGCCGGTTCCCACAGGTGAAATCTTGATCTAGAGTGAATTTTTAAACTTTCTTGTGTTTTACAAACCCCCTCCATACCAACTCCTGAATAAATAAAGAAGGAATGCAGGTCATTACAAATTTGATCTTGTGTTTCCATGTCCTTCTAAGTCACGCTTAGAGATGCTCCACTAAGTTCCACAGGCACCAAAAACTTGCCCCAGGCTGGTGGCTAGCAGGCTGGGAAGTGGGTGAGGAAACCTCACAGCCAGCTTTGTGTTCTCTCTCTGAGTCCCTTGTGTGATCCTAAATATCATGCAAGCCCAATCCCCTCCGCCTCCATAAAGCAAGCAAGAATGGCATTGAGTTTCTTTCAATAATCATATTATTTTGTGATTCTATGATGAGAAACATAAAAAAAACCAAGTCCACAAATCATCAAGTAAAATTAAGA
The DNA here is from genome assembly GCF_022355385.1 of Mustela nigripes. Taxonomy (NCBI): domain Eukaryota; kingdom Metazoa; phylum Chordata; class Mammalia; order Carnivora; family Mustelidae; genus Mustela; species Mustela nigripes. The sequence continues at coordinate 96,471,034 of NC_081559.1, forward strand.
GGATTAATAAGATCCTTGTAACATTATTTTAACATCTAGTGAGAAAGATACTATATTATTAACTTCCTGTTAGAGTTCCTCTCAAAAATATGTGTATATTATTTTCATAGGATTACATTCTATAAGTTGTTGGAAAACCGCAGAAGCTATCCCCATGCTAGGGTAGAGGAGTGGATAATGGATTTCCTACATGCAAGTCAGGATGAAACATAGTCCACCATCCCTCTTAGACAACCATTTCAGACGTGTGGATGCTTCTCTGAGCACTGATTTGGTGGGTCTAAGGCAGCCGAAATACGCATGTCAGTGAACGAGGACAGTTCCCTCTCTTCCTTGCCTGTACATTGTGACTCTGCTAATAGGTTGCTCAGTATAAAGGGAGGTTTTCTAATAAAAGTAATGTACGGGATTATAGAGACATATACACACATTATATCCATATATAAATGCATACCTGTGTGTGTGTGTATGTGTACATACTATGAAATACAGTGATTTCGGGAGCCAGCTTAAACACAGGATCTGAATACAAACAAAAAATGCAGAAAATAAGCTGTTAAAAATTAAAGCCATGCAGTTTTAAAAAAATTTTCTCACAGACCATAAACTTGACTTTAGGAATCTGGCACAGTATCTGATAGAATAGCTGCTTAATAAATGATGGTTGAATGAAAGCCTGGAGTAGTGAAAGGCCATTCATCTTTAAGTTTAAAAATGGAATGATTGAGAGAGTATGGGTATGTATTTATTTGCTCTGTTAACAAGCCCCGGGAGAATCACCAGGCACTACTTAAATGCGCTGCATTTATACATTTTATTAATGATGATAATGCTATCCTAGAACAAGGGTCTGCTCGGTTGTGAGTCAAAGAGTGTGGGAAGTCCGGTGGAACCTTGTTTGGAGTGGCTGGGCTTAATTCAGCCCTGGCCACAGAGGCTTCATAATTAAAGAAACTTGGTTTCTCTGATTAAGGCTGGCTGTGAATAAAACAGAAATTCAGTATTAAGCTAGTAAAAGTGAGTATAATAGTCATTAATTTGGGATAACCCCCAAATTAACAAGCCATATAGTGTTAGTTATACGAGAGCTTAATTTTAGAAAGAAATTCCTTGTTAAAAAAATGATTGTTCAACCCTAATAATTTAAAAATCAGCAGACATTTATTCAGTGCTACTATAAAGTATAGAAACTTCCCATGAAAGATTACAAAATGGTTTATGAGCCAACCTGAAAGACATGACAAGTCATAATATAAGGCTAAAAAGAATAGATGGGTTGGGGGGGCGCCTGGGTGGCTCAGTCATTTAGGTTCAGGTCATGATCCTGGGGGTCCTGGGCTTGAGACCCCCGGAGGGTTCCCTGCTCAGTGGGGAGTCTGCTGTTCTCACTCCCTCTCCCTCTGCCCACACACCATTGCCCACACCCCCCACCCAGGGCCCCACTTTCTGCTCTGTCTCGCACATGTGCTCTATCGCTCTCAAATAATAAAATCTTAAACAATGAAAAAAGAATAGATGGAAGCAAAGATAAGTAAGAGAGCTTTTCAGCACCAACTTAAAATGATGCCGTGAGTGTGTTTTCGTTTTGTTAGAAGCGTACTTTCAGGGTAAACTCCACAACGTGAGAATGAGAATTCTCCCTCAAATGGTAAATACAAATGAGGTTCTATTGGGTGTCGACAGATTTTCCTTCAGGGAATTTTTTACAAATCTTCACCAGCAATATATGAAAGTGTGTGTTCATGCACAGTCTCACCAACAGCGTGATTTTTTCAATGTCTACATTTCCTAGCATCTGATAGATGAGAAACTGCATCTCAGTGTGGCTGTAATTTGCAGTTCTCTAGTATGAGTGAAACCAACCTCCCATATGCTCCGAGGCCACTTTCACATCATTTTGTGAATTGTCTGTCCATGACTTTTGCTAAATTTTTTATGAATATTTCCCCCTTACTTTAGGAGATTTTTGTATATTAGGGTTATTGGCCTTTGTTTATGATTTGTAACAAACATTTTCATTTGGCATGTCCGTGGTCTTTTGATTGTGTGTGTGTCTGCGTTGTTATGTGTGATAGGCAGAATATGGCCCCCAAAGATGCCCATACCCTAATTCCCAGAATCTGTAAATATATTACCTTACATGGCAAAAAGTACTTTGCAGTTATGATTAAATTAAGTGCCCTCAGAGGGAGAGTATATTTCTGGATTATTCAGGAGTGCCTTTCAAAACTAAGCATCATTCTTGGCTATAGTGAAAGGGAAATACAGTTGGAAAAAAAAGTCACATACCTGCAACAGTGCTGGCTTCGCAGAATGAGGAAAGGGCTACGAGCCAAGGGCTATGGATGGCATCTGAGAAGCTAGAACAGGCAAGGGAGCAGAGTCTCCTCTAGAGCCCCTGGAAACTAATGCAGCGCTCCCTACACCTTGACTTGAAACAAGTGAGACCAGTTGGAATTCTACCAAAAACTAGAAGGTAGTAACAGCGTTGTTTTAAGCCATTGCCCTTGTGATAATTTGTTATAACAGTCATTAGAAAACAAATATAACTTGATTTTTAGAAAATTTTTAGATAGTCAAATTTATTGATGCTTTACTGTACCTGTTGTTGAGTCATAGTTACGTAAGCATTTCTTTCACTTGGGTGATAGAGAAGTTTCCCGTTTTTGCGTCTCTTGTATGGCCTTGTTTTACACATAGATTCTGAATCTATTTGGAGTTTATGCTCTGTGTGGTTTGAAGTGTAAATTCAGTGTTCTTTTTGGCCAAATGGCCAATGAGTTGTGCAACATTTTTTGTTTAAAAAGCCCATTGTTGACCCAGTGACTTGAAATGCTGGTCTTTATTAATCATATATTTCCACATGTTCTTGGGGGTCTCCCTGGACATCATCCTCTGTTCCTGTCCTGTTTCTCTGTCCATCCAGCAGCACCACACTGTTTTTATTATAGGAGGTATATAGTATGTTTTCTCCACGGTAAACTATTTTTCTTGTTAAAGCTTTTCTTAATGGTGATTCTTACAAAACTTTTTCATAAGAACTCAAGTAGGAACTTGTCCAGCTCCAAAAAAAAAAAAAAATCTTGTTGGTATTTTTATTGGAATTGTGTTAATTTTATAAAATCACTTAGAGAGAAGTGACATTTTTATAATATTGAGTCATCGTATCATAGCCGAGTGAAGGCTGCCTTCTATATTTTCAAATCCAGTTTTGTGATTTTGAGGAGTTTTAAAGCTTTCCTCATGCAGATTTTATACATTTTGTCTTATGATTTCCCTAAATATTTTATCTTCTTTGTTGGTAATATAAATGATTTTTTTCTTTATAACAGTCTATCCCTCTAACAGGTTATTATTAGTATAAAAGATGGTGATTTATTTATATATTTTCATTTTAGTGAACCTGAATTGTTATTGTTTGAATTAATGTTATCATCGAGTCGCACTTTTTTTTTTTCAGGCATACTACTGTCATCTAAAAATAGAGTTTTTATTTGCTATTTTCTAATTCTCAGCCTCTATTTATCTTCTATGACTGCGTTGACTACACGACACTGTCAAATAGTAGGAACAATGGGCATCTGTGCCTTGTTTGTGATTTTACTAGAAATGCCTCAAGTATTTCTCTATTAAGTGAGGTGCTGGTGTTCAGACAAAGGATATGTGTTTATGTGTGTGTGTGTGTCTGCGTGTGCATCTGTATGTGTCTGTATTATCTTGTACATCGATTCCTATCTTTCTCAGTTTCTATCCCTCACCTCAGGGAGGGTGTTGAATTTTGTCAAGGCTTTTAAAATATCTGTGCATAGACTCACACATTTATTCTCCTTAGATTTAGCAATGTGGTATATTATATTAACTAATTATTATTGAGCCAAATGCAAGTGGCTTTCAGTCATGGTATATATTATTTTTTAATGTAGTATTACATTGTCTTGCTTATATTTATTTAGCATTTTTGCATCGATGTATAGTGACACTGGTGTATAATACTTTTTAATTGTTTTTTTTTTAATTTTATTTATTTATTTGGCAGAGAGATTACAAGTAGGCAGAGAGGCAGGCAGAGAGAGGAGGAAGCAGGCTCCCCGCTGAGCAGAGAGCCCGATGTGGGGCTCGATCCCAGGACCCTGGGATCATGACCTGAGCTGATGGCAAAGGCTTTAACTCACTGAGCCACCCAGGCGCCCCTTTTTAATTGTTTTTAATTGGGCGAAATTGTTTTCTTAGTTCTGGCTGCTATAACAAAATAGCATAAACCTGGTGGTTTATCAACAACAAATTAATCTTACGGTTCTGGAGGCTGAACGTCTGTAATCAGGATGCCAGTGTGGTTGAGTCCTGGTGAGGGCCCCCTTTCTAAGTTGCAAATCGCTGATTTCTTGTGTCCTCAGCCTCCTGGTCCCCTACATGGTGGAGAGCTGGAAGGAAGCAAGCTCTCTCGGGACTCTTCTAAGAGCAGTAATCCCATCAATGAGGACTCACCCTTCTGACCTCATCAGTCCCAACCACCTCCCAAAGGCTCCACCTCTTAATAGCATCGTATCTGGAGGGAGGCCTTCCATGTACGAATTTGTTGTGAATGAAAACATTCAGTCCATAGTAACTGTTAAAGACATATTTGCTTTATAAAAATAATTACAAAGTTTTTCTTCCTTTTGACTGTTCTGGAAAAAAAAAAAAAAAAGGAACATTTGAATGGTCTAGGCTTGAGGCTTTGTTAGAGATCTCAAGTGAAATGACAGGGCCTGCAGGTTTTTGACTGGGTTACTGTATTTATTATTTTCTTTATTCTTTTAGAGAAGTTGATCTGATTGAGTTTTCTATCCTGAATAGAACCAATTTAGTAAATATCTTTTCCAAAGATTTATTCCATTTTATCTATATTTTCAAATTTCGTTCCGTAGAGATGACATCTATAAAGTAGCCTCTTATTTTTTTTTTCTGTTTCAGTGGTAATTTCCTATTGCCATTTCTTATCTTGCATCTTTGTGCTTCCTTCCCCCCCCCCCCCCTTCTTGTTTTTAGATCGAATTATGGAGGGGTCCATTTCAAAGAAACAAGCTGGACTGTTATTTCTTAGCTAAGTTTAATTACTTTGCTGTTCTCTGTTTCAGTACATTTTGCTCTTACCCTTGTCTCCTTGTGCTTCCCTTGATTAATTTTCCTCTTTTAGGCTTTTGAGCTGAGAATTTAGTTTATTTATATCCTTACATTTTTACTGTTCAGTGTGCTAATAATTTTTCTGTGACCACAGCTTTAAACGCAGCCAGTTGTTTTATCATTATTTTTTAGAAAAGTTTGAAGTTCATTTTAGTAGTCTCTTTCATTTGAGAGTTGCTTAAAAATTGTTTCTCCAAGTCACTGAAGAGAGGAGGACTTTTCATTTTCTGATTTTGGTCATTAATTTATGGTCTTATTGTATTGTTATCAGCACTTTTTTTTTTTATAGTTCTACTTTAGGAACATACTGATGTTTACTTTGAGACTTAACGTATGATGAGAGTTTTTGCATGTGTCAAGTGTGTGTGTGTGTGTGTGTGTTGTGAGACTTTCCCCCAAGCAAGTACATAGGTATAGAGCTGCTGTGTCTTAGATCATGAGTAGCTTGTTTTTATCTGCAGCGTGGAAGAGTTGTTTTTCTACACATGCTCACCAACACATGGTTAACCAATGATTATTTTTTTGTGATTACGATAGGCATGGATGGCACAATGTATTACTGTCATTTTAGGTTGTATTTCCTAAGTAATGAGATTAGCACTTTAATATATGTTTTACCATTTATTAAATTATTCTGTGAACTGTCTATTCATATACTTCCCCTTTTTAAAACAAGTTTCCTACCTCTTGGTAGTTCTTCATAAATTTGGAATAGAGATTCTTATAAGGATATATATGTTTCAAAAATATTCTCCTAAACTGTGCCTTGACTTTTTTCTTCAGATAATTTTTTCCCTACAGAGATTTAATAATTCAGTGTAGTGAAATTCTTCATTTACTTTGCATCTGAAATAATTTAAAAGTCTTCTCCAAAACATTCTTCAAAAAGTTTTAAGATTTGCTTTTTACATTCAGAAGTTTTTTTTTAAAGACTTTAGTTTTTAAATAGCAAATTTAAGTTTACAGTGAAACTGATAAGAATGTATAGAGATTTCCCATGCTCCCTTCGCACCCGCACGTGTGTAACCTCCCTCAATCTCTAGAATGGTATATTTTTACCAACAGTGAATCTATGTTGACATGTCATGATCACCCCACATCCATAGTTTATCTTAGGTTCGCTCTTGGTGTGCATCCTGTGGGTTCAGACAAATGCATAATGGCATATTCATCCTTTTAATATCATGCAGGGTATTTTCACTGCCATCAAAATTCTCCTGTTCATTTCTCTGCTTATTCGTCTCTCCTACTCACATTGCTCTTAAGAACCACTGTTTTTTCTCTGTTTGTTTGATTTGTTTTATTGTTTCCACAGTTTTGGCTCTTTCAAAATGTCATATAGTTGGAATCTAACATCACATAGCCTTTTCAGATTGGCTGCGCCCACTTGGTAATATACACTTAAGGTAACTCTGTGTCTGTTCACAGCTTGATGGTTCATTTTTTAGTGCTGTTTGATGATCCATTGTCTGCATGTACCATGGTCTAGTTATCCGTTCACCTACTAGAGGACATCTTGGTCGCTTCCAAGTTTTGGAATTATGAATAAAGATGCAGTAAACATCCATGTGTAGGTTCTTAGGTCGACATAAGTTTTCAATTCTTTTGGATAAATACCAAAGAACACAATTGCTAAATCCCATGGTCAGAGTATGTTTGGTTTTGTAAGAACCTGTCCAGCTTTTTTCCAAATTGGCTCAACTATTTTATATTCCCACCACCAACTTGCGAGAGCTCCTGTTGCTCCACATTCTCACTGCTGGAGGGTGTCGTCACTGGATTTTGGCCATTTTAACAGATATATAGTGGTATCCCATTATTGTTTTAATTTGCATCCCCTTGATGGCATGATGTGGAACATCCTTTCATATGCTTATTTGCCATCTGTATATCTTCTTAGGTGAGGTATCTGTTAAGGTCTTTGGCCTGTTTATAATGGGGTTGTTTTCTTATTGTTGAGTTTTAAGGGTCCTTGGTATATTTTAGGTAAGTCTTTTATCAAATGTATCTTTTACAAATATTTTCTCCGAATCTGTGGCTTGTCTTCTCATTTTTTTCAATGTTATATTTCACAGAGAGAAGTTTTTCATTTTAATGAAGTCCAGCTTATCAGTTATTCCTTTGATGAATTATATTTTTGGTGATGTATCTAAAAAGTGTCACTGTACCTAAGTGTCATTAGGTTTTTCCCTATGGCACCATCTAAGACTTGAATAGTTTTGTGTTTTAAATTTAGGTCTGTTAGGGCACCTGGGTGCCTCAGTCATTAAGCAGCCACCTTCAGCTCAGGTCATGATGACAGAGTCCTAGGATCAAGCCCCACACCGGGCTCCCTGCTTGGCAGGAAGTCTGCTTCTCCCTCTCCCACTCCCCCTGCTTGTATTCCTTCTCTCTCACTGTGTCTCTCTCTGTCATATAAATAAATAAAATCTTAAAAATTAATTAATTAATTAATTAATTAACCATTTATGTTAATTTTGTGAAGGGTATAAAGTCTATTTCTAGATTGGTTAATTGATCAATGGTATGTGAATGTCCTGCTGTCCTAGCACCATTTGTTGACATGATTATCTCTGCCCCATTGTGTTGTCTTTGCACTTGCAAAAATAAGTTGACTGTATTTATGGGGATATGTTTCTGATCTCTCCATTCTGTTCCATTGATCTTTCTGTCTTTTCACAAACACCACAGTGTTTTGATTATTATAGCTTTATAGTAAGTCTTAAAATTGGGCAGGGTCAGTCCCTCCAACTTTATTCTTCTCTTTCACACATTTAGTTTTTAATCTGAGTTTATTTTTTGTGAATGGTCTGAGGTAGGGTTCTAATTTTGTCTTTTTCATTCAGATACAAAGTGGACCTGATGCCATTTTTTCAATAATCAATCCTTTCCGTTCTAACTCATGGCGCCATTTGTCCTACACCTCAATCCCATCTATGTGAGTCGTTTTCTTGGCTCTCTTTGTATTCATTGATGCAATTATCTCATTTATTTGTTTAACTGAAAGTACATTGCATGACCCTTTTTTGGATGTTAGTGCAGTCACTCTTCTTAAAGATTAGTTGGTTACTTTCGACCTTTTTTATAAGAATTTCATGATCAGTCGGTGCAGTTCATTGTATTAAACCTCCTGGGATTTTGATTGATATTTCACATTTAAAGATTAAGTCAGGAGATTGAGTCTTTCAGTCTAACCCTATATGTTTTCCTACTCACTTAGCTCTTCTTTTATGCCTTCCAACAAAGTAGTCACTATAAAGTTTTTATCACGTCTTTGTGTTTATTCTTATATGCCTTCTGAATATTATTATTTTAAATGAGATCTTATTAAAAAGTGTTACATTATTAATAATTTGGCACCTTTCTTAGGACACTACTTTAGTTCTTTTTTCGAGTTAACATGCTACTGTCTTCATATACCTGATGATTTGCCTTTAGTTTCTCTTTAGTTTTCTATGGAGATAATACTGACTATAAATAATGATAGTTTTATTACTTTCTTGTTCTTATACCTTTTTTTCTTTATGTCATTGCTCTAAGAGCTAGAAAATGTTGAACAGAAGTCATTATGGGGCATTACTGTTTAGAACAAAAACTTAATGGAAATGTCTTAAATTTCATTATTTAGTATCATGTATGCTATAGATTTTTTGGTAGACATCTTTATCAACTTAACAGAGTTCCCTTCTATTCCTACTCTGTGAAAGATTTTTGTTTTTGAATCATGATTAATTATTGAATGTTACTGAAATGTTCAGCAACTATTGAAATAATATCTTTTTAAAATCTTCTTATATATATATATATATTTGCAAATTAATAGCTTTTTCTTGGGGCAAATCACCTTTGTATTATAGAGTAAACCTTACTTGGTCATACCACATTATTACCATTATCATGGTTATTATTTATTATGTTGGCAGATTCTGCTTTATTTAGGATTTTTGAGATATTTGTTAATATTTTTCCCAATATCCCCTATGTTTACTTTTAGTATCAAAGTAATTCTGGATAACTCATAAAAAGCCTTTCCTCCTCTCTCTTCCTTTTCTCTCCCATTTCTCCCCCTTCTTTCTTTCTCCTCCTCCCTGCTATTTCTACCACCTAGAACTCTTTCTGTAAGAAAAGAGTTTTTGTATTGTTTTCAAGTTTTATAAAAATTGCATTTAAAAAAGCTGGGCCTACAATTTAACAATAAAGAGACAAATAACCCAATTTAAAACTGGGTATAGGAATAGAAAAAAATTTCTCTAGACATGATGTACAAATAACCAAAAAAGCAGATGAAAAGATAAAGAATGATATTAGCCATCAGGAAAAGGCAAATCAAAATCACAACAGAATACCACTTGAAACAACAAGGATGGCTATAATCAATAACAAATAATAATAAATGTGGGAGAATATGTGGAGAAATTGGAAACTTCCTATGTAGCTGATGGGAATTAAATGGTATAGCTGCTTTGGGACGCAGTTTAGCAGTTCTTCAAAATGAATATAGTTATCATAGGACCCAGAAATTCTAGTCTTCTATATATATACACTGGAGAAATGAAAAAGTTGGCACATGGAGGTTTTTAGCAGCATTGTTTACAATAGCCACAGAGTGGAAACAACCAGGAAGTCTCTTAACTGATGAATGGATAAATGCAATGTAGTATATGCCTATAATGGAATATTATTTGGCAATAAGGAGGTATGGAGTACAAATAGACACTACGACATTGGCAGATCTCAAAAACATTATGCTAAGTAAAGAAGCCAAATGAAAAAGGACATATACTGTATGGTGCATTTAAAGGAAATGTCCAGAATAGGCAGAAATAGTGGAAATAAAAAATAGGTTATTGGTTATCTTGGGCTGGAGAATGAGGAGTGTACACATAGGTACTATGTGTTTCTTTTTGGGGTGATGAAACTCTTTTAAACTTAAGTGATAGTGATGGTTGCACAACTTACATGTGCTATAAATAAAGAAATTGTGCACTTTATTTTTTTTTAAAGATTTTATTTATTTATCAGAGGGAAAGAGAGTGAGCACAGGCAGACAGAGTGGCAGGCAGAGGCAGAGGGAGAAGCAGGCTCCCTGCTGAGCAAGGAGCCCGATGTGGGACTCGATCCCAGGATGCTGGGATCATGACCTGAGCCAAAGGCAGCTGCTTAACCAACTGAGCCACCCAGGCATCCCCAAATTGTGCACTTTAAATGGGTGAATTTTATGATATGTGACTTACATCTCATTAAAGAGGTTTAGAACATTTGGGCCTATTGGTTATATGTAATTTTTTTTTTCAAATATGAAGTTCTATGAAATTGTTTAAGATTCTGTTGATTCTTGAGTGAGTTTATTAAATGTTCTATTTTAAATTTTAGGACATTGATCATTTTACCAGTGTTTTCAAACTTATTGCCATAAAGTTTCTCATACTGAAGTACTTCTATTATTTAAAATCTCTGTTGTATTCTCAGTTGTGTAGCTCTTTTTATTTCTAAGCTTGCTAACTCATGTTGCCTCTGTTTTTCACTGGTTTAAGTAAATATTGTTCTATTGATCCCATACTAATGTTTTGTGTTCTGTTTTATTAGACTTTGATTTTACCTTTATTATTTCCTCTATTCCTCTTATTGTTATTCTTTTTCTATCCTTTTTGGTTAGTTGCTTTGCGCATTCATTTTCTATTTTTTTTTTCATTTCTAGACTGTGCACTAAAATTTTTAATTTTCCACTATATATTGCTTTAGTTCCTTCCATTGTGGAAATTATGATACCCAGTAGTTTTAAGACACCAAATTCTATCTTTTCACATTTCTTTATACTGAATTATTGACCCACTTATATTAATTATTGATCCTATTATAATTATTAGAAGTTTATAGTTTTTCACTTTTTATTAAGAAAAAAAATCAAATATATAGAAAAATTAAAAGTTGAGGAGAATGAAACACTCATCTATCCATAAATTAGCATCAAAACATATTAACATTTTTGTTTCATGCGTATATACTTTTTCCAAAATAAATAGTAAACGACATGATACTTCAGCCCTAAATACTTTAGCATGTGTCTTTTTTTAAAATTTTTTATTTTATTTTATTATTTTTTTATTTATTTGACAGACAGAGATCACAAGTAGGCAGAGAAGCAGGCAGAGCGAGAGCATGCAAGAGAAGCAGGCTCCCTGCTGAGCAGAGAGCCTGATGTGGGGCTCCATCCCAGGACCCCAGGATCATGATCTGAGCCAAAGGCAGAGGCTTTAACCCTTTGAGCCACCCAGGAGCCCCAGCATGTGTCTTTTTAAAATATGGATCACTTCTTTTTAACCACAATATCATGTTTAAGCCTTGGCAAAAAATTTTTAAAATAACTTATTTATTTATTTTTGCAAGAGAGAGCAAGAATGAGAAGGGGGATGGGGCAGAGGGAGAAGCAGACTCCCCGCTGAGCAGGGAGCCCAAGATGGGACTTGATCTCAGGACGCTGGGATCATGATCTGAGCTGAGGATAGATGCCTAACTGACTGAGCCACCCAGGCATCTTACCCTTAGCAAAATTAATAAAAATTCTATACCAGTCTTATTTCCCTTTGTTTAGTTGTCCCCAAAATGTCCTGGATAGGTGTCCATTTTGGAGAAAGATCCAACCCCATGACTTTCACTTAGTTATGACGATCTCGTTTCACTGATTTTAGTCTTTCTACTTTCTTCCATTTATGGACATTGACTTTCTGAAGAAATTCAGAGCATCCTTCATCCTGTATATGCCTCATTGTTTTCTTGCAGCGCCATTTATTTAATTCTCTAGATTGTGTATTTTTTGTAAGCTGGAAATGGTGTCAAAAGCATTACTTAGGTAAGGTAAATCTTAGGTAGGTTAAATCTTTTTTTTTTTTTTTTTCCCCAATGAAGACTTCAGAAGGTGCTATGCACTTCTCATTATAGCGTCATATAAGGAAGAACATGTCAGTGGATCTCTCCCTTGTAAAACATAACTTTATGCCTTGGTAGTTAGCAAACATTATGAAGTGATATTTGTTAACATATCAATGTTCAGTTTCCCATCCCTCTTTTACCATCTTTCAGCATCTATTGATGATCTTTATTTGGATCAATTATTTCACTGGGGATTATGAAAGAAAATGTTTCTGAGGTAAGCTTCCTCTTTTCAAATGGGAAAGCACTATAATTCCCCTACCAAAGCAAAAACATAAACAGAACAAAACAAAACACACACACACACACACACAAAATTCTTTATTCTTTTAAACAATCTTTTTATTAAGGTATAACTTACATTCAGTAAAATTCACCACTTCTTAAGTGTGTAATTCAGTGAGTTTTACAGTTTTATAACTACCACCACAATCGTGATATAGCATATTTGTCACACACCAGATACTTGCCTTGAGCCTCTTTGAAGCGCCTCCCATCTTCATTCCCTGCCCCATGCAACAACTAATCTGCTTTTTGTTTCTAGAATATTTTAGAACCAAATGGAATCAAATAAAAGCCAGTGGAAAAGTATGATATTCCTTCAATTGGCATGATGCCAACATGATTTTTAGATTCATACACATTGTTACCTCTACAGATACAGTTGACCCTTGAACCATGTGGATGCTTGGGTTGGTTCCATATCTTGGCTATTGTAAATAATGCTGTAGTAAACATAGGGGTGCATACCTCTTTTCCTTAGTGATTTTCATTTGCTATTCTCCAGTGACTAAAAGTAATGAGCAACTTTTCATACAATTATCTGACATTTTTATATCTTTTTTTTGATAATGTGTTCAGAATCTTATGCTCATTTTAAGTGAGTTATCACAAGTTGTAAGATTATTTATAGAAGTGTGTTTTTTAAACTTATGTATGTATGTGAGTTATTTATTAATAATTTAATTTTACCAAACATGGTTGGAGAAAGTATTTGATAGGAGACGTGTGGTCTTGAAGTCTTTATCTATTGACATTACTTAACAAATAAGAAACATACAATGTTTCCCTTGTCCCACTTCTATATTTCTTCATTTAAAGAACAGAAGTCCCCTGCTAAATCATCCATGGACAATAATTTGAGAAATACTTTGCAGCTTAAGGCATTTAATTCTTTCATTGATTCACTACTTAATTCAGTATACCCTGAATATCTTTCACGCACGTGAACATTAGGTAGGGGCTAGGACACCTTGGGTGTTGTATTGGAAACAGATGGTAGACCATTAAGTTATCTAGAAACCTTGATAAACTGTCTCATAGCTTTCCTCTGTTTTCCTTTGGGTTTTTCTACAGAGCCAGTCATATCGGGAGACTGTAACTAGCACATGACTCCCTTCTTACTGGGCTTCTGGAATGAGCTCCCTCTCCTGGTTTGCCTTCTCCTTCATTAAGCTCCCCTCAAGGTGGGCTCTTGTGCTGGTTGCTCTTCATCTTCTTGACTATCTAAAGTTGGAATGACTCAGGATTCTGTCCTTAAATATCTTTTCTTTTTTAACTGTACTCACAGCCTTAATGACCTACCTGATGAGATGGATTTATTTTAACCGTCTGTACTTTGTTCGGCTCCCAAATTCACATCTCCACCCGCAACTTGTGCCCTGAACACAGTCCTTGAATGTTTACTCAGCTGCCTATTCATTAACTCTTTTTGGTTGGTAAACCCCAATAATAACAGTCACAACCACCAACACAAGCTTCACTAACACAAAATCCACCGCCACAAACATTTTTATGGCCCTCACCAAAAGCCAGGGATTATTCTAAGAGCTTTGCATAATTTCTCTCTATTTAAAATTTAATTTCAGGGCACCTGGGTGGCTCAGTTGGTTAAACAACTGCCTTCGGCTCAGGTCATGATCCTGGAGTCCCAGGATCAAGTCCCACATCAGGCCCTTTGCTCATCAGGGAGCCGGCTTCTCCCTCTTCCCCTCGCCCCTTTCATGCTCTCTCTCTCTCATATAAATAAAATCTTTTTAAAAATCTTTTAAAAAAATTTCATAGGTTTCCCAATCCTAATACATACAAAACCAAACCCCTGATTCTTCTACCATATTTGCTCTACCCTTAGTCTTCCATGTTTCAATTAATAGCAATTCCAAGGTGAAACACTTAAGAGTTATTTTTTTTTACTTCTTTTGTTTTTCCTAACCCCTATCCCAAGCAGATACCACTGGATTTCAATGAAAAATAATCCCAAATTGCCATCAGTTCTCATACTTCTTGCTGTGGTCTTGTTCAAGCCCTCTTCTTTCACCTCGATTCTTACAATAGCCTAACAACAGATTTTCCCATGGCCTCCCTCTTTTTCCACGTATAATTTGTAATAGTATAGACAGAATGGTCCATTAAACAAAAGTCAGCTCATGAAACTTCTCTCCTCAAAACCTTCTGTGTCCCTGGCCTTCCAGATCCCCTAGGTTAAAAACAAGTCCTTAAATTTGCCCGTTTGGCCCCACCCAGTGATCTGTCCTTTCAGACTAACCCCATCAACCCTCTGCCCTCAATCTGTTTCATTCCTACTGTTCCTAGACCTCACTGGATACAACCATCACTACGGGCCACTGCACCAGCATCTTGCTCAGACACCTGCAGGGCTTACCTTCTCCCTCACCTCCTTTAATCACACTTACATTCTTACTGAGCCCTCTTTTTTTTTTTTTTTTTTTTAATTTATTCATTTGACAGAGAGAGAAATCACAAGTAGGTTAAAAGGCAGGCAGAGAGAGGCAGGGAAGTAGGCTCCCTGCTGAGCAGAGAGCCTGATGCAGGGCTCAATCCCAAGACCCTGAGATCATGACGGGAGCTGAACGCAGAGGCTTAACCCACTAAGCCACCCAGGCACCCAAGCCCTCTTTTTAAACATGAATACCACCCAGCCTTCTTTGTTTTATTTTTCTTCATAAAACTGATTGCCTTATAATGGAGAATTTGATTTCCTTATGTATTCTTTTCCAATGTCTTTCTTCCCCTCCAGAGTGTAGGTTCCATAAAGCCAAAAATTTCTGGTTTCTTTTTTTTTTTTACTCATATATTCTAGTATTAATACATTGTAAACAGTAAGTAATTGAAAGAACTAGACAGGATATGTTTTAAAGTAAGAACCATGTTGATGAATCTTTTAATAAAAAGTTTTACTATTAATAAGCACATGAAACAACTTGATAATGGAAAACCTCAGACTTCTGAATATTGATAAAAAATGCCTTAAAATCTGATCCGTAGTTGCCCTTGACTTAGATTATTTACTTACTGGGAAAAGTAACAGTTGAACCTCACTTTCCCTCACCTATCAAGTCATACTGAGGTATGTGATTTTGAGCCCAACCCATAAATCAGAATTTCAAGCCATCAGCACTCACCAAATGCCCCTAGTTGCATGTTGCTATATGGTAAGCACCAGTGGGCTATAACATAAGTAAAAAACACAGATAGATAAGCCTAGATAAGTGGGTGCTTAATGTGGCTTGCCCACATTTCACAACTACAGCATAAAGCAAAAGAATGATTTGAGCACTAATTTCAAACTGTTCAATTTCCACAGGATACATATTTTTGCCTGGTTCTCACACCTATCTGAATTAATAGCTTAAAACTTCCCCCTTCAACGTTTCAGCTGGTGATTTGTCCAGTGAATTATTTTCCCCAACAAATACTGTCCTTCAGGATAACTGAACATTTTGTAGCACTTGAGAAGAATGTACAAAACCAGACCTGATCCCATGGGTTGTATGCTTGATGCCTGAAGACTTGTTTATGTAGATCTAGGACTAGGACTACTGTTACTTTTATATCTTTATTTTTTAAAAAACCTTTTTCCTAATCCTTGTAAAGCTATAACCAGTAGAATGATGTGTGGCTTATACTGAAGTGGCATATTAAAACAGTTCGAAGTATATTATTATTGAACAGGGCACCTTATTTGATCTGCAGAAGAAACTATTTTAGTTTGGAAAAAATGTCAGTTTTAGAAGTCGTCATTTTCTGTTAAAATAGGTTGTCTTTAAAAAACATTTTCACGAGAAAATAGGAAAATTATGAAAACTCTTTAAGCTCTACCTGGAGCTAAACTGAGTTCAGCATTTTCTTTTCCAAAACAAATGTTCCTTTTATCTCCCAAAGTGCCAACAGGACGCAAGGGGCTGTGCTTCTTCACGAGTTACAGGCGGGTTCTCCTTCCACAAGCTTTATTCCCAAATGTACTGGGGAATCAACTTCTGACTCCAGACGAATGGCTGTTAGTTTCAGCTCTTACCTGCCAGTTACAATAGTTTGGGTATCTGTGCCAGTCCCTGGGTCAGCCTGATGATAAGATTACAGGACCTGTTTGTTTAGTTCATTAGTTGAAATTCGTTCCACCTCGAACCAACAGGCAGGGGTTTGGGATGGGGGTGGGGTATGCCAGGGGCTGCCAGGGTGGTTTGATTGTTTTTACTGGGAACTGGGAAAGAAAAACATTATTTCGCTTTTGGGATCCCCATTTCCCGTTTCAGTTCCTCTGTCTGGGGCAGACAATGGAAGCCTCTAGGCCCCTCTTTCCCAGAGCCTTGTCCCTGTCACCCCCTCGCCCCTCTCTCCCCCTCCTCACCGTCCCGCCCCTCACCCACCGGCTTCCCCAACTCCGGCTCCAGGCGGAGATTTGTCAGAACCGTTCGGTTGAGACTGATTATGATTGCAGCAGATGGGCTGGATTTGACAGCCCGATCCTAAGCAGCTTCTGATGGGGGTGCCGCGGAGGGGCGGGGAGGGGGAGAAGGTGGGGGGCGGGAATCTGTGGGCCGGAGCCGCCCGGTAGGAGCGCACTGCGCAGCCCCGCCAGGCGCTCCAGGGCAGCTCTTTAACGCGCCTCCGGGAGGAAAGTGGCACGCAGACCCGAGGGGCCTCCCGGAACGCGGGCGAAACGTCCCATTGCGGGGCGGGCGCGGAGACACCCGGAGGCGGGCGCGGGGAGACCCGTGGAACACAACAAAGCGGAAGAGCGCAGCGGAGCGCGCGGTGTCCCGGCTGCCGTGGGCTGTGCCGCGTGCGTGGCCCGCGCCGCCTCTGCGCGCCCCGGACCTGGCAAGTTTGTCAACTCCGGGCTCTGCGGCCGACGCCTGGCTGCCCACGAAGGGATAGCACTGCAGGGTCTGCCTCCAGGGAGGGTGGCAGCCACCTCGCCCCCGCCCCGCTGCAAAATGCTCCGGCACAGGCCAGGTAAGGAGACGCCAGCTCCCGCCCCGCCCAGGCGCGCCGCGGCGCCCGAAGCTCGGGCTTCTCCGCCCGCCATTCAGCCCCCTTGCTCCCACCGGACCCCAAGGACTCCCTGCATCTGTGCCTTCTCCCGTGGCCTCCTCGGTCCACCTCTGCCCTCCACAGCCTCCCTGGCTGTCGTCCCTCTTTCCCACCTTACCGGATCCCAACAGCAGGGGGAGAAGTTCGGGGAGGTGGCGCGAGGTTACGGCTCTCCTTCGCAAGCGCCGGCGCTCGGACACCCCTGACACCTGAGGCAGGAAGGTGGGTGGGAGCCCGGTGCGTGTGCCTCATCCATTTCGCGGCTCACACGCAGTCCGAGCACCACAACACACACACACACACACGCACACACAGCACAACCTCCTTTCCACCTGTGGGGCCTCGCTTTTGTGCTGGAAGTGCAAACGAAAACACTCACACGTGCAGACAATTCCACGTTGGCATTCTCCAGAGACTCCCGAAGGGTGGAGGGGTGGTGGGGGAGGGGGAGCGGATCTTTAGAACCCCGACCCACCCACGGCGCAGTACCGGCGCTGCTTCTGTCACTTGGCCTTGGCACTCCTGTTCAGGTGCCAGCAGAGCGAGGTACCTCCAGGAGGGGACGGGAGGCTTCTGAGCTTGGCAAGGCCATTGCTGTGCCACCAGAAACCCCTTAACTTCCCATCCGTAGGGACCAGTGGCCTGGTCTGCTACCTGGTCTGGCCCTAGCAGGGCACGCCCCCACCTCCACCTGGCCCATTCTCATTCCCAATCCCTCTCCCCCGCCCTTGCCCATCACCAGTGAGTCCCTGATCAGGTCTCCCCAGCTCAGGGCCTGTAACCTGACTGCCCCTCCTTTGCTGCTGCTTTGGCCCCAGCTCGCCAGGAGCCGGGAGTGTGTGCCCTGTTGCTACTGGCAACTGCCTGTGCCGAAAGCTCAGCCCCCAGAGCAGCTTAATGCTGATTGATGGGCAGAAATACGATATTTTCTGGAGCTTAGCAGCCGCTGGTGCAGGGGCCCTCCCTGCTGCTGAAGCCCTGCAGACCTCCCGGGTAGCAGGCGTTCTTCCTTTCCTCTAGTAGGCCCACCTCACCCACCCCTTAGGAAAAAAGTGTGTTAGTGTATCCTCATCTTCCAGGGTTAAATTCGGTGCCAGCATTTGCTTTCCTGAGTAACCAGTGGCAGCCCTCGAGTTTCCCTTCTTGTTCTCAAGGCTTCTGTTGAGTTGGATAGCTGAGGCCCCTGTTTGTGGACACTGCCACCTTCCTTTCTCTTTTCATTTTCCACTTTTTCGCACACCATTTTCTACATATAGGTGCTTAAAATAGATCAACACTTTAGTGACCAGAACTATTAATACAAAGGCTCATAGAAGCTTCTTCTAAAAATAATCCATTTCACATCAATATCTCTTCTTCCTCTACTTCTCTCCTCCCACAGAGAGTTTGGTCATTTCCACTGTGGAAAGACACAACCTGACAATAAGCCCGTTGCTGGGATAAACTTTGTTGCCTTTGTGTTTTGTTCTGTTCTGTTTTTCATTTTAACTCCCTCATGCTCATTACTGTAGCCTTTTTCTAGGAGGGCAGCCTTCCTGAACTAATACAAATTTATATGACTAGTGGAAATACCTGCCCCAATCTATACCCTTGCCCCTCCTCCTGAGTACTGACTGCAAAGGGCCAGATTTCATTATCAGGGGATTTATCTTTAGAAGAAATTGTCCTGCAATATTTCTTTCCACCACGGGGGTATTTTTGGCAAAGTATTTTCATTATCTCAGTTGTCATGCCCAGCTTCCTTTTGCCTGTGGGCATGAGTTTAGATAAACATGTGATGTCTTAAAATCATTCATTTATTCATCCAAACAAAACTTTCTCAAGAGCCCCACCCCTGCCACCCCGCCCCTTCTTGGGCACCAATGTAGGCCCTGGGTTGGGAATGGAGCAAAGACACGACCCAAATGTCTATTAGCCTTTTAAAGCCCAGATCACAACCGGATTGTGGTTATTGCTATTATGGTTAATATTATAACAGCACACTACATAGGAATGGGACTTCACAGTTTACAAACAGCTTTCACCGGCTTTATCTCCTTTAATCCTTGCAGCAGGAATTGTAAATAGCAGTGATTCCACCTAAAGGCCCAGTAATGCTCACCAATCCTGCTTAACCAAAAAGAGAAAGAATCTTGCAAATCATCACAACAGCTGATGGAGCTTTAAAACATAGAATAAACAATTCAGAAGAAGCTTAGGAAGCTTAGTTACTGGAATGCAGCTTAGAGAGGCTGAGTGCAATGCATGGAACATGCACACTCCCAGGAAGGCACCCTGGGAAGAAACTCCATCCTCAGAGGTGGTGGCTCAGTGAGCTGAGGGCGGCTGGAGGTGGCGACTTTCCAGGCTTCTGGACTGTTGCCTTATTTGAGGATCTAAAAAGGGGATGAAAGTGTAAGCACAAAGTTGCTGGGAGACTAGCAAATTAAGCAAAATGAGTAGGCAGTGATGTTACTTTCTTTAGCTATAAAGCATTCTTGAGATATCCGCAAGTTGCTAGTGTATATTTACTTTAGAAATGAAGCAATTTTCTGTACTTAGAGCATCAAAAACGAGTTTGTGTGCCTTGGGTGAACCATATGAAGACAATTAAGGTTTTGGTCATTTTTACCCATTACTTTGAAAACTGGGGATGTCTCAGGTGGATAAATAGCAGTTTTGCCTTTTTTTAAAATTATCATTTATAGAGAGAATGTGCATAAGGCTTTCCTGTAGCTGGGTTCATTTTCTTCATTTCATCGTTTTCTCAATCAACGTGGAGGGAAGACTTTCTCACTTCCCGGCTGTGAATATCATTCATGACTTTTCTCCAAAAATGACTTCTAGAATGCTGTCTGCTAGTTAGAATCGGTAACTTGCTAATAGTCTTGCTTATCATTTTGAAACGTTTCATTCAAAGTTTTGCCAGCAAGATAGTGTATCCCTGAGAGCTTATTATGGCCAGTGGCTGGCTGTGTGTACTAGATTAACAGGTAACTGAGAAGGTAACCAATCACAGGGCAAGGTCTGTTACTAGGAAAGAATGGAGATGCCCAAAGAAGTTTTTTATTGTTTAGTGAGTGCCATGTGGCTTTGTGGGAACTTTTAGATGTGTAAGTCTTGTGTTTTTTGTTTTGTTTTGTATTTTAGCTTGTTTGTTTGTTTGCTGGAGAATTTGTTCACAAAAACCCGTTACTCTGTATTTGACATTGCCGTGTGTTTTTTTCATTCTTAGAAATTACAGTGTCTTAGGTTAGTGTTTAGAACTTGTAGTTCAGTGGAAAACACCTAATCAATACATATACGTTTGGCAGGTTAGATGGACCTAGATTGGCCTTCCTCTGACAAGACTTAAGCAGCTCCAGAATCCCTGAGGTTTTCAAATGAGTGAAGCTGAGAGGAAGTTGCAGTGGATTGCTACCTCAGACATGCTCCTCTGATTTTCCTATTTAACGTGGGTGACGTGAACGGAACAGAGTTGTGGGCACCGTGATGAGGATGGTTAGTGTTAGCCTGGTTCTGGGTTGTCAGTCTTCCCTATGACTCTAATCCAGGACTCTGTCATTCATTCATTCATTCATTCAGTATTTGCTGAGAAGCACTTTTAGAGAATGGGCTCTGTGCTCCAAGCCCCCTAGCTTTTTCTGCAGAACTGTGCATTTCCTGCTTAGCCAATAGGCATCCTTTCAAATATTTGATAGTTTTGTCCTCCAGAGTTCCTGTAGGTATTGTTTAAAGGCAGCAGAATGTGGGTGGTTAAGAGGCTTTCTTGCTTCAGTAAAGTCCTGCTGCCTCTGACCGAGATTGTGTTCTGGATGGTATACTCTTCCACCTAAGTAAACTCTGTGTTCATATACCCCCTTTCTGCTCAAACTTCTCATACTGCGAGTTGTAATGGATTAAATAAACAGCCCCTGCAAATGTGTTGCTCTTCTCAGAGCATAGCTATTTCACATTATTTGACATGAACGTAACCTACAGAGTGCACTAAGGAAGATGCTAGTAACTAGATTCCCAGGTACTATAATAAGCAGGCAGGAGGGTGGAAGAAAAGGGGGGAAACTATTCATCTTAGGATTTTTAGGAAGATGTTGAAAACAGGTCACAGCCACTTACTGCTGTAGGTAAGGCTGTGGCTTCTAAAAGGGATTGTGAACTCAGAGTGTTTCTGAAACTATGTTTCAGTGCAGGTGGTTGAAGAGTTTAAACTTGAGAGTCTTATAGACCTGGGGTCACATTCTCATATCAGTTACCATGGATGTGATTTGAGCCAAGATGATAATCTCTCTAGTTGACCTCAGTTTCCTTACCTATAAAATAGGAAAAATGTGTGCATTTATAAGTTAAGAGTGAAATCTAACATGGATCAAGGACTTAAAAGTTTAACATATGCTATCTGCTATGTCTTTTCATCTTATTTTCATATTATTTGGGACCTTGTTGGACTGTCTTTTTCACATTCAGCTCATCTATGAACTGTCTCCCAGCACCTCACAGAGAAAAACCACTATAGAGAAGTTATAGTTAAAAGCAATTGCAGCTGTTTTCAGAAGGAGTGCGTGCCTTCTACAAGTCAGATGGCTGATGATACCTATTTTCTCTTTGAGGTGCAAATAATTCAGTACATACAGTAAGCCTAGAAAGTTTCATTTAGTGTTAGGTCATCGAATGCCTGGAAACCTGTGCTGAGCTGGGTTGCACAGGATGCCAAGGTGAAACCATAGTCTGGCCCTCAGCTTTCAAGTTGGAAGAGGGGAGAGGTTGATGTGATAAATAATAATAACAATAACAGTATAATAATAAGGAGCGTCATCATAATAAAGATAACCTGTCATTTTTAAGCCTTGATGAGTGTCAGACACATTCTTTATTAAAGGAAGCAGATGTTATTTTCTCCATTATAGAGATATCATATTATAAGATACCTAAGTGCCAAAGTGGTGTTATTAAGACATTATTATGGATTGCAAAGAGGAAAGTTACTCTTACCAGGTAAGCTTTTGCTGGTGCTTTGACTGAATTGTCTGGAAATGTTGAATGTGATTTATTTAATAGCTACGTTATCCAGGGTCTTATTTGGGTTCAGCAGTCTCTTGGTCCTCTACACTGTGCTCACAGCATTATAGAAATGCGAGAAAGAGTGGTAACAGTGTAGCTGTCCACTGTGGTAACTAGCCAACAAGGAATTTATCCCCTTCCTTTTCTTAGTTCTGTGTTCATTTTCATTGCAAACACCTCCAGGGAAATATTCGACTTCTCTTGGAAAGTTCTTTCTTAGTTTGAAGACCACCTTATCATCAATAATTTTATTATTTTTTTAATGGCATGAAATGTAGGCTATGAAAATATTCTCTAATTCTCACCAACTTTTATACTTACATGTGTGCATGTGCTGAACAGTTTAAGCATGGCATTGCAAAATGACAATTGGTTTAACCTCCTGGTCCCATCTCTAAGCACAGTATGCAACGCACATTTCACCAGAAACAGAGCACTTTAACTTCTCCCAGATCGTTCCTCTTTTGTTTTCATTTATAATCACTTCTTGTTTTGTGTTTTCCTTTTACTACCTAAGTGTATTAGTATTCCAATACTGTAGTACTGTTTCCCCCATTGTCTCCCAAGTGACAAATGTCCAAACTCAGCTGTCACTCTCCATTCCCCCCCCCCCCACCGAGATTGTATAAAATAGACTGTCATTTCAGATTTCTGGAGTGGTGCTTTCATCTCAGGAACTATAAATTTGCCCGAATTACTGTAACAGGAGAGGGGAATCACATAGGATATCTAAATATTTTGTTGTGCATATAAATTTTAAGCCTTCAGAGTGATATTTTTAAGGAAAACATGTTTAACTCAAGGCGGAGTAGATTGATCTTTACAATTCACCCTCCACTGTGTTCTAGCTTAAAGGAATTACAACATCCAAAATTTCAGGTCCAATGCAGCATTTCTATGCATGGCTAGAAGGCTCCTTTCCTGCCTGATTTCATTCTCTTGTCCATTAAGTGACTCAGCAGATGGTTATTAAGTGCCTACTATGTGTCAGGCGATGTGTTGGCCATAAACTGACTATGACTGGGGCCCATTATTTTAATACTGAATATGTAGTGACAGAAAGCTATTAGTTCTCAAAAGAAACAAATAATTGAAATAAACATGCAACTTTGACATGACATGGTTCTGCATATTTCCTGCTTCTCAGAGCTTTTAAGTAGAATCTCAAGCTGTCTGACCCTTGTTATCTTATGTACTGTTTTTTTCCCCTCTTTTTTAAAGATTTAATTTATTTATTTGTTAGAGAGAAAGAGTGAGCATACAAACAGGGGGAGAGGCAGGCAAGGGCAGAGGGAGAAGCAGGCTCCCTGCTGAGCAGGGTCTGGATCCCAAGATCCTGGGATCATGACCTGAGCTGAAGGCAAATGCTTAACCAACTGACTCACCCAGGCATCCCTGTTTTTCATTTCATTAAGACTTTAGAAGACAGAAATCTTTTTTCCTCTCTTTGTTCTGATTTTCTCTGAGATATTTTCAGGTATCTCTTTTCCTCTGTGCTCAGTGCCTTCTAGGTGTTCAATAAATACGTGTGGAGTAGAGGGCAAGAAGAAAAAGAAAGAAGGAAGGGAAACAGGAATTTACTGTATTGGGAATTAGAAAAGGATCTGATTCGGGATGTTTTCTTCTCCTGAGAATTATCGTGTCTACATAAGACCAGGTTAGGGACTGGATCTTCTTTTCCACTGGATAGTCCCTTTTAGGATTTGGTGTACATGGCCTTGGGTTGGTGGTTTCTCCTTAGCATTTCAGCGCTGGTAAGGATTTTGTAGAAGTTTTAGAATCCTGATGCTGCTTTGTGGACATCTCTCTCTCACTCTGCTAAATTTTTGTTACTCTGAGAGTTTCATTTTGTCTTGACATGGTCTCCTTCTTCCTCTTTCTATACTGACCTATTTGGAGAAATCCACCTTATTTTCTTGGAAAGATATTTATTGAACACTGCCCAAGATCTTGTTCCAGGTTTTATGGATTCATAGTAAGTCATCAAAAAGTTAGTTATGTCAGTTATAAAATTAGTTATAAGTTATAGATGATAGAGATGCTGGCCAAGGGGCTTACTGTCTAGGTGACATGTGACTTGTGTGGAGCTGGTGAAATAGAAAAAGGAAATCAACATAACAAGAGGTTGGAAGAGGAAGTGATGGATGAGGGCCAGTGAGGCTGGGATAGGTCTCCTGGGGGGAGGGAAAATGTGAACTGCCTCCAGTGGAAGTTGGATATGAAGAGAGAGGGAGAAAGAGCAAGCTGGTCAGTAGAAAGATTGCACTCAGGCACGTGGGGCAGCCCTGGAAGACAAGTGGGAGCTAAGGGTGGGCAGGAAGTGCAGGAACTCATTCATATGGTGCATGCCAGCTAAGCGATTTCAGATTTATCCTCTGGGCTGACATTTCCCAAAGCATATCCACATTGGGATGGTAGTTCTACTGGATGTAGTTGTGTAAGTCGAAACACAGTCCTGTGGTTCAAGTAGGAAAAGCTGAGAAAAAGCTTATGTTTTTCCCTTCTGCAGTAGTATTCAGAGGCTTTAATATGCTGATATGCATTAGTCATCTCTTAAGGGTTCCCCCAAATATTTTTAATGTCTGAATTCATTTGTTTTTTTTTTTTTTTAAGATTATATTTATTTATTTGACAGATCACAAGTAGGCAGAGAGGCAGGCAGAGAGAGAGAGAGAGGAGGAAGCAGGCTCCCTGCTGAGCAGAGAGCCCAATGCCGGACTCGATCCCAGGACCCTGAGATCATGACCTGAGCCGAAGGCAGCGGCTTAACACACTGAGCCACCCAGGCGCCCCTGAATTCATTTGTAATAGAGCATCTTAGTAGGGCAGATGTCTGTGGAACCTAGTTTGGGAAATGCTGTTGGAGGCACTGATAATTTTGAGTCACAGGTTATATGGATGAAATGTTAGGAAAATGAGCCTGAAAATGGTGCATGGAGGATCTGAGGGGAGAACACAAGGATATGAGGAGACCGACTAGCAGGACAGGGGCCCGAGTCTGGGGGTAGCATGAGAACAGGAAGGAAGGGGTAGATTTCACAGAATTACTGGAGTGTAAGAACCCTCAGTGTTTTTGAATGGACCAGAAGAACAAGAGTGGCTAGGATGGGAAGATCAAGAATGACTCCACACTTTAAGATTCTTTTGCACTAGGAGTCCTGTGTAGCAAATTCCCTACAGATTTCTGAACTTCTCTTTTACTTGACCCTCAAAAGCAGTGAAGTACGCCGCACGTACTCTGGACTTGATGAGACAGAGGTGTCTTTGTAAGCACACACTTTTTTTTTTTTAGAGGGATGCTCTATAGTTCAAATAGTTCCTCAAGAAAATATGATGAAAGCGTCGCCCTGCTCTTGTAAGCCTTGTATCAGTGTATAATACTATCATAAGTGACCCCATGTAGCTCTTCACATCTCCCTGCATTGGAAGTGGCCTCTGGATACCAAGGGGCTCTCTGCAACACAGAGAAGAGACTCTGCACCCCGCCGTTGGGAATTTAGGTCTTTGTTGGGCTCAGAGCTGCCTTTGTGGGTTTTCCTCAGCGTGGGGAGCTTTATCAGAAATGACATGGACACTATGCAGGAGGCACAGATTTAGCCGTCAGTTCTCTTGAGTTCATTCATCCCTAGAGATGCAAAGATTTCCGTGTATGATGTTGAGTCCCATTTGTCTGTCTGGTCTCCAGGGACCAGCCTCTTGGTCTGTTCAGGGTCTTCACGTTCTATTTAATCTGTGCACAGGAGTTAGGCTTCTGGCTTTCGGCTCTTCACATAAGAGTGCACAAAATAATGATTTATCTTTTTCCGTGATTATTTTTTGTCTTTGAGAAATGTTCTTAACACTCCTTTCCAAAATAGGCAGTAGTACAATGCAGTGAAAAAGCTTCACTGCTTTTTTTCTAGAGTTGTTCATTGGAATAATTAGTTATGATAAGCTTCCCAGTGTCCTTACATGTTTATGAATATAAATGCATTTCATTGCTTAATAACTCATTTAGTCTCTGTATTTACTTCTCTCCATTCCTACACCTATTATAACCCTGTTCATCTATTTGGAAGCTTGCAAATGATTCAAAGTAGTTGTCGCCATTAGTATGAATATTTCTGAATATTTTTCTCTTTCATTGTTGGAATTCCATAAAGGGCCTAAATACTTTTGATTCTCCAGCTGTGTTGTTTATTTGCACTTCCCATGGCCTTGAAGACCCCAAGTTGTGTTTCTGTACACTTCTGACTTGACGAATCTTTGCCCTTTGGTGTCTTACCGTTAAGTTAATGTACACTGTGTAGAAACGCCCATGGCATTGAGCACGTTGACTGCTTCAGGCTAAAGAAGGTCATGTCTCTGCTGGAATTCTTCATTTGGCTATCCACATTGGATAAATTCACTACATAATTGCCAACCCCCGTTTTTCCTTTCATGGGTGGCGATTGCATATGCTCAACAAGAGTATTACAGAATAACAGCTGTAGAGGGACTATGATGATGTGTCTAGCTGATGTTATTGTTGTGTTAGTTGGGATTGGATGGCGTATTATTGTTGTGTGACTCTAAGAGAGAAAGCATGGAGGACCAGGGAAAGCGAGAGGAGGGGCACAGCTTAGAAGGAAGTACCTGCATGGGCACAGTTGTCCATGGCCCCTTAGTGTGCTAGATTTAAATAGAAATTCTTGCTTTTATTAAAAACTAGAAAATGTGGGTGTTTTTTTTCCTTTAGTGCTAGAATGATAATGAATTCATAACAATGATGTATCTCTACTGATTCCTAAGTGGTCACATTTATTTTGTAATTCAGTAGTTACTATACACTCAAGATTTTCATAAATTTTGTTTCTTTTTTAAAACCACAATTGAATATGCTTGTAAGAGTGTTGACCTTACATTTTTACATGTAAATTTGAGAATATTTTGAAACCTCATCCATGTTATTTGACAAAAATAAAAACAAACACAAGCAGTGTATTATTGATGTTAATAACAATAAAGCAATTGTAGCAGCATTTTTGGAAAGTTGAAACAAAGACATGCCAAGTCTACCATAATCACTCTACAATAGTTGTTTTGTGGGCACAACCTAATGGGGTTCTTAATTTTAATGAAGGATTTAATTGGCTGCCTTCTCATTGTTTCTATTTTTATGTAATTAAATTTCTGAAGAGTGTGTAGGTTTCCCTTTTGTTCAATGAGTAAGGGAGAATGTCAAATAAGTATAAACATATACATGCATGATACATATTATATTAATATTCAGATGAGTACCAATTCCCAGAAACTAAGTCATACATCCAAAACCAAATAGATCAGGTTATATTTTTAACTTCATCCTTAAGTTTATGTAGAAGTTTTTGTTAGGACATTAAACTGAATGCTTTATTTAGTCTTAATTGACTCATTTACTTTCAAACAGAATCCATAATACTCAGTATATTCATGTAGTAGAAAGTGGATATACTTTGGAGTCTTTGGGAGATGATCTATTTTAAAGATTTTATTTTTTATTATTTATTTGACAGAGAGAGAAATCACAAGTAGGCGGAGAGTCAGGCAGAGAGAGAGAGAGAAGCAGGCTCCCGCCGAGCAAAGAGCCCGATGCGGGGCTCGATCCCAGGACACCGAGACCATGACCCGAGCCGAAGGCAGCGGCTTAATCCACTGAGCCACCCAGGCGCCCTGGGAGATGATCTATTTTAACTCTTTAAAGAAAATCCTGTTCCTTACCACTGTCATTTTATACTTTTTTTATATTTTGTACCTCATTTCTGATATTCATCACCATTAGGACACCTCTTTTTGGCCCATGTCAGGACTGTGAGTATTCTGGACCCACATTCCCAAAAGTCATCACTTACACCTTAGTTTTCCCTGAAGACCAAAACTCACATGAATCAGTGGATTAAAGGGATAGGGAATATAGTTATTCACTACAAGCCCAAAGATTTCTGTTTTTCATAGCTTTGCCTCTAAAAATGGTAGTAGAGAAGTAGTGTATTAAATAGACTTTGGGTTTATTTCACTTATTTTTTTTTAAAGTAACATGTCTCAAAGCTCTAGAAACAAAACAGATTTATGTGAACATTTATCCTGCAAGGAGGCAAGAAAATACAGACAGTTGAAACTGACAGCTTCTGAGATAACTCTGAAGGAATGAAACCTCAAGTTAACTCAGCAACAATTCTTCATTTTTTTTTTTACAAAAGTCCCTCATATTCAGTATTTTGTTTTGATCCCACAACAGCCACAAAAATCTAAGAAGACATTTTATTATTTTCATCTTTTATAAAAGGATAAAAAGAAACTTTTTTTTTTCTTTTTTGGTAATCAAATTGCCTGTGCAGTTTCATACAGCCAGTGATGAAGTCAGAAGTCTGAAGTCAGTTTCAAGTTTCCAGACTCCTAGTTGAAAGCTCTTTTCACCATAACACTTGGCTTCTCTTTATATTATTTAAAATAGGTGTCCAATAATCAAAACACTTTTTCTTGTTCAACCCAATCCTCTAACTCTTTAAGGGAGACCAGTAATTATGTGATGTGTTTTATGAGAAATTTAGCACAGTTATTAAGAAAATGGGTTCAGCATTGACAACTGGATTTCAAATCCATCTCTACCTGGCCTTAGTTAACCGCACCCAAACTCAGGTATGAATTGGTGTCCTAATGCCCTTCTCAAACTATAGTAGTGAATATTAAATTTATGTGATTTATACAGAGGGTGAGGGATATAGTGAAGATTCCAATGTTGATAGCCCTCTTCCTCCTCATTGTTACTATTATCTATTACTCTATAATAAATAGTACTCCAAACTAGGGTTTAAAACAATTACCATTGTACCCTCACTCATAGGTCTATGAGTTGTTTGAGCTTAGCTGAGTATTTTTTCTTTCCTCATGCTGTTGGCTGGGGCTGCAGTTACCTGGGGGCTGGACCGAGATGGCTTACCACATGTCTGGGGCTTTGGTGGGGATGACTGGAAGGCTGGGCTCAGCTGGCTTACAGATGTGTCTGGGTCGGTCTCATTCCATGTGATTTTTCCATCTGGTCTCCCTAGGAGGATTTCTTACATGGTGACTCAGGGCAAAAATAGAACCTCTTAGACCTCTTAAGGCTAAGCCCTGGAAATGGCAGGATATTACTCCTGCCATGTTCTATGGTTATAGTGGTTCTATAGGTTTATAGATTCTATATGGTTCTATAGGTCATAGTGATTCATAAGACCAAGTTTTTTTTTTTTTTTCTTTTAAGTGAAGGAGGGAATTAAACCAGGGCATGAATACCAGAACTATGGGTCATTCGTGGGCCATCTTTAGAGATAACTCTAGGAGTACTCATCATCATCTATAAGTTTTAGGGATATTTTTCTCAGGCTTTTGCAGTGGGACCATAAATATGATAATAGCAGGCTGACTGTGAGCAGATTTCTGTGTCTCTGTCCCTCTTCGAGTTAATGGAAAGCTGATAATTTGGCTACTCTTCTAAAGAACATGCTCAAGTCAAACATTGTCTGTCACTATGAAGTTCACAAGGTAGAGGAGCTGGTAGAACATGTCTGGGAGGGATTTTGTGATAATACCAAATAACATCTGAATATATACATTTAAGCCACTTTTACATGTATTTCCCTCTTTTTTTTCTCACTATAGTATATGTGGGTTTATCCTATATCCCCATTTTATAGATAAACTGAGACTAGGAACTTAAATGACCTTCCCAATGGCACAGAGCTTGAAAAGGCAGGAATAGAGTTCGAATCCAAGGCTTCTGCAACAGGGACATGACCGCCCCATCTTGCTTCCATCTCAGGGGTCAGCGTGATGAAATGGAACAGGGGATGGCTGTGGTAGGAGGTGTGAGAAGCAAGGAATTCTAAAGAGCAGCAGGTATTGAAAAGAAGATTGGGTACTTTTGTAAATGGCTGCTTCTGAATATTATTCTGGACATGGGGATGACTTCTACCAGCAGTAAGTCAGTCCCAAATTTAAGTTCGTAGGCATCATGCTCTAGGACTGTAGAAGCCTTCTGGACTCCTTTTAGTTGGCATTTGAAGAGACACGCCTTTTGGTTGTGCTCCTGGACAGACTGACTCTGGACTCAGAAACCTCTGGTCCATGAAAGGGATGGCTGGGCTCACTTTTCCAAGGATGCTGGAGAACGTCAGTGCACCTTCCTTTGCCTGAATCAATGTCAGGGTACAAGTAATGTGTCCTTGGAGTTTAAAAGTGAACTTTATATGGCAGCAATGCTCTGCTCACAGACCTCTCGAGATCTGATTTGGTGGTGTCTGTTGGTGCAGAGAGAGGCACCAGCTCCAGCCAGGTATGGGCTGTCTCTGAGCTGTGACATTGTTGAAAGGCTATGCTTCTGTGTGTCTGCTTGGCTAAGACTAGAAAGCTGTGTGCTGAGAAGAGAAGCTCAGAGGGTCTCCCCTCTCCTCAGACTACTTCTAGGCATGAGCCTAGGCGTTAATTTCCCCTTTTCAGAGACCTCTGAAAAATTGATTTTATAACTTTTCTCAGGAACCCTTACTTCTGGGAGCTGTGTCCTTATAACTAATAAACATCTCTCCAGCCTGAAAACCAGGCTTCTGTTCTCATTTGTTTCATCAGCAGATGTGGGAATTAGACCGTCATCATACTGTGGATAATGTTGCTTCAGATGTTGGAGGGACTTTATGAATTCACTACAGCTAAATTCCCTGTACATTATGCAGTTCCAATTCTCAAATTCAAGGTCTGTGAAATAATTTTTTCCTGAAGAAATTAAAATACCGTTTTCATGGGTTATGGCCAAGGGCAACCATGAGGACACTTCCTCATAGTTGAGGATCTAAGACCTCCGTTTCAGAGAACCAGTCAAATAAACAAAATGCAGTGGGGTATTCATAGAGCAGAAATAGTGCTTTTGTATCCTGTCTGATCTTCATCGCTATTAAAAGGATTAAGCTTCTAAAAATAAATGTTAAAGAGTTCATGTTTCTTTATATGCACTGATTTTATTTTGCAAAGCTCACGTCTAAATTTTTACTGGGTAGCAAGCTTCTTGTTTATAAGGAAGATGCCTTATATGCTTTTACATGTTTTTATGGGAAGAGGGGTGTCTGCCATGTACTTGATGCTGTGTTTATTAGTATTGTTGTCCTCCTTAAGACCTGTAACTGCTGAGAGCTGAGCCATGTCACCTTTGGGAGCTCAATGGGAGTTTTAGGGTCTGGGTCAAAAGACATGCATTTGTCTGTTTTCTCTTCTGTTGCTCTGACGAGGACTCGCAGCAGACATTTGTTTTCAAGTTTAATAGAGATAAATCTGAGAGAATTTATTCCCAGGGTGGGTTCTGTTCCACTAGGAAACTAGCAAGCAGCGAGATACCCAGGAAGGCAAAGCCTGCCTCAGGAGCAGACGGCCTCGCCCCCTGCTTCCTCTCAAGATTTTAGGAGGCATGCTTGGCACAGTTTCTTAGCACCCCTCATGTGTCACAGTGCCCGGGCTCATCTCGGCTGTGAGACTGTAAACTCAGCCAAGGATATCATCATGCCCACTCCCATGGGGTGTGCCAGATGGGTGAGAAGTCCTAGCCATGCTGGGTTCTGCCCAGGGCTGAAATGTCAAAGTGGCTGAGGTGAGTGGTCCTGTTCTGCCTATCCCCACTCATTTGGCACCTGGGCTGCTTGCCAGCTGGCCCACCCCACATCAAGGTCCTGCCAGTACATAGCCTCCCAGGGCCGGTACTGGCTGCGTACTTCCTCCATTCTCCATGGCATGTTTCTCTCTCTGTCCTGCTTCCTTGAGGCACTGCTCACTGGTCAGCTCAGCAGGAGATGAGTTGTTTCTGTTAAGGGTTTATCGCATAGCTGTGGGCTGTCAGATACCCTCTTGTAGAAAATATTTTCACATTTCCTAGAAACCTCAGAGGGTTGAAGCTGGTGTTTTCCCTTGTGTTGTGGAGTCTGTTTCCTGATGTCCTCTAAGGAACATGGTGTTTACAGATATCCTGTCATTCCTCTCATTTTTTTTTTTAAGATTTTATTTATTTATTTGACAGACAGAGATCACAAGAAGGCAGAGAGGCAGGCAGAGAGAGAGGAGGAAGCAGGCTCCCTGCTGAGCAGACAGCCCGATGTGGGGCTCAATCCCAGGACCCTGGGATCATGACCTGAGCCGAAAGCAAAGGCTTTAACCCAGTGAGCCACCCCGGTGCCCCCATTCCTCTTATTTTAAACATCACCCCTTAGGTTGATGTAAAGCAAAACCAAGACAACACCCCAGAATTTCTCTTTGCTGTAGCCTAAGAGTTGGGCCTGATTGGGCCCTGCCTTCTCGTTTGGCTTCCCTTTGCACCCACCCTCTTTCTTCCGCTTGTGAAAGCACGTTTCTGGCTGGCTATCTCCCTTCTTCAGCTAACACTTTTCTTTTTTTAAGATTTTGTTTATTTATTCATCAGAGACACAGAGAGAGAGAGAGGCAGAGGAAGAAGCAGGCTCCCTGAGGAGCAGGGAACCCGATGCAGGACTTGATCCCAGGGCCCTGGGATCATGACCTAAGCTGAACTGAGCCGCCCAGGCATCCTAACCCTTGCCTTTAAGTCTTAGTTTAAACTTCCTGCCTCCATAGATTTGGTCAACGCCCTTCCTGACCCCATCCCAATCCCCGCCCCCCCATCCCCGCTGCTAATGTGCATTGTCCTAGTCAGCTTGGGACACTGTAACAAATACCGCAGACTGGGTGGCTTAAACAACAGGCATTTATTTCTCACAGTTCTCGAAGCTGGAAGTCTAAAATCAAGGTGCCGATGACATATTTGGTGCCTGGTGAAGGATGTCTTCCTGGTTTGCAGACTGCCGCCTTCTTGTCATGTCTTTTTAGAAGGGTGTTAATCCCATTCATGAGGGTGGAGCCCTCATGACTCGTTATTTCTGGAAGATCTCACCTCTGAATACCTCCACAGGGCAGGTTAGGTCTTCAACATATGAAAATTTAGAAGCACAGACATTAGGTCCATAGCAGATATCCCGTGCCTCCTCTGTAGCACTCATAACATCCCCTGTGGCTGATATGGGGTCAGATAGTCAGCTTCATAGAGACTGTGTGTCTGTGTTGTTCTTTAATTGAAGGAGCAAGAGAACTGAGGAGGAGGGGTGCTAGGGGATCAGGTCAGGGTGGGGATGGTGGTACCCAGAGCCATCCTGGAGAGTGCATTACTTTTCTGCAGCTGCTGTAACAGATTACCGCACATTTAGTGACTTACAACCACACAGATGTATCATCTTATGGTTCTGGTAGTCAGTAGTCTGAAATGGATTTTACGCTTTTAAAATCAAGGTGTTGGTAAGACGGTGTTCCTTCTAGAGACTCTTGAGGAAAATCTATTTCCTTGTCTTTTCCAGCTTTCAGAGACCACCTGCATCCCTTCCAGCAATTAGACCACTTTTGACTTCCCCTTCCATTGTCAAATCTTCTCCTCTGACGCTGACCCTCTTGCCTTCCTCTTATTATAAGTTCTTTTTCACAAAAGCATACATTAGGGCTACCCACATAACCCAGGATCATCTCTCCATCTCAAAATCCATGCTTTAATTGTCTCTTCACAGCTCCTTTTGCCATGTAAGATGTTCACAGGTTTCAGGAACTGGGCTGGGGACATCTTGATGGGGTGGGGGACATTATCTGACCTAGCAAACGGTATTTGTGGTATAGAGAGACGGTGTCAGCCAGAGTACATCAAAGTTAGAGCCAGAAGAGTCAGAAATGTGCTCTAAGATGTGGCATAATGGCGACCAGAAACTGCAGGAAGGATGGAAGGAGGCACATATCTGTGGCGGGTTAGGCTGTTCTAGGGCTAAAGTAAGAGGTGTGGCCAGCAGGCCTTTTACTACAGGCTCTGTCTCGCAGCGTGCTATGCCAGGCCAAAGACACCCTGGTGACATTGCTTCCGCAGAGCAAGGAACGAAGCACAGGGTGCAGAGCCAGTGCTGATGGGCAGATGAAGGTGGTCTCCTAAGCAAGGCTGGAGATAGGTCTGAGTGATCCCCAAAGTGTGTACCAGGACCTCAGCTTGCATGCCACTCAACTCTGATCATCCATGTGGCCTCACTGATGGAAAGGGATCCCTTAAATCAGAGTCCAGCCTAGGCCGGGTGCCACGGGACATGGCTCCCTCTAGAAATCTGAGGAGGATCTTCCCTCAGCCAGGCTAGGCTTGCCCAGAAGGTACTTCCCACTTCAGAGAAATGGACT
This sequence comes from Mustela nigripes, assembly GCF_022355385.1. Lineage (NCBI taxonomy): Eukaryota > Metazoa > Chordata > Mammalia > Carnivora > Mustelidae > Mustela > Mustela nigripes. The sequence continues at coordinate 96,505,723 of NC_081559.1, forward strand.
ACTATTGTTCCCTCAGGTGTGTGTAATGGGGAAAGGACCACCAGGGCTAGGACTAGGGTTGGCCTGGGAACAGCATTTAAGGAGGTATATCCTCTAGAACAAACTCACTGAGCCCTTCATCTGTCCTGCTGGGGCCATTGTTTGACGGCTACATGTGCAGGTTGGTGATAAAGTTCCTTCCTTGTTTCTGCGTGTTCCAAGTGAATATCTGTGTTGATGTTTTCTACATTAGAGTTGTGAATATAAAGGTGTTAGATGTATTAATTTAAATACATTAATTTTGTAGCAGAGTCATGTCTAGAACTAGGATATGATGGGGGATGTGTCTTCTCTCCTTCTGGGGATTCAAAGATAATTTAATAATTACTATTGCATTTTCCTATTGCTGCTATAACAACTTACTACAAATTTCATGGCTTTAAATAATTCAAATGTATCATCCTACATTTATGGAGGTGAGAAATCCTAAAATCCTGTTGTTGGTGGGGCTGTGTTCCTTTTAGAAGCTCTGGGGGAAAAAAATCTAGTCCTTGCCTTTCTACCTTTAAAAGGTGGCTCACATTCCTTGGATTGTGAATCACTTTCAGCAGTGGGATCACTCTGATGTCTGGTTCCATTGTCACATTTCCTTCTGTGACACTGAGTCTTCTGCATCCCTTTGTAAAGGACCCTGGCAACTACATGGAGCCCACCCACATAATCCATGGTAATCTCCCCATCCCAAAATACTTAACTCAGTCCCACCTGCAAAGCCCCTTTTTCCATTTAAGTGAGCAAATCCATAATTTGATGATTGGAATGTAGACCTCTTTTGCGGGGGGGAGTAGATTATTTTGCTAACCACAGCTGTCAAAATGGAGGTACGAAGGCATCAGGGATGTGATACACATTGTGGGCTGGTGGACAGAGGGTGGCTAAAGAAACATCCATAGTGTGAGACAGACTAGCTCTGAGACAGACAGACAAGCTCCTTAGAGCTTGACAGAATCTAAGGAAAAATGTAAGAAAGTAAGACACTGAGAAACATCCCAGGGTAGTGCCCAAACTCAGTCGTGAGGAGAGGATTATTTACTTTGTTACTGAGAAGGTATAAATTGGAATTTCTGACGTAAGAAAAAGGTTTTCCCAAGGACCCTAGGGTTGGGTCTGTTGATGTGGTAGATGAATAAACAGCAGTGGAAGGTTTGACATGGGCTCTGTGCCGACTCAGTCTTAGTAAAGGATGCCATTGCAGATGTCGACTATTCAACTAAAGATAAAACGACTTTAAAGCCAGAGTGCAGTGCAACCGTTATCTAATCTTGCCCCTGTGTTTTATAAAATAGAGAACAAAAGCATTAAAAAGTTCAGATGTGTTGACCAATGACACATGGCAAGCTGGTGTCAGAATTTGGACTAGAAACCAGGGCTCTTGGCTCCACTCCTGCCTTTTTTCCAGCATGCCAGAGATCCTCCTCCGAAATTATCTCACGTGTCCCTGACTCATGTACCATACTGTAGAGGAAGGCCATTGGAGGGGAGTGTGGCCTCAGAAACCCCCACCTAGAAACAGCAGGTTGCTTTTGGTTTTGTAGAGCCCTATGTGGTTTTGTTTAAGGAAGAGGACAAAAAAGAAATCCTCTCTGAGGTCAGTGGGACATGCATAGGCCTGTTCAGTTGCATGGAGATTAGGAATGGATAGTCTCAAAGAAAAGCAATGCAGACCAGCTCATCCTCTTGGTCAGTGCAGCACTATCATTCCATCCTCTTCTGAAAATGGCTTAGTGACATTAGAAGAGGTCATGTGACTGCCTGATAGGGAAGCAACTGCACACTGACATGTTCATCATTGCTTCCCTTTTAGCAACAAGCATGTTTTCTAACGAGGTGGGAAGAGAATAATTTATCTAAAAGATCCATGCAGCTTTTGGGGGGATACATTCCAAAACTGCTTGGAACACTTCATCAGTGAGGTGACGGGCCAGTTAGGAAGTGATGAAGCCACGGCCAGCAGAGAAGCTGCGGAAATCCTGAGAGGACCTCACAGACCTTACAAGTCGCAGTTCCTTTTTCCTAATATAGCAACATCTCTGAAAGTATTTCATGTTATTCTGGAACAAGTCAGAGGAGACAAACATGGCTTTCAGCCACCTCAGCAGAAAATGAGATGTGAGGGGAAAATAATGACGACACCATAGAATATGGGGAAAGATAGCTCTAGACAGAAGAGGAAGGGAATATGCACTTGAGATAGCCCATGCCTCCTATTTCTGGGTCTCCGGGTTTCAGAATGAATTGAAGATTTTCTTCTATTCCCAGTATGAGCTTCTATTAAAAACAAAAAACAAAAAACAAAAAACAACAAACTTGAGCGCCTGGGTGGCTCAGTTGGTTAAGCAACTGCCTTCGGCTCAGGTCATGTTCCTGGAGTCCTGGATGGAGTCCTATATTGGGATCCCTGCTCTGCGGGGAGTCTGCTTCTCCCTCTGACCCTCCCCCTTCTCATTCTCTCTCTCTCACTCTTTCTCTCAAATAAATAAATAGAATCTTAAAAACAAACAAACATATAATCATATCTTTAAGTGGGTCTTTAGCTACTTATGCATGTTGTCCCACAGTAAATGCTCTGTGTGGCTGATTGGAAGGCTCTTACTGCATAAAACCTTGGGCTCCTAGTGAATTTCCTTTTTAATTTAAAGTGATGGGGGTGGGTGCATGGGTGGAGGCTGTTTAGGGGATGTTAATGTCATGCTGTAAAATGTGAAGGAATTGGAAAATTTTTATGTGATTTTAATTGTACACTGCAAAATTTTAAGGGGGTAGGAAATGAATATAGAATAAAACTGCTCTCCATAAAAAAAGTATTTTTAACATTTGTCGAAGTCTTTAATCTCAACATCACTAATGGCTCTCTCATCAAATAGCCATCAGCCTCCCTGAAGCTAGATTTGTAGAGTGAAAATGTGGTAGGAACATGCCAACTATCAAGATAGTTTAAGAGAAGACAACTCACAATTCTGCCCCAAATTGCCAAGTATTTAACCCTTCTTAGGCAGGGTCATGTGTATTAGGTGTTTCCAAATGGAATGCAGCTTAAAAAATACAAACTGACATTACGTTTAGTAATACATGGGATGTCAGTGATTGTATTCGCAAGGTTTCAACATTTGTGATGTAGAGCAGGTGGGAAGCAATGAAAGTAGGACATGGTTGAATTCCAACCTCAATTGATACTGTTGAAAGGAGTGCTGGGTTGAGGAACTCCCACGAAGCAGGACTCTCAGAGAGGAATAAATAACCCTATAGTTAAAACACGAACTAGAGAGAATCTGAATGTCATCTTAATCTAGGCTCTTCAGCCAAGTTCTTAAATTAGACTCCTATGCTAGATGGAGTCCTGTGGCTGCTCATTTACTGTGTCTCTTCATCTTTTAAAGGTTCTTTGCCACACATTGATGCATTTCCTTGTTCAAATGCATTCAACAGGACAGTTATGGAGGCTTGTTTTTCCAACATTTTGACTTCAAGCCACAATAAGAAATAAGTTTTATATTTGAACTCATTACCCATTTACATGTAAATACATACATTAGAAGAGTTTAGTGAAACAATGCTACACCACAAAATGAAATGAAGGAAAACTTGGGGCGTTGATCATCACATACATTGCTTACCTTACCTCCAGCAAGTCTCATCCACTGATCCTGGCAATTGGCTGAAGGATCAGCTACAATATGTACATTCCCATTAAGGATTTGTGTGGAGCTATGGTGTTTTCTAGTCTATCTGATTCTTAAGGAATATTGGTTACAACAAAATGGTGACAGTAGAATGATTTTACTCCTCACTGATATATTGTGACCCACAATTTGAAAAAAGTTTCCTGAACATTATAGTAAATGTAGTTGAATGAATAAATGAAAAAATATATGTGTGTGTATGTATGTATATGTGTGTGTGTGTATATATTTTAAGCTTTTCTTTGTTTATTTGAGAGAAAGAAAAAGCACAAACCAGGGGATGGGCAGAGGGAGGCAATGAGCAATGAGAGACTATATCTAAGGACTCCAAAATCACTACCTGAGCTGAAGTCAGATGCTTAACTGACTGAACCACAGAGACGCCCAAATAAATATATTTTTTAACAAGCGTTTCTCATGTCATTCTTCTGTCCTAGAGTAGATGATGATTTTTCTTTTTTTTTCCGCAGTAGAATACAGTTTCGTGTTGAGTGTTTTCTTCCCTATTGGCTCCTCTTCACCCGCCCCAACATTCTTCTTCCCCAGAATCACTCTCATTGCTCTCAGACATTAACTGAGCTCTGCCCTCATCTCCTTGCTCACAACCACCTCTTGCCTGAGGCCTTTCTTGAGAATCTCCATCCCCAGCCATCTTTCCTTCACAGTCCATACAACACAGTTATTTGAGAGTCTGGTAGCTGTGAGCCCCAGCATTATAATCATGTAGTGTGTGCTGTCATTCTCTCTTTGTTTCTTTGAGAAGACTGAACCTTAGTTGTTCTTTTCCTTGGCTTATAAACTCCTGGAGAGAAGCACCCTTTTCCCCCTATGTTTATAGTTTTTTTTGTTTTGTTTTGTTTTTTTAAACCTCATTCCTAAAATACTGGCCACAAGTATAGGAACTTGCTAAATATGTGCTGATTGATACTAATAGTGCTCTGTCGCCTGTTGACATTCTCATGTTTTTCTCTCTATGCTCTGACTTTAAAGTTATATGGTTGTTGAGAATGGGAATGGTGCCTTTGATTTTTTTTTTTTTGAAAACTTTCTTTTTTTTACCACAGCAACAGTTTTTATTTTTGTAAAGCAATTATCAGCTTATGTATAAATGAATATAGTATTTGAAAACATACTTTGAAGTATTGTCTTAGAAACTATATCCACTACCTCCTTGATAGTCTGCAGAGTGATGTTGGAGAAACACAAGCCTATGCTCTTGCAATAGCACCCTGATATCTCTCACCCTCACCACAATAAATTGTAGTAGATGGTTCCATGATGACCTAATACACCTTCCTTTCCCTGTATTCTCTCCGGTGTCTTTTTTTTTTTTTTTAATTTAATTTTGTTTTTTCAGTGTTCCAAGATTTATTGTTTATGCACCACACCCCATGCTCCATGCAATACGTGCCTTCCTTAATACCCACCACCAGGCTCACCCAACCCCCAACTCCCCTCCAAAACCCCCAGTTTGTTTCTCAAAGTCCACAGTCTCTCATGGTTTGTTTCCCCATCTAATTCCCCTAACTCACTTCTCCTCTCCATCTCCCAGTGTCCTCTGTGTTATTCCTTATGCTCCACAAGTTAAGTGAGACCATATGATAACTGACTCTCTCTGCTTGACTTATTTCACTAAGCATAATCTCCTCCAGTCCCGTTGATATAAAAGTTGGGTATTCATCCTTTCTGATGGAGGCATAATGCTCCATTGTATATATGGACCATATCTTCCTTATCCATTCTTCCATTGAAGGGCATCTTGGTTCTTTCCACAGTTTGGCGGCTGTGGCCATTGCTGCTATGAACATTGGGGTACAGATGGCCCTTCTTTTCACTACATCTGTATCTTTGGGTAAATACCCAATAGTGCAATTGCAGTGTCATAGGGTAGCTCTATTTTTAATTTCTTATGGAATTTCCACACTGTTTTCCAAAGTGGCTGCACCAACTTGCATTCCCACTGACAGAAAACGTTTTGACACATACCATACCTACAGAAAACATACACATCAGAAGTATTACAACACTGATTTTTTTACAAAGTGGAAATACCCATGCAACCAATCAAGGACAGTAACCAAAGAATCCATGTCATCATTTCAGTCATGATAAATACTATCCTGATTTCTGTAAGCATCATGTGTTGGTTTTCCTGCATTTGAATTTTATACAAATGGAATCATTCCATATCTATTTTTAAATGTTTTTCCTGACTCCATTCACTCTGTGATATATTTCTGCTATGTGTCTTTATTGTTGCAAGTAGTTGTAAATTGATCTTTCCAGTTAGTGTGCAGTGTTCTGTTAACTGAACATACTACAGTATATTTATATAGTTGACTGTTGATGGGGATTTTGGTATTTCTGGGTTTGGGGTTTTCCCAAAGAATATTAACTGCTGTAGAACACTCTTGTACATATATTTGGTGACAGTGGTTTCATATTTCTAATGATTATATTCTTGAGGATAGAATTGTTGGCTCTCAAGTATATGTGTGTTGAGTTGTAATAGATGCTATCAGTTGGCCAAAATGTGCCAATTTATACTCCCACCAACAGCATATGAGAGTTCTGTATTCTTCACATGTTTGCCAATAGACACTTAGTATTTTCCTCTTTCTCTCTCTCCTTTTTTTTTTTTTTTTTTTAATCTTATCGACTTTGGTAGTAAACAGTGTTGTGTTCTGGTTTTATTTGTATTTCCCTGATGGCTTAATGAAGTTCAAGTAATTTTCCTGGTTTTCTATTGGGTTATATCTCTTTTTTTTTTTTCATTGATTTCTAGTTCTTTATATATTATGGGTTCAGTTCCTTAAGTAGTTATAGGTATTGCATGTATATTATATATATTTAATATAATATATAATACACTTAATATAATATGTATACCTGTAATATGTATACATACATACACTTACTTCATGGCTTACCTTTTGTTTTTCTTAAATGTGTCTTTTGAGGAAGAGCTGTTCCTACCATTAATAAAGGCGATTTGTCAGTTTTCCATCTTTATGCTTAGTACCTGCTGTGACTTACTTTAAGAAGCATTTGCCTGTTCCAAAATCATGAAGATATATGTTTTTGTGTTCTTGTTTTGTTTTTATAGAAGCTGTGCCATTTTATCTTTTCATTTTATATTTGTTGTCCCTGAGGATTTGATTTTGATTTATGATATGAATAAAGGATCAAGAGTCACTTTCTTTTTCCTGTGGAAATCCAACTTACCCAAAATCATGTACTGAAAAGACTGTTCTTTGCCAAATACTTTGCTTTTTCTTCTTTGTCATTTATCAAGTGACTGTCTATGTGTGAGTGTGTTTCTGACTCTGTTTTGTTCTGTGGGTCTAATTGTTTATTTTTTGCTTTGAACATACAGTCTCAATTTTCTAGCTTCATCATAGTTCTTAATGCAGTGTAAGTCCTCTAGCTTTGTTGTTCTTGAAGATCATCTTCGGTGTCATTCCCCGTCTTTAATTTTCTAAGTGTCATGCTAACTTTGAGTAAAATAAGATTCTATAAACAGGCTATGATACAATTTATGAGATTGTTTGGAGGTTAAAGAGAAAGGTGACACTAACAAATTCTATCAGAGAAAGTCATGCATGTTGCAAGATAATAGTTATTCAAGTACAATTTTGCAAATTCCAGAACTGAGTTTTTTTGGGTTTTGATGAGAGAAGGCTTTATACAGGAAAAAGATGGATTCTGAGGGGATTTGCCTGAGAAGTGTAAGACACAATGAAGATGAATTATGATGGTATTTAGAGTAGGAAAATGAGCATGAAGAACATCAATCTTTACCAAATTGTGTTTCATAAGAAAAAATAAATATAATTAAGGGTATAAAGTGGTAAACCTCAAAAAATTAGAGTGACTAAATCTAGAAATAGATTTCTGAATAGCGTTAGACTTTGAATAGACTATGATTAAAATTCATGTAGGCAAAAATATCAAACCAGAGACTTGCTTTATTTTTTAACCTGTCTACCATTTTCCTATTGAGGGGGCCACAAAAGAAAAGTCTTAAATGGTAAGAAGCTCTTGACCCTGAATTGGCGACTTATCACCTCTGGTCTATGTACAGCCACGGTGGTGGCGGGGGCACTTGGGCCGAGGACATGGCAAGTGATGGGAATTTACATGCATTCTTAGAGAAGAAGAGAGAGAGAAACAGAAAGAAGCAAACATTGTAGTTCTTGGAGCACATCCAGCAGATTTAACAAACATTTACTTCTCATTGGTTGGGCATTATGACTCCTTGCAGCTTTATATAGAAACACCTTCATGGGTTTTCTAATTTAAATCCATAGTATCAGTCAAACATGATAGCTTCAGCTTGCAGCTACCTGAGCTAAAGCTAAAGCAAGCTTACGTAAGTTGAATGTATTGAAAAATGAAGCCTCCGACCATGGAATCCATAAGGGTAAGACATAGTCGTATTTCATATGGTTTTCAGGGAAGAGCACCGATTGGTCTTTAAAAGATAGTTTCCATAGCTACTGGGCTGAATCAAAAGAAAATGCTGTCACGGCATTTTTTCTCTTGCTCCCTTTACTGCTTTAGTGGTAACTACCAAGGCACATATTTTTCAGGAGCCTCGTTATTCCATTTCATTCCATGAAATGCTATGTAATGCTTCAATCTAGTGTCTGTTAGAAGCAGACCTGCTTTGTTGTGAAAATCTAGTTGCATACCCCAGATTTGACTAGAGCTGCCTTTCTGCTCAAAACAGACTTACGGGAAAGATTCTCTCCAGGTAAAACTTGGTTGAGCAACTCTCTACCAATGGAAACTCCTTTTCATGATTTAAGAAGTGGGGCTGTAGTTAAATTATAGATGAACCCAGACTTGATTCCTTCTGACCTCTTTTTCCCCCAAAATGGGAATGAAGAATGGTTTCTCAAAGGACCCCAAAAGTGATTGCTTTTGACTTTCTTTACAAAAATGTCATCCGAAAACAACATATGCTTAAAATCCAAAAGAAACATTATTGTGACATACTTTTATATTTTGTTTGAGGACACAAACTATACACTAAAGAATATTGTGTTACTCTAGTTTTACAGTCCTTTAGTATTTGTGCCAACAATGCTCTGATCTTCTGTATAGAGTACTCTATCAAATAAGCCTTCTATTAAAAAAAAAAAAAAAAAGTCATCTTCCCAGTAATGACCGCAAAGCACTAGTGCTGGAGGAGTAGACATCTACTTTACTTCAGTGTTCGTGTCTCCAGCTTTGAGTGGAACAGTTTTTGAGTGCCATGATTGTGTCTCAAAAATTTTTTCTGATTATTTTTATTTCTTTTAAAGCTGGTAGATTACAGCTGACTTAGAAGGGTCTGACTGATAATGCATATAGTGTTCCGTTCTTTCCGTGGTTAAGGCAAAGTTGACATTGGAAGAGCTAACAGCCGCCTCTGTGCTGGTCAGCCGTTCCAGCCATGCTTAGGAAACCATAGTCCAATTTTAAGTGTGAGCGGGTTCTGCAAATACAGCTTTAAGGCAAATACCCTGCCTCTGTGTTCCAACCTGGTTACTCCTTTGAAGCGCCTTCCAGAAATTTTGGAATTGCCACTGTTTGTCTCTGGATGTCACTTCCATGCTAGAGCCCGTTCCTTGTTTTTTTATTATTATTATTTTTTTAAGTTATTTATTTATTTATCTTTCAAAGATTTTTTTTTTATTTATTTGACAGAGAGATCACAAGCAGGCAGAGAGGCAGAGAGAAGCAGGCTCCCCGCTGAGCAGAGAGCCGGACGTGGGGCTCGACCCCAGGACCCTGAGATCATGACCTGAGCCGAAGGCAGTGGCTTAACCCACTGAGCCACCCAGGCACGCCTATTTATTTTTTATTTATTTACCACAGTGAGAGAGAGCTAGAGAGAGCACATAAGCAGGGGGAGCAGCAGGCAAAGACAGAGGGACAAACAGGCTCCCTGGGGTTGAAGGAGCTCAATACAGGACTCCTTCCCAGGACCATGGGATCATGACCTGAGCCGAAGGCAGATGTTTAACCAAGGTCCCCCCTGTTCCTTGATTTTAAATCACTTTTTTTTTTTTTTAATACAAGGCCATCTCCCTTTCTTTCAGTGGGCTGTGATGCCATGAACAATCAGCTGTTTTTCTTGTTTTAAAAAAAAAAAGTGATGAAGGAAAACAGGGTATTTTCCAAGTCGATTCTGATAGCATTGGTTATTTTCAGAAATTGGATGAGTACTTCAGAATAGAGACTGAGGTTTTTTTGTCTTGATCATGTTTACTTTTATTGTTTTAAATATCCCCATCATCTGTATCACTCATTTCATCCTGAAATTCAGTTCTATTGCAGTCTGGGGAAGGCCAATGGACAAAAACACATTCCTGGGATATCTGAGAGAAGGAGGGTCATTAGCCTTCTGTGGATATGGGGAGAGGAAGAGTGAGCTATGTGGTAGGGTAGATAAAAGGATGAGAAGAGGAAAAGCGATATATACCTCAGAAGGAGAGAGAAAGGATCACCCTAGACAAGCATAGCTCATGTCTCTGGAAACTTCTGCCAGTCCCAGGTTATGACTTGTTGCATCCATTGCTGAGTACTAGATAAATGCCTGTATTTATAAATACACATTGTATTTTGCAAACATGATATAAATAAATCTTCTTGGGAAGATCGGAAAGTCAGCTTTTAGGGCTGGAAATCACCAGTGACTTTGGCAGTGTTTGTAAAATACTTTGGACTCCTCTGCCACAGTGTAAGATGTTAATGTCTATCTGCATATGAATTTTTATTTATTACAGCTGAGCAGCACTGCTGATTCTAAAATAAAACTCCAAAGACAGAATGGAAGAGAGAGTTCTTTGACATTTGAAAGCCAACAATTTCTGGAATGAAATTCCAGAAAATATCAATAGTTGTTTATAAGCACAGCATGGAAATGTTGCGCAAAAGCATAGCCCCACAAGTTTACTAAAACCTCTGAATTGCTCTCTGAAAACTAGCTTTCTTTGCCTTCTAGTCCCAGCCTTGAAACAGAAAGTGAAGCCTGTGTTGAGAATTGAATACTAGACTAAGGAAATAATAAAATAATAAAGCTTAGAAACTCATGATTATTTCTAGATCTACCAAAATTCTAGGATCCTTAATGTTGTGAGGATGGATTCAAGGGCACAAAATGTCATCAAATGCTTTCATCTGAAATGAGATTAATCTTCTATCCTGAATGAAAATAGAGGCAAACGGCAGCCGTCCAGTGTGGGCTTTGTAAATCACATTATCAGGGCTTGCTTAAAGCATTCACCTAGTATTCTATATGGAGGTGGTTGGTGGGACCGCCATATGCCGGCTTGGGCCTGAGCCAGGGCAGCACACAGGAAGGCTTTTGCATTCCAGCCGTCCACTCCTGCCTGGCGAAAAGCACTTTTTGTATGTGGTGTAAGTGGCCAAGTTATTTGTACACAATGGGAAGCTGAAATTTCATTTCCACATGAAATTAGTGAATAATGGCTTTCAAGACTCACTGAATAAGCATGCCCAAGACACAGTCAGCATTTTAAGTCTGTCTACAGGACGCCAACCATCTGGATGGAAAATAAATCAGTTATGCGGCTACTCTGGGGCGTCAGAGGTGAGGCATGGGAAGGGCAAAGTGTCTGGTTGCTGTCCTGGAGCTTTTGGTTTTTACCAGGATTTGGTGTGGTCAAGGTTTGTTACCTTGGTTTTTCTCCCATCACTTTTGTACTGGCCTAAACCATGAATGCATCTGACTTAATGTCCAATGCTACTGTATTATCTACTGTATATCTTTTTAATATTTTTATCTTATTATTTTATTGGTTTCTATCTTTTCAACATATATGTATACATTAAATTTGGATTTTAAGCCACAAAGAATAGGTATTTTATCTGCCTGGGTAAATTCATGACCATAGAATGCCCAGCTCTGGAATTAATACTTTTGGATGATGATGAAATCTATATTTTCCCCAAATGATGCTAAGATCTCTCTTTATGTTAAGGCAAAGATTAGTTGTTAAGATGTGGTTTGAGAAAAGTGGATCTCATTTTTGGCAGAGTATGATTTGAAAAAATAAAGCCAGATTTATTTATTTTTGGATAGTAAGATATTGGTAATTTATTTCTATATAATAATTTAGGGGTAATACATGGACACCAAAATTAGAGAAGCAGATGGAAACATCCCCTAGGTGAGTGTGAACATTTGTTCTAAAAAATGGAACAAGTGCCAGCAAGGCGTACACTCATTTTCTTTCAATTACACCTGATTTTGATTTATTAAAAAAAAAAAAAATGTTGGCAAAGCAGTGTTTCAGTTTTATTTACCTCATTTTGATTTCCTTCAAAAACAGTTTGGAATTTAGTACATGAACAGGGTATAAATGTAAAGTCGTAGTGTTTGAAGGAAATCAGCTAATGGACCATATGATAATTCCATGGCTTGAGAATTTTTGTGGGTGGGAAAAATTGGAATCTAATAGGTACCATTAGATACTCCAATTTCCTACAATCTAGTTATGTAATAGAAAAGATTAAGAGTCTATAGGAGGAGATGAAGTTTCAAAAGGTTACTTTTCGAGAATTGCATCCTTTAGTATTTCACAGAATATATTATTCAAAATATGCATTAAGAAGAGAACTGTGTGTTTCATGTTTCTGTAAATTTGTTGATTCACGTACTGCTCTAAATAAATGGGCCATCAGCTGGAGTTTCACCACCCTTTGCAATCTGAGCTACACTGAAAATACATTAGTTATAATGGGATTTGGCTTGTAACTTTATAGTGTGAGCTATATCATTAATTAATTTTGAGGCAGCTGCTCATTAAAATATCTTTCTGGTAAACAGAATAGGGGAACATATTTTGGAAGATGCCAGCACATGATGTATTAAATGGAGGTTGATAAGGGCATTTGGCTGATTTGATTATCAGGTATGAAAAAATCATATTTATAGGAATCCAGCATGATTGACTATAAAATAGCATTTTTTTAAAATTTATTTATTTGACAGACTGAAATCACAAGTAGGCAGAGGCAGGCAGAGAGAGAGAGGGAGACAGGCTCCCTGCTGAGCAGAGAGCCCGATGCGGGGCTCGATCCCAGGACCCTGAGATCATGACCTGAGCCGAAGGCGGAGGCTTTAACCCACTGAGCCACCCAGGCGCCCCATAAAATAGCATTTTAAAACTAGTTTTTACATTGTGGATTTTACATTTAACATAAGGACCTGATAAGGAAATTGAGGATGGTTATTAGCCTTGGATAGAAGATAAATTACAAGCTCATACATAGACTGGTAGAGCTGAAAGGAACTTACAGACACTCTTTTATCCATTCCTCTTGCTTTGTTAGGAGGAAAGTGAGACCACAGAGGCTGTGATTGATCTGGAACCATACTCTTGGGTGGGGGAAGAACCGGAAGCTGGAGCTCAATCTCTGACCCCTGAGATGCTCTCTCACCTCTACAGGTCCTCAAACATGTGTCCATGGAATCCCACCTAGGGAAAAAAGAGATAGAGGAGAAGTGAACACAGAGCTGATTTATTTCGAAATAAGAAAGTGTTTTGCTTTTGAGGATACTCAGCTGGGCTGCCTAGAAAGATTTTGGAGTATTTTCTGGAAGGTGTTTAAAGAAAGGTTAGACAAGTATAAGAACTGGGTGGTAGAGATACTAACTGGATGGAAGGGGGCGCCTGGGTGGCTCAGTGGGTTAAAGCCTCTGCCTTCAGCTCAGGTCATGATCCCAGAGTCCTGGGATTGAGCCCCGTGTCGGGCTCTCTGCTTAGCAGGGAGCCTGCTTCCCTTCCTCTCTCTCTGCCTGCCTCTCTGCCTACTTGTGATCTCTGTCTGTCAAATAAATAAATTAAAATCTTAAAAAAAAAAAAAGAATATTTCCAACTGGATGGAAGGACAAGATTTCTTTAACTGCCTTCCCAGAGCTGTGATTTCCAGATTGCTCCCTGTGTTCTAGTTTTTCCAATCTGATGCTTTCTGTTAAATTAGGCATAGAATTCAACCTCCCTGAGACCTATGCTAAAATCATGTTTCCATGTTCCCATGGGATATAGGACCTGTAGACATGCTTCTACATTTCTGTCTTCAGCCTTGAGAAAAGGTACACTCACAATCACAGTCTCGTAATAGAATACTGGAGATAACTTAGGTTTTGGTTTTTTGATATCTGGTTCCTCTTTGTTACACTCAGTATTTTATTTGTGTTTCTTTGGGGGCTCTGTTGTTTGGCTTTGGATTTAGAGTCATGGCACTATCCTTTGCCTACATTTGGATGAGGTAAAATGCTTAGTCATTTTCTCTCACAGATGTCATGTGCATGTGTGGGTATCCACCCCTTAGATTAATACTGACAGAAGTCTGCTCAAATAAATGCTGTCCTCTCTGTTGACTCATTTGACCACATCCATATGGAGAGAGAAAAAGACAGACTAGCATAGGAATAGAAGAGAGACAGGAAAGATGTATTGGAAACATGTTGGAATTGATGGTGTGATGAGAACTTGGCATCTCATTGTTTACCAAAAAGTGAGGCACTCACAATTCTGTAGACTTGAGAGGGTTGGCTTCACTGTGGTAACAGATATATTCTCTATGTACAGTGGCTTAGCTAATAAATCTATCTTCTCTTTATATAGTGGAACGTGGTATATATTCAAATTTAGTGGGGGAAACTGTCCTCCATGCAGCTGCTTGAGAAACCAGGCTAATGGAAGCTGTACTATGTTCAAACTGTAGTTTCCAAAATTTTTCTAGGGTCCCCTCCATCCCAGTATGCCAAAAAAGGAAACTGCTTTGAACCATCTGAAAAAGGTTACTATGGGTCAGACTTATAGGTTGCACAAATCACTGCATTCAAGTTCAATGACTGGAATCATAACTACAAGGAGGCATGGAAATGTAGTTTATCTCTGTGCCTAGAAGAAGAGGAAATGGATTTGAGTAAATAGTTGTCATATATATACATGCTTATGTGAGTATAACCTATAGTTTAGTATTGGGGTACATACACACAGATACACTGTTATATGTACAGAAGTAGTGTTATATGTACATAAAGACTAATATAAATATTGGTGTTATATTTGCTTTAATAAAGTGCTATGTATGTAACTACATACATGTATATAATGAGTACATAGAATAAATATATGTGTATATATAATATATGCACATATACAAAAATAATTTAAATTACATATACCTAAATAGTGTTATAAATATATGTATAAATAATGCATGCATACATACAAAATACATTAAGTTATATGTACATAAAATAGTGTTATATATACATAAATATACATAAAGAGCTTTGCTTTAAGTCTATTTGGGAGTGAATTAGTTTTATTTGAAAGTTATATCAATGCAGTTTATATAATTTAGATTTAAATTACTAAACTTTTTGCTTTCTTTTTCCTAATCAAATTTTTTTGCCACGTGCCTTATATCCAAAATTCTTATAGCTGTCTGAGCCTTTGCCTTCTTTCTGGTTCCCATTGGTATCTCCCTAGTGCCTGGAGTGGGGATCTTTACTAACAGGTACAAAGGAAAGAAGCCTAATGAGGAATGGACTACTTAGGTCCCTTTAAAAACAGCCCAGTTAGGGTGGGCAGACAGGTGCTTCAGACTCAGCAGCAAGACATCTTGGTTTGTGGCTTTGGGCAGTTTGCAAGAACCTCCTTGGGGACTGAGTTCTTTCAACGAATCCTGTTTCTCTCCAGCAGCCTCAAGTGCATAATATGTTCAGATCCTAAACCTGGGAAAGGACATAAAAATCACATACATATTGTATTCAAAACAGAGGAGACAGAGATAAAACAGGTTCTAATACAACTTAAGTGTAATTTTTCTTTTCATTTAAAAAAAAATTTATGTATTTGAGAGAGAGAGAGGAAGAGAGAGAGAAAGCAGGGGGAGTCGCAGAGGGAGAGGGAGAAGCAGATTCCCTGGTGAGCAGGTAGCCCAACACGGGGCTCAGTTCCAGGACCCTGGGGTCATGACCTGAGCCAAAGGCAGACACTTAACTGACTGAGCCACCAAGGTGCCCCTAAAGTGTGATTTTTCACAGGGAGAGTAAAGTGAGTAAACTTCCTATCTCTTGACTAAGCCAACTAACTTCAAGGTAATGGAAATTGAATTCTTTCTTGCAGGAGAGTACATGACAAGTTTTTGCTGGTGTGGATACGGGTGCTTTCTTCCATGGTGTATGTCTACCAGCAGCACCATGGGCAGGATGCCTTCGTTCACTGGTTTAGCAATTGAATTACTTAGCTGTGGTTTGGATGGCAACAATGACCCAAGGGCGAGCGGGGCGAGGACCAAACTAGTCTGATTTAGTGAGGTCCCTCTCCCGCCCCTATGGAGTTGTAGTTGTGTTATTTTTCTGGCATTTCTGTTCACTAGACCTGAGCTGATAAAGTGACCCCTGGAGAAGGCTTTTTAAGGTGGACACGTGGCACCTTTCTAAAGGTTCTTGTCAGAGGACCAGCCTCAGCACAATAACGTTTTTCTTTCTTCGCACTTGTATCCTCAGTTGTACTTGCAGTGTATTTGCTGACAAGTCTGTCTCACCTGCTTGCTTGTGAGCTTTAGCAAAGCTGTCCTGTGTGTGGCATGTTCTGCTGGCTGGCCCAGAGCAGAACTCAATAAATTTGTGGGGAATTAATGCATATTGATTGAATAAGTAAGTTACATGTAGATAGATGCTTTCATAATCTTGACTTTTTTTCAGTTCGTAATACTGTATTTTAAAAGTTTAGTCTCCTTTAATGTGATTTTATCATTCTTTTATTCATCTAATTTGGTTAAAATACCTGTGTGGCTCTTGATTTTGAATTAGTGAAATCTGAATTAAAGTAGTCTTCTCTCTACTGAGAAAGAGTTTCTTGGTTATACTTTTACACACACACACACACCAGTGTTTCAGAATATCATAATTTGTCATAATCAATGTGCAACTTTTTTTTTTTTTACTGAGTGATACAATAATGTTTTCTGAAGTTAATTTTCTAATTTCATCAAATAGTATTTTTCATAGCAACTTTCTGCTCTTACCCTGTACTTTATGTTCAAACCCTGGTTTTACTATGCAAACAACGTCATAATTAAAACCTGGATAGGCAATAGATTTGTCACTGATACACTCATGTTTGAATTGCCATTTTAATTTGATTTGTTTGAAGGGCTTATGCATAAGAGACCATGATTTCCTAATTAGCAGAATTGATAGTATATTTTTTGACATTATCCTGACCTAGACCTCAGATGCCTTTTGACTTATTATAAATATCTTCATAGTTCCCTCTTCTAATATATTACCCTCAGTGATACATTAATATACAATTTCATTTTTCATATCCTCTTCAATTAAATATAGTGAGCCTGGATTTGCTATTTTCTAAACAATTTTTTTTTAAGATTTTATTTATTTATTTGACAGAGAGAAATCACAAGTAGACGGAGAGGCAGGCAGAGAGAGAGGAAGGGAAGCAGGCTCCCTGCTGAGCAGAGAGCCCCATGCGGGACTCGATCCCAGGACCCTGAGATCATGACCTGAGCCGAAAGCAGCGGCTTAACCCACTGAGCCACCCAGGCGCCCCGGATTTGCGATTTTCAATTGTGTTGTTTGCAGACACTTAAGTGGAGGATTGTTTTGCTTTTCGGTAGGTAGAATCCCTTGAGTACTTAGCTGTGCTGGTCTCTTCACTAGATTATTAACCTATATTTTCCCAGACCTAAAAACAGTGCAGAGAAAGTACAGTTTATTCTCCTCCTTTGAAGTAGCTATGTTCTATACAGCTGCTGCAGATACTGAGTTAGTGAAAGTTGAAGTGCTGTTCGTCAGGAGAAATAAAAGGTGCCTCTGATCAGAATATTTTTTTCAACAGATCAATACATAACTTCATATGTATTCCTGTGTGTTTCTGTTTAAAGACCCTTATGTGATACATATTGTTGATTGATTAACATTGAACTCATGGTCGACTTCACTGTATCTCATACGGAATGAAGGCATATCGAAGTCTATTTGTGCTTGGGAACAATAAATAGCATTTCATCACTACATTTGGGGACCATTTCAAAAAGCAAAATCACCAACAAAAGACACAAGAGTGCAAAAAATACGGCACTAAATAAAGAATGAAAAGGACACTCGTTTAAGTTACGAAAGCTGTGAGTGTCACCTTGTTCAGCCTTCCCTGGAAATGTGCGGGTTGGTGATTTAGATTTTTTTGTTTGTCTGTTCATTTCTGCAAATGATCATGAAATGCTGCAAGGACTGATTTTTGTGTTGCAAATAAATTTTATTGAGTAGGCAAATGTGCAAATGTATAATGTGTAAATAAGGAGGAATGAATATATTATTACCCAAGTTTAAAGATAAATAATCTGGCACTCAGGTGTTAAGTAATTTCAGTGCAGTAAGCATCTACTGAGGGATCAGGTGCACTGAGCACCGTACTGAACAAGACATGGTCCCTCTCTCTAGATATATGTCTATATTCATATAATTGTTTACTTAATAATGAATTGTATACTTTATCTAAATATGTTTATCCCTTAGTTCTTCCCTTAATATATTAATTTCTTCTAAAAAGCAAAGATAATCTTTAAAACTTCAGATATTTTCAAAGTAAAATTTAGGGGTGGGTTAGTCAGTTAAGCATCTACATTAGGCCCAGGTCATGATCCCAGAGTCCTGGGATCCAGCCCCCGCATCAGGCTCCCTGCTCAGCATTGAGTCTGTTTATCCCTCTGCCTCTGCCCCTGCTCCCTGCTTGTGCTCTTGCTTGGTCTGTCTCTCAAATAAGTAAAATCTTTTTAAAAAAAGTTATACTAAAAGTAAAATTTGACCTCAACCCTTCTTTTGCCTCTCTCTCTGAAATTAGAATGACTCCCTTAGAGTTGAGCTCATGGCCAAGAGCTGAGTCAAAAGTAGAAGATAAGGGGCACCTGGGTGGCTCAGTGGGTTAAGCCTCTGCCTTCGGCTCAGGTCATGATCTCAGGGTTCTGGGATCGAGCCCTACGTCAGGCTCTCTGCTCAGCAGGGAGCCTGCTTCCTCCTCTCTCTCTCTCTCTGCCTGCCTCTCTGCCTACTTGTGATCTCTGTCTGTCAAATAAATAAATAAAATCTTAAAAAAAAAAAAAGTAGAAGATAAGTCAACAAAACTACAAGCTATCTTAGATTTTGTTCCTAACAGACTTCTCCAGATATGAGCAGTGTGTTCAAGAATACATAGTGGTCAGTACCAAATTAATGTTCCTAAAGCTCGCCCATTCCTCATGGAGTATCAGTGCTGTAGAGATCTAGACCTGCCATTTTTCAAAACAGACCTATCAGAGTCCAGAAAACTAATAGTGTCACAGTTTGAACAGAATAATTGAGAACTAATACCTTTAATTTAAAGACTATGATTTTTTTGAGAAGTCAATTTAAAAGCACCTGGGTGTGTGTTCACACCATCCTTGTTGTTGACTTGCCTCATTCTGTGTGGATATCTTGAAATTCTGCCACATTGTTAAATCTAAGAGTCTAAGGTATTCACCATCATACCTTGCAGAAATTGCAGTTCTCTCCTTGAACCTGCCACCTTCAGCTGACCACCAGCCTTGAAATCCCTTCATAGGACCCTGCCTTTCCTGATACCCTAGACTTCTAAATCTTACCTTTGACCCATAGCCTGTCAGAATGTGCTTCTCTAAGCTACATGCCTGAATTTCCTACTCTTGAGTTCTCATCGTGAGTGCTACATCCCTTGGGGTGTGTGTCCGCTCAAAGGTCCTGGTCTTGTGTGGCCCTCCCTGCCACACACCTTCCTGGGGAATCATTGCCAGAATCATCCTTGGTTTGATTACGTTTCACAGAGTACCATTCATTCATAACAAACAACTATTTAGTACTGCAGAAATCTGCTCTGTAGGTATGTGGTCAGAAGGAGTGGACTGCAGTGGTTTAAAGTATAGGGTGTTCGTTTAGGAGATGTGATTACTAATCTGTAAAAAGGAGAGATTTGGAGAGATTTTGAGGAATCCGTAAGATATTACATGTAGGATCATGTAGAACAATAGATGCCACATATGAATGGCTCAATAAATACTAGCTAATTGTATTGTGTGTTTTTTTTTATTCTTTCACAGCTCTCGCAGATTATCAACATAGTCTTTGAAATGACTGATCAGATTGTACTTGGTGTATAAAATTGTTGATATTTAAATATAGTTTACATATATAAATATGCTTTACATATTGTGTATATAAAGTTCTAAAACAGGAAACAGATTGCTTATACAATTAAACTTTTAAAAATATTCACTCTATTTTGATTTTTTAATTTCAATTAGACTTTTAAAAATATTCACTCTATTTTGATTTTTTAATTTCAATATAATGTGCTGTATCAACAAAATAATAGTAATAAGAAGATACTGGCCAGATTATGAAAATAACTTCACATACGCAGTTGAACATTTTATCTATACTTGTGAGAAACAGGCAATACTTGTGAGAAACAGGCAATTTTGCAAGTTGTAGCTTTTGGAGGGTGGGAGCCATTGTGTGTTATGTGTACTTTTCAAAACCCTGTGACTTCCGTATTGACTTATATGGAATAGGTCAATGAATATAATGTTGAATGAAGAATTACAAGTTGTATTCTCAGCCTTTCCTCTGTTTCTTTCTAAACTTTCTTCTTTTCTTTTTCTCCTCCCCTGACCGTATACTCACATTGCTGATTTTTACAGCTCTGCAGGTTTTCCCAGTGAACAACAGTGATCCATTCTTGGATTCACATAACAGAAAAGCTGGTTGGTTGAATAGATTCAGTGTGGCTCCTTCTACAAGTGCTTATCTTGTTCCCTGGTTGCTTTGTAATTGTCATTACTTTGAAAAAAGCATTTCTTTCTCATCTGTGCACTCAGATTATATAGGAGGCTTTTTCCTATTGAGTTATATTCTTATCAGGATGTTTTGCTTCTATTTTATAAATAATAGCATTATTGAACATAGGATGAAACCCTCTTGTAGTCAGTGCCAAAGGAAACAATACAATAGGCATGTGCAGTGGGGGGTTAGCTAGATAGAGCAGCTATCTTGTTTTCCTTGCTTGCCTTTAATCAGTGCATTCATTTTCTTAAAACTTTCTTATCCATCTTTTGTGGATACTGTTTGTGAATTTCCTTCCTTTCTTCCTTTTCTTTTTGTAAGTGTTTCTGTTTCTTTAATTTATCAAGGTGTCACATACAACAGCCTTATTGTATTGTACTAAAGACATTCTCCTTTTTGCAAGAGAGTGTTTGTTGCTTGGTTTGCTCTTCTTTTGAGCTAACAAGGACATTGCCAGTTATTTTGCCTTTGATCCTATAACTGTGTTTCAGCTCTGGACTTTGTCTATCGGTAATTTTTTTTTTAAACGGATTGAGCCCTTTTCCAAAGCAGATATATTGTCCTTCTTTAATGGAATTTCCATCTATGACAATCTGTTTTTATTGTGAACTTTCAACTATTGTAACTTTCTCGTATATGGGTGCCTACAGAATCCTTTTCTCTTTGTTTTGCTTTCTCTTTTGTCTTTTAGACATGAGAAGTTAGCCAGAGACTGGAGGGGAAAAAGAAAAAAGGAAAGAAGAAAAAAAGCTTTTGTGACCCAGAATGTTTTTAGTTCTAAATCTCAGCTTTATCATTACCCACTAAAACAGTACATCCTTTCTTTATCTGTTTAGTTATAGAAGAGATGGTTTTGCCAAAAACCACACAAAGCTTCAGGGAATGTCTTTCTTTTGGGTTTGGGAAAAATGGCTAGAATTAAAGTAAAGGGAGCAAACCCCTTAGTTTTTTACACATTCTATTTGTATTCATGTAAAATTTATTAATCTCTGGTACATTTCTTTTAGAGAAGCAAATTTAGAAATCATTAAAGTGATGAGTGCTAGAAATAACTTCGGGTTTTATTTGCCTCCAGTAACAGTCAAAAGCAGCTACAGCTGCCTTCAGTGTTTATTTTCCGAAGATTGATCTTGTTATTGCTTATTTCAGTTTTTTTGGTTAGATAGGATAGCCATTCTAATCATTACTATTTCAGAGAAAATAGCTGGTGAGTTATTTATATAGTAAGTAACTGCCAAATAAAGCATTTTGATGTAACGAATAACTTGGGTTCTGTTTTCTGTCTCAGCTTAGTTTAACCATGATATTGACTCAGTCCTACCAACCTCATTTACATATGAGTTAGTAAAATGGGACTCTGTTATCGTATCTTTCTCAGTAACCTCTTGGGTTTTGTGAAAAGGTCTGATTAAAACCCAGTTAAAATGCTCAGTCACATGTAGTGAATGAATTTGTTGACTGTATTTAACATGTTTTCATTGTATCCAAATATAGTCATGTTTCCCAAAGTTTTTCTTTTAAACACAATCAGCCCTGGAAATAGCAGTAGCTTGGCTCCTATAGATAATGACTCTGTTCCTCCTAGGTTTTGCTCTTCAACTGACTTATTTTCCTCAATGACATGTTCAACTTGTTTGAGTCTCCATTTTCCCATCTTTGAAAGGAGGGTAGTATTATCAAAGATCTCTCCTTTGGGCTCCTACTTTAGTCTCATTTCTAGGATAGATTTGAGAGAGACTCGCAGTATCTTCTCTTGGACTCAAGACCTAAGAGGTCTCAGTATCTGTTTGTTAAAACATCCAGAGTTGTCAGCAGCAGTGTCCCCTGAAAGCAAGTTGTGTAGAACATTAATTGGCAAGAGTTGTGCAGTAAAAATTTGCACATTAGCAAATGGAAGCTAACCCAAACTCGAAACAAGGAAACTTGTCAAAGTTACCTAATCTTCCACCTTTAGAAATAAAGGTAGTAACCATTATCTTAGTAGAATTGTGTTCAATGGAGGAGAAAACTGGTGTTCAACTCTGTTTCCAGAAATATAGCTGAGGAAAATGGAGGAGGAATATCTTCATGGCCAAAGTAACTGAATTTTGTAGAATTGCTGTCAGTTGTGTAAGAATGATAAATCACAGACCTGTACCCCTGAAACAAATAATACATTATATGTTAATTTAAAAATATTAAGAAAAAAAGAAAAGAAGGAAAAGTGTCTGGAGACTAGTCAATAGTACTAAAGCCCTAAATTGTCAACAAATAAATGAGATTACTGGGTCGATGAGGGACTGTTGAATAGAAGTTTTCAGAAAGCCCAAAGGGAAACCAGTATGATGTGAGAACTGAGTTGAAAGGATCTGAGAACCAGAAAAGCATTTGATTTGATGAGTATGAGTGAGATTTCCTTTGGAAGTCTTTTCTCTGCTTGTATTCTTTTCGGATGAGTATCTGGCTCACTAATACTTCTCTCCTGCCATTTATAGATAGAAAGAACTGTAAGGATTAACACTTCTGTGGTGCTTATCCTGTGCCAGCCACTGTTCCACATACTTCATAAAACTAAGTCATTTAATTCCTGCAACAACTCTAGAAACAGCTAGGGCATTGAGGCACAGAGAGCATATGAGTCAAGAGAGACAGTTACATCTTAGTCGCAAACAACCCCTGAATCCTGGTGAGTTACAATAACAAAGGCATATTCTTACTCTGCCAAGTGGGTCTGTGGCTCTGTCCCAAGGCAAACTCACATCAGGACCCAGGCCATTGCTGATCCTAATGAGAGGAGAGAACATGGCACATCTTGTCCTGGCTCTTGGCCAGTTCCTGCCCAGAAGTTAAACATGGGCTCTCCACTCACATTTCCTTGGCTAAAGCAAGTGCTCTGCCAAGCCTGATATCAGCAGGGTAGGGGAGGCATGTTCTCCTGCAGAAAAGGGGCAGTGTATGCTTGTAGATAATGATGCCCTGTAATGGAATGGGAAGTCAGAAAGGGTATGTGGAAGATCAGGGATTCAGAACCCACGCAGCCTAGCTCCAGATTCTGTCCTGTTAAACACAACTCCATTCTGCCTCTTTGGTTCCCTGTCTCCCAAGAGAATTTAAAACAAATTTCGAGAGCTTCTTATGAAATTCATATTTTTAGTGACTGTACTTCTGAACAACCACCTATAATGTAAAAATGCTAAGTCCAGCTAAAATCACATGGACAGGATAGGATGAAGGTTAAGAATGGGGGCTTTGAAGCCAGGAGTGCCTGGGTCCCAGTCCTGACATCATCACTTACTAGCTCTGAGATCTTTTACCTGAACTCTCTGTGCCTTATTCTCGTCATATGTAAAACAGGGATGATAATAGTGCATACCTTATGGTGAGGGGAAGATTGAGTGAGTTAATAATGAACTATAAAGGGCTGGGAGTATAATCACTACACAAGTATTATTGTCCCCATTCCTCTTATTCTCCTCTATCTTAACAGTCAACAAAATATGTTCAAGGAATAGTGCTCACCACTTCAACCAACATCTGCCTTCAGGGACAGTAGGTGTCTTCCCTCCTTCAGAAAGGAGCTTCTTACTGTCTCGTTGAACTACTTAGCACTTGCCTTTCCCCTCTCTTGTTTTAAAAATTTTCTTTTACTGTGTCATTAATACAGATGATAATAATAAATGCTTACTTAGGCTTCTTTACATATAAACAAAAAGTTTACAGTGACCTATTTTGACAGAATCTTTCTGCCTAGTAGTTGTGGTATTCTTCTTCTTCAAAACATTGCTTCCGGGGCGCCTGGGTGGCTCAGTGGGTTAAGCCGCTGCCTTTGGCTCAGGTCATGATCTCAGGGTCCTGGGATCGAGTCCCGCATCGGGCTCTCTGCTCAGCAGGGAGCCTGCTTCCTTCTCTCTCTCTCTCTCTGCCTGACTCTCAGTGTACTTGTAATTTCTCTCTGTCAAATAAATAAATAAAATCTTAAAAAAAAAACAAAAAACAATAAAAAAACATTGCTTCCATTGGCATACCTGTTGCTTTCCTGTTTTCTAAAAACACTTGTATCTTTGTTGAGAGTATCATGGATGGTCTTAAATACACGCATACTCTTCTTCCCCATTAGGTTCTTATCTGGTGTAAAATATATGAAATTATTTCACAGATTGGTCCCCATTCATTTCTTACCTCTTAGACATTAGATTTTGTTTTCTTGTATCTCTTTTCCTTCTAAAGTTTTCCATTGTTGACTTTTTTGTTGATTTTTAGCTACTGGTCAGCTCAGATATTAACTGAATATTATACATATTTAGCCATGATTAGATTGTCTATTGACAAAGAATATGAGTTTCTCCTTTATTCTCTAGATGTTCTAAATTGACATCCCTTAAAATTGCCTGTGTCCTTAAAAATCTTATTGTTGGTCATTTGAAACAGTCTTGCTGGTGATGGTGTGAAGCACAAGAAATAGAAAAGGGAGGTGTTTCCTGATTAGTTTGTATCTACTGAGAGTGCATTCTCTGGTTCCAACATTATACGTGTTGTGGGAATGTGTACATGATTGATAGTTGATAACATTTCTAGGAGCGTGCTTAACATAAATTGAGTCACACTGACCATGGGGACAGTAGGACAAAATACAGAAAGCAATATATAGACTAAAGGCTAGTTATATATTCTAGAAGAAAGAAATGATGAGTAAGTTCAATGTAAATTCTTAAGTCACAATGATAGTGGACGGGTCAAGACAATATGAATAAAACAAGATAATTCCAACCAGGTATTTTAACAGAAAATCTCCAATGGAGTTAGTCCAGTTGGAATGAATGGAAAAATTATTAAATTAAAAATATATCTGGTTGTTTATTTTTGCTACAGATATAAGAATGGATTAATTAAGAATACATAGAAGGCATTTTCCAAAGAAAAGACAACACATACAAAGTACAAATGCCCAACCCATATGGCAGATACTAATAATTGTTTACTTCTCTGGAATTAGTTGCCAGCCTATAATGGGGAGAAGAAGCATATCTAAGCTAGCACTATCTAGCCCTGACCCCAGGCCAAAAGCTTATCAATCCAGAGTGTGTGCCTCACTAAAACTACATCAATCAGGATCTCGTTTCATGGAGTTTAAGATGTGAAAGTGTTGGGAAATAGAAACAGGAGTCCTGAGAGCTAGGCCAGGCTAGTGAACATCTGTGACTTCTTACTGGAGAGACCCCTGGAAGTGCCCAGGTTCTTACCCTTCATAGCATTTGGTGGTTCGGTTGCTCCGAAGTATCATAATCTGCTCAATCAAATGCTTCATCTTTCTTATTCTGTCTGGAGTTTGTTTCTGTTACTTGCAGGCAGGAGAAATCAAATACATACAATCTACATGAAAAGATTAGAAAAGAAGAATCTATCAGGCTATGAAGCTCAATAGTGAAAAGAATTCTTCAAGGAAAGTAGATGAGCTTGGTTCTGATAGATTCTGGACTCATAAAGATGGTTTAGCAAATGATCAGATCGGTAAGAAATACTGAATGCTTTGCGGGGAAAGGTTATTAAGTTGAATGGTTTACAAAAATCAGACAATTTATAGTTCTCCTTAGGCTTGATAATGGTTCATTTGGGTGGAGACTTGACCTAATGAAGGCCTGGTTATGGTTCTGTCTCTAGACAGACCAGTTCCAGGACCAAAGGTCACCCAACCCCTAATCACTTGCAGGTGACCAGTGCACATCGATGTAATGGAGGTGGCAGCCAGAGAGCAAGTTAGTATATTTGCAAACCATTCCCAGTCTAGAAAATCAACCAACTCACTATTCTTGTAATAGAGCTCCAAGATATACTGGACATCCCAGTAGAGTGACTAAAAAGAATGTGAAGATGAAAATACTAAAAATGTTTTTCTCATTAAGAGAATGTGTATCTGTGGAGGTTTAGCTGTGGGGTGTACCATTTGACTCTTTTATATAGTTATCTTGAACTCTCGAGAAATGGCATGTAGAAGAAGTGAGTGTCTTAGATTTTTTTAAAAAAAGCAGCAACAACATCTCTGGAGTCAATAGTTTATGGTTCTATAGTCATAAATTCCTATGTTTGGCTTCTGATTTTTATGACTCTTAATGTGTGTGAAATGTGACTACCACTTCCTCTATAATGATTCCCATTTTTTTTTTTCCCCTGATAAGAAATAAACACTCCTTCTGCTGAAAATATATCACACTTTGCTTGGAGCACCCATTACACTTTACCTGATTATTTATATATTTGTATATTCGTAGAGATGTATTGTTTTCAATATATATATAGTTGATTTATTTTATTTTATTTTTTGCTGTGCCTGCCTTAGCAAAATATCACACACTAGGGGGCTTAAACAACAGAGATTTACCATCTCTCGGTTCTGGAGGCTGGACGTTAAAATCACAGTTGACAGGGTGGATTCTCTCTGAGGGCTGCGAGGGAGAATCTGTCCCAGGCCTTTTTGCTCCCTTCTGGTGACTTGCTAGCAATCTTTGGCATCCCTCGGCTTGTAGACATATCATCCCAGTCTCTGTGTCTGTCACACGTGGTGCTTCTCCTGTGTCTGTCTTCAGATCTGTCCCTTTAAGGACTCCAGCCATACTGGAGTAGGGCTCACACTACCGACCTTATGTTAACTTGACCACCTCCAAGTAAGGTTACATTCTAAGTTACTAGGAATTAGAACTACTACCTACAGGTTTTGGGAGACACAGTTCAATCTGTAGCATTGGATAAAGACATAGAATGTTCTTGGACTATAGCAGTCAAGCCTCCTCATTGTTTCTTCCATAGAGTCTAACAAAGTACCTCCAACATAACAGTGTACTATTTGTGGAATTAATTGATGGCATTGCCTGTCTATTGTAAAAGCCACGCTTTTGTTCAGCAGAACTCGTTTTATGTGTGTAACTCATTCCATAAATGAAAAAAGGAGGATTTAGGTACACACTTGGCTGTATTTCCTGCATTATCTCTTGCAACCATTTCTCCCAGGAATCTACAAGCCGCCTTCTTCTGAGTCTAGACAGATGGCTTAAGTCTAGTCACAGATCCTATCTTGGGACTCTCATGGAAATAAAGACAGAATGTAATTTCAGGGCCATTGATAATTGAAAGCCGTGGAAATGAAATTAATTGTCACATAAGGGCTATTTTTGCACACACCAACAGGTATGGAAGACTCCCTAGGAGATGGTTAGCACAGAAAAAAAATTTTCTTTTCCCTAAGAATTCCCTTTCTGTATTAAACTACATATAGCCCATCACTTTGGGATGTTACCAAAATTGATGGAATAAAATTAAACATTATTAATGTAATTCTCTTGTTTTACAAAGTTTTTCTTATATGCCAGGCATAATACTGATCTAGAATAGTGGAATTTTAATACTAAGGGTGGAAGTATGGGGGTAGGGCATGAAAACATGGGGAATTCCAAGTTCCTTAAAAAGACATGGAAATATAAGCAATGCTCATTCTGAAATCTAGATTTCTTCCGAAGTGAAACTTTAGTTTAAGAAAAGGAGTGGCTCTTCAGTGATTCATAAAAATTCTATCTCAAGGAAATCTGTTTTGAAGACTCTGAACTGACTGTATGCTCAAAAAATAAGTTATTGCAGAAGTTAAGACTAGAAATTCATATTTAAACTTGGAGGGACTTTTTTTGCCCTAATATGTATTTCAGAATCAGGTAGGAGAGCTTTGGGATAGAAAAGAGAAGAAGATAATGAGGTTGCTTTAACTCAATATTGCCTGAAATAAGTCAGTAGAGCCTGCGTGTATTAACAATGTTGCGATGAA
The DNA here is from genome assembly GCF_022355385.1 of Mustela nigripes. NCBI lineage: Eukaryota > Metazoa > Chordata > Mammalia > Carnivora > Mustelidae > Mustela > Mustela nigripes. Next base: position 96,534,122 of record NC_081559.1, read on the forward strand.
AGCACCTATTATTCTAGTGAGAGCTGACAGTTCCAAGTAAAAATACAAAGGAGAAAAGCCAGCAATACAAGTTCATTCCTTCATTGATATATTTATGTGCTAACAATATTAGCTGGTACATCTAAAACAGGCAGAATGCTTCATAGGTAACCATAGTAATAAGATTTGTAGGTAGCTTGTAGTTTTATTTTTTTATTTTTTATTGAGTTCTGGGCATGGGCCTAACTTCTGATACTTACTATGGGTGGAGGCCGCTTGTGATCTTGCCTCCAGACAGTGAGGCCATCTTTGCTCTGAAGCATGATCTTTCATTCGTGGAAGGTATGTGTGCCTTGGACACAGGAAGATTGTAAAGTGCCAGTCCTCTGAGTCTTAGAGCCAGTTAGAGGAGAAAAATTTTGAGTCAGGCAACTGTTTTAGGCAACAACAGGGACTTTATGGATGAATCTCTGAATCAGGAAATGAAAATGCAAGTGCACCTTAAGACATCATTTTTGCAAGTGGAAGAGCATTCAGGGTAAAACAATTTTGAGAACACCTCTGTGGCATGGCATTGAGGGTACTAGAAATTAAAAAAAAAAAAAAAAAAAATTGCAGATGCTCCTGAAAGCTCTGTAGGGAGAACCATGTGGATGAAAGACCTTTAGAAAGGCAGGTAGCTAAAATTAATTTGTTTTGAATACTCTGTATTTCAAAACACTGAGTTCTTTGAAAATCTCTGTATTTATTATGATGGAGGGGAGGGAGAGGGAATTCCTTAATCAGCGAGGCTCATTATTAAACTCCTTCTCTCTCCCAGAGTCTGGGACTGTGTGTGTTGGCCATGCTGAGTACAGCTCCCTCTTACTTATTGCTGCACAAAATCACATGAAGGTCACCAATTTAAAATGTCTCTTGACTTAACTGAATTGTATGCACTGTGAATGTGAATAAAATCCCTTAAAGTACGTAATAAGAGAGTAAATGTTTGCATTTTAAAGTTTTGGGGCAACATAGACACTACTTATTGGGAGAAGTGCATGAAGAAGTTTGTTTCAGCTGGGTTCTATGTCTAGAAGTTTCTCAAATTCTTTTCTCGTGCTGAATATCTGAGTGGATGAGTAATTAGATGATCTGCTTTGGAAAGGCTAATTAATTTAGCTGTTATGCAGGGACTGCTGCCACTGGTATCCCCATCTGCCCGCTCGACAAGGGCACCTGGCACTCGGCATTGTCATTCTTCTGTGGCGGGTGACTCCCCAGGATGCCTGTGTCTGCAGAGAATGGTCCTAGGCCTCCTGGGGGAGCTGATCTGCTTGCCTTACAGACATACTAGGTCACCACCATGCTCATATTCTTAGGGCCCACTCATAAATGGGGTAGGCCGATGATTCATTGAAACCTTTGCTCAGAATTTTAAGTGTGACTCTCTGCCCCAAGGTATAAGTGACAGTAATCATCTGTCTAATTTCTTTTAGGCATTTGGTGATATCTTTGTAGGGGAAAATGCTGGGGGGGTAGGGGTGTGCTGTTAATTGAAACAAAATTTATGCCTGAGCATTGGTTTATGTTGGGAGTTTGATTACTATTTTTATTCCACTCTGCAAGAAGTGGAGGTGGAATTTTGCATATTCCAGAAAAGTTCTATCAGCAGTTTTCATACTGATTGGCATTAAAGTGGTTAGGAATGTGTGTTTTCCTCGGAGACCTCAATAATTTCATGCATTATTTGTGACTACTTCCCCAGCAGTAGAGTTTGTTGTAAAAGAGGATAGTGGATATGGAGGTACAAGTCTAACAAGTGAGATTTTAACTGAATATGTATTCAGTGCTGTTTTGCATTTTTGGAAAACATGCATGGCGGTATTTAAACTTAAGAGCAGTGACATGATGAGCATGTTTTTCAGTCGGCTTGAGCCTTAGTTTCCCCATGGAAGGTGCATCAACAGTGCTCCAGCTTTGGGCCACAGGACTCCAAGGGGTCTATGACCTTTACAGACATCTATAAGTCAAACCTAATTTTATAAGAAGACTAGAATATTACTTCACCTTTCTCACTGTCCTTGGTCATGGGCATATACTGGTTTGTCAGAAGCTATTCACCCTGTGACATTGCAGCCTTCTGAATATAGACAGAGAAAGGAGAATCCAGATGTCATTTTTGTCAGCCAGATATTAAAGAGATTTGCAAATGTATAAAACAATGCCACTCTTCTTACTGATTTTTGTTTTAGAATCTATAGCTATATTCACAATTATATTGTGCTTACATTAACCTGTGATGGAATTACTATTATTCCCAATAAATTAGTATGTATTATCAAAATCTCAGTTTAATTGGGAATATGGTAAATGTTGATTGGGAGAACCCACAGAAACAAAAGTCTTTGGAGTCCTTGGTGATTGTTTTCAAAAATGTAAAGAGGTTTCAAATCCAAAAATTCTGAGAATCATTGAAATATACCACAGAGAGGATGATGATACTCATGTCATGGCATTATTTGAGGTAGAAATGTTTCATGTAAAGTGTTGAGGGTAGTGCCTGATATAGTAATCATTGACTAAATGTTAGCGATTAACTCGTCTCTTTTTAAGTTGAGGATGTGGTGATACAATGTATTGAAAAGGAAGAGGCAAGATAAGTCAGTCACATGTCTCCAAAAGAAGTGACCTGGATGAAACCATGACTCAAAGAGGCAGTAAAGTCTAATACCATTCCATTAAAAAGACTTGAGAAGTTTAGGGAATCACAGTAAAAACATATTACAGAGATTCTTCATTGTTAAAATAATTATGAGGAAAAACCTGTTTTCCCTGTATGACTTGTTGCTGAGATGTATGATCTTTAGAAAAATGAGTTTATTTTAAAAAATAGTAGACTGTATCTTCCCATTTAAAGGAGGTTCAATTTCAATTTTCTGATAAAATTATCACCTAGCTTTAATGGTTAAAATCCAGCTTTGAATGCAGTACTCTTGTTTTGTGCTTATGACATCTTAAGGCACAGGTTTGCTTAGGTGTGCTGTCTTTCTGACCTCGAGCTCTCTGAAAGTGGGACCATCTAGTTATCTGTATTTCCCAGGGCCAAAAAGAGTGCCAGGCAGAGAATGAATTCACATTGTTTGCGAATGTGAATGAATCAGAATTTTCATCATCATTGGATTATATGGTCACTTAGCAGAACATACTGAATAAATTAAAAGAGATTTATGCATATATCAATCATACATAACTCTTTATGTTTTTAAATAATTTGAAATACTTTGGAATATAAGAGTTTAACCTAAGAACCGAAACTAACATGAAGTTAGGGTTGTTTGGGGGATGCTGTAGGATTCTTTAATACCACGGTATCTTTGGGTTTATAAAATGCCAACAAATTCTTTTTTTCTTTTTAAATACACATATGAGCATGCCTAGCCCTAATTTTTTGTTTTAGTTCTAATATTTTTGTTCTAGTTGATTATAATTTATTTTATTTCCTATTATTCTTTGTTTTTCTACAAAGTCAAGTAGAGATGACACAGATTATCTGGCAGTTTCATCAAAACACAGAGTACCTACTCTAAGGACAGTTTCACTGGTGTGCCTAATGCATTGTTTGTATTTAGTAGTTTGGGGCAACGAGACTCACAATGAGTAGACATAATTCTTCACACTTAGGCTGCAAGCTGGTGCTGCTCTTCCTCCAGGGTATCCTCGCGGGGTGGGGGGGGGGGTCCCATCTGCTTGGTGGAGAGCAAGGCTGCTCACTGGTTTCATTCTCACTCATTCAGGCGGTGTGCCTGGGCCACCTTAGAGTTGCAATAGAACATTGATTTGTCTCTAGACAGGCCTGCTTTCGACACTCATGCAACAGATGGGTTTATGCTGCCCTTAAGTTTGTGGTCTCCACACATCACAGCTGAATATAGTCCTCCCCTGCAAGCAGCTGATTGTTTCTCTGAGGATGCAGACCTCGCAGGTCTTCTCTGGACTTGACAAATGCCAATTTCCTGTTGTCTTCATGGAGGACAGTCTTCCCAAACGCTGAAGCTGCATTTATGTCCGTGGTATGGGGAAGATCCAAGGTTCATATAAATACTTTTTGGTAGTGTTCTTTCTTATGTTGAGTTGAAATTATCTGGGACAATACTGACAGACTTCAGAAACCTGGGACAAATTCACCTTTTGGGTAAAACATTGAGTAAGGAAAGTAGTTCTGTTTCATCCCTGTTGGAGGGAAGAATTCTCTTTGCATTTAACTGAAAAGGAAGTGTTTGTGGATCTTTGTTTGTCTGTTTGTTTGTTTCATTGTGTGTATATTCTTTTTATCCTTCTTTTATGCCTGTTCTATAAATAAGGATCCATAGCTCTCAATAAAATATCCCTGGGCATTTGTTTTGCAATCCTAAAGTCAATACCCCCTTCATAATAAGCTACTGGCTTTGCTACAAACAGAAAACAAAACAGTAATGCATTGCAAAAGCACTTTTGTCTGTTTCCAACAGATGAGCTAAAGTCCTCAAATAGGAGCAAGAGTGTATATGTATGTGACTGTGTTTAATTTGCCTTGGGTAGCATGCAAGTCAAGGATGCTTTCTTTATTTTTGAACAAAGCTGTTTTTTTAAGAACCCTGAATTTGCATGAAAAAGATGCTGGTCCCATTTGGTTTCCCCACATATATTGGGACCTTGGGAGTTTGAAGATATGGTTTGCCAAGGGACTGCTGAACCCAAGGGCAAATGAGATGACTATAGAAAAGGCAGACCCACTTATTTTTAATACTTTGACTAAGTTGTTAATTTGAGCCGAGAAATGAGAACATCTAGAAATGCTTAAATTTTTATCAAGAACAACGCAAAAGGCAAGGGAAGCAAGGGAAAAAATGAACTACTGGGATTTCATCAAGATCAAAAGCTTTTGCACAGCAAAGGAAACAGTTAACAAAATCAAAAGACAACTGACAGAATGGGAGAAGATATTTGCAAACGACATATCAGATAAAGGACTAGTGTCCAGAATCTATAAAGAACTTAGCAAACTCAACACCCAAAGAACAAATAATCCAATCAAGAAATGGGCAGAAGACATGAACAGACATTTCTGCAAAGAAGACATCCAGATGGCCAACAGACACATGAAAAAGTGCTCCATATCACTCGGCATCAGGGAAATACAAATCAAAACCACAATGAGATATCACCTCACACCAGTCAGAATGGCTAAAATCAACAAGTCAGGAAATGACAGATGCTGGCGAGGATGCGGAGAAAGGGGAACCCTCCTACACTGTTGGTGGGAATGCAAGCTGGTGCAGCCACTCTGGAAAACAGCATGGAGGTTCCTCAAAATGTTGAAAATAGAACTGCCCTATGACCCAGCAATTGCACTATTGGGTATTTACCCTAAAGATACAATGTAGTGATCCAAAGGGACACATGCACCCGAATGTTTATAGCAGCAATGTCCACAATAGCCAAACTATGGAAAGAACCTAGATGTCCATCAACAGATGAATGGATCAAGAAGATGTGGTATATATACACAATGGAATACTATGCAGCCATCAAAAGAAATGAAATCTTGCCATTTGCGACAACATGGATGGAACTAGAGCGTATCATGCTTAGCGAAATAAGTCAAGCAGAGAAAGACAACTATCATATGATCTCCCTTATATGAGGAAGTGGTGATGCAACATGGAGGCTTAAGTGGGTAGAAGAATAAATGAAACAAGATGGGATTGGGAGGGAGACAAACCATAAGTGACTCTTAATCTCACAAAACAAACTGAGGGTTGCCGGGGGGAGGGGGTTTGGGAGAAGGGGGTGGGATTATGGACATTGGGGAGGGTATGTGATTTGGTGAGTGCTGTGAAGTGTGTAAACCTGGTGATTCACAGACCTGTACCCCTGGGGATAAAAATATATGTTTATAAAAAATACAAAATTAAAAAAAAAAATAAATGGAAAGAAAGAACATATGTGGGATGAAACAGTATTGGAAAGAAAATTTAGAGCACTAAATGCTTAAATTAGAAATAATGGAAGGTATCAAGTCAATAGTTTAAGGACCTATTTCAAGAGTCTTTAGAGTTTTCTATACAAAATCATGTCTTCTGCAAACAGAGACATTTTTACTTCTTCCTTTCTTATTTATTTTGGTATATAATTACCTTAGCTAAGTCTTCCATTACTAAGTTAAACAGAAGGGATGAGAGTGATCGCCTTTGTTTTGTTCCTGATCTTAAAGGAAAAGCTTTCAACCTTTCATGGTTGAATATGATGTTAGTTGTGGGCTTATTATATATGGCCTTTATTAAGGTGAATTATGTTTCTTCTATATCCAATTTGTTAAGACTTTTTGTCATGAAAAGATGTTGTACTTTGTCAAATCCTTTTTTTTTTGTATCCATTATGATGGTCATATGATATTCTATTTCATTTTATTAATTAGGTAATATGTCACATTTATTGATTTGCATGTATTGAATATCAGTATTATTTCTTATAAAATGCTGTGAATATACAATTTCAATTAGGATATATGAAATGGATTGGAAATAATATTGTATCTGTTGGGATTTTCTGACCATAACTAAATGATTGTTCTTTAGAATTATCAGACTCACTTTCATATATATATTAAAGTTGTTGAGAAAATAAAACAAACAAACAAAAAAAAAAGAATGACAACCTTTCATACAAAAATAAAATATGATTCCTACTAAAAACAAAAATCTTGCAAATTCATGACACACCAACATTATGACAGATTTGAGAGATTAGAAAGTACCAAACCTCAAGAAAGTATTCTTTTTTGCTTTTTTTTTGGCCTTGAAACACTTTTCAAAGGAAATAGGATTCAGAAACTTATGGCAAAAAATAGGTCAAAATTGGGATGCTTTGCTTACTGGGACTCAGATGGTACTGGTCTTGTCCTTCCTATACCACAGAAAACCCAGCTGTTACTTACAAGTCTTAGAGATGCCTGCTTCATGACATTATATATATTGCATTTCCCGAATAAATGATTTAAACCAATTACAGAGCATTTTTTTGGGAAGATTTTATTTATTTATTTAGCAGAGAGAGAGAGAGAGAGAGATCACAAGTAGGCAGAGAGGCAGGCAGAGAGAGAGAGGAAGCAGGCTCTCTGCTGAGCAGAGAGCCTGATGTGGGGCTCGATCCCAGGAGCCTGAGACCATGACCTGAGCCAAAGGCAGAGGCTTAACCCATTGAGCCACTCAGGTGCCCCCAGAGCATGGTTTTAAAGAGACAGTTGTATTTGCTATTCTCACGAATTCTGCTCATTCACTAGCTCACTACTTTGATTTATTAATTTTTTTTTTAATTTTTTATTTTTTATAAATTTGAATCAGCATAGCTCTCAAGTAACTAGACTTAAGCAAGTTTACAACTATATAAATAAGGAGCTCTAGGTTGCAGGGCTCATTCTGGGGATTATCATTTCTGAGACTCAGACTACACCGAGCTTTCTCATGCGTGTGTTACACATATCTACGTGGCTTTTGAAGTTTGGTACATTTTGAAGTTGGGTACATTTCTGGTCACGTGATGGTAGGTCAAAAATAAGCAGGTATTTCCAGTTTCTACATACTAATTTTGCTCTGTTTTACCAACTCAGATGGCTAACATGCTGCCACTTTGAAGATGAGCCTTTCACATCGGTTCACTCACTGTTTATTAAATGCCTAAAAATGGAATGTGTGGGCAGAATATAAAATTCATGACTTATGAACATTTTCCTTCTTAAAAACTAGGTAATGGCCAAATCTGTTAAATTTTTCTTTCAAATTGGGTTTTATAAGATTTCACATGAACCTATACTGTGTGAAAATTCCCAATAGTGTTATAAGGCAAATTCTTTAAGGATAAAATTGTGATGTTTCTAACCTTTAAGCTGTGTGAGGACTCTGTTCATCATTTAGTAGGATGATTGTGCTAAGACAGACTTTGCTCTGTTTCTAGGAATGTCTTCTTTACGCTAAACTGCTCTTGTAAAAAATTAACATGCTCTTAGCATACATATTCAATCTTGTGCTGAAGATTCAGCAATCAGGAATAATGAGTCCAGGAAATTTTTTAGATTATTCTTCCATTTCTACTTCTGTATCTTCTAGGTTAATTTCTTGAAGTGTGGTCCTAAGATGCTGAGTGTTCCTGAGACCTTTCAAGAGATCTGAATCTACAGAGAGACAGAGACATAGAGACACACAGAGAGAGAGAGTGTGTGTAGTCTCCTTTAATTGTTCTGACCAGTCATTTCATAGTTTTCACTGTAGTACCCTGACAAACCTTTTGTAAATTTATTTCCTAAGTATTTTATGTTCTGACACTATTGTAAATAAATTAAAAAAAAATTCCAGTTGTTTGATGCTAGTATGTAAAAACACAATTGCTTTTTGTGTATTGGCTTGTATCTGTGACTTTGCTAAACCCACTTATTAGTTGTATAGCTGTTTTAGTAAGTTCCTTAGTATTCTCTATTTGAAAAGTTTTTATCTGTGAATAGAGACAATTTCACTTTCTCTTTATTGACATTCACATCTTTTCTTTGTCTTGTCTTATTGAACTACATAGGAGTTTTGCCGGTCTCTGGACTTTATATAAGATTTTTTTTTTATTATTATTCATTTGACAGACAGAGATCACAAGTAGGCAGAGAGGCAGGCAGAGAGGGGGGGGGAAGCAGGCTCCCCGCTGAGCAGAGAGCCCGCCGTGGCGCTCGATCCCAGGATCCCGGGATCATGACCTGAGCTGAAGGCAGAGGCCTCAACCCACTGAGCCACCCAGGCGCCCCTGGACTTTATATAAATGGAATCATAAACTATACAGTCTTCTCAGTTTGCTCTTTCCATGCTTTCATCTGCTGTGGTGCTCTCTGTGTTGTTGTGATCAGGTATACATGACTCCTTCTCAGCACTTTCTGGTATCCCAATGTATGATTATGTAGAAGTTTACCCATTCGGGGCGCCTGGGTGGCTCAGTGGGTTAAGCCGCTGCCTTCGGCTCGGGTCATGATCTCAGGGTCCTGGGATGAAGTCCTGCATTGCGCTCTCTGCTCACTGGGGAGCCTGCTTCCCCTGCCTTCTCTGTCTGCCTCTCTGCCTACTTGTGATCTCTCTCTGTCAAATAAATAAATAAATAAAATCTTTAAAAAAAAAAAAGAAGTTTACCCATTCTGTTGTTCATGGGGTACACATTTTTAGTTTAAGGTGATAACAAAGAGTGCATCTACGAACATTCTAGTTCATGTCATTTACTGAACATACCTATGCACTTCTGTTGTGTATATACTTAGTTGAACTGCTCATAAAGTATAGGGTATGTTCTTTGATTTCTTTGTCCTTGTATCTACCATGTGTTTATTTTTCATATTAAACCAGAAGTCAGTCTTGTTCTTCTCTTTCAATTCTTTGCTCCTTTCATCTGCTCATTAAGATTTGGGTCAGAGAACACAGATTTCTTTGTTGCTCACCTGACAAAGAGGAGCGTGATTTCATCTCTGCCTGGCTTCTTCCTCTTGAGTTTGTTTCCCTCAGTCTCTATGCATGGGTCCTGCCCCGAGCTCCCAAAACTTGTTCTCCTCAGGGATCTCCTGGTTCTAGTTTTCTTCTTCTAATATGTCTCTGTAGGCACGAATTCAAAGAGAACTATTCCTACTAAAAAATTGACTTAAGTGTAACCAAACTAAAGCACATGTCTTGTTGGCAGTCGTAGGCATTTCAAAGACCCAAGCAGTTAGGCCTGGAGAAATCCTCTCACTCAGCTAGGAATTTGGTTGCTCCCTTACTGTTCGCTAGTAGCCAAATAGCCAGTCCCATGTAGAGGGAAGGCTGAGGGATGAAATATCACACAAATGGTTTCACCACTTCATAACCAAAGAAGGATTTGGGGGAAAATCTGTGCTAATACTAAGATTGGAAGATTACTGGAAGGGTTCACTTACCACTACTTCATCTGTAACCTTTTTTCTTAAGAATCATTAGCTATCCAAAGTGTAGTATCTATCACTTTACAAAACATTCTTGAGATTCTGGTGAATATTAAATTGTATTCTAATTGAAATCAGAATTACAATTATAAAGATACAAAATGGACCCCATTGTAAAATAAAGGATGCTAAAATAAATGCTTTTAAATTTTACATATTTTCTAAGCCCTGAAAAACGATAAGCAAATTTTTAATTTAGGATTTGTGAGATAAAGAAAGCCTAAAGTTTGATCCTAATACAATTGATGCATACCAGCTGGGAGCTGAGCCTATCTGAGCCTCAGTTTCCAAATTTGTAAATGGGGATAATAAAGCCTATTATAGTGTTGTTGTCAGACATATATAAGAGCATGGTACTTTGATGTGGCAAGTCTGTAAGTGATTTTCTATTATAATTTCAAGAATATCAATTCAAGATTCAAGCCTGTTTGCCTTTTAAAATTCACCATCAGTAAAGAACAACAAAAGAAATGAAAATAACTCTATGTAAGCAAAGTTGATACAGAAAGGACCACTGAAATATTTTCGCCACAGGAAAATTTGTTTCCAAATTATATATGTTCATGGACGTAGAGGGAAGTTTTTACTTAGCATTTAGGGTTTATTTGGCTTTTATAAAATCCAAGGCAAAAAAAAAAAAAATCTCTTTCATGACACTCAATGAAAACAATGCACGAATGACTTTAAATATTTATAGAAAGTTTAGTGGAGGAAGTGAGCTAAACCAGGGAAGGAGTTCCTCTGGAGACCTCAAAAGAATGTTTCAAAGCCATGCCAGTGTACCTCTACCCTGAGAAGAATAGGCAGCTAACCACGTGCTTTTGTTTCCCCAGGGAGAAATTGGCTGTGGCCCGGCTGCAGCGAGAAGTTGCCCAGAGAGGAAGTGAGGGGGCCATGGTAAGTGCTGGCTGGTCTCTCCTGATCGTGCACCTCCCTTCCAAAGGTCTCTGGCTTGAAAAGCATTTTGTCTCCTTAAGGACATCTAAGGAAAATATTTACTTGCAGCAAACTTAAGGATGTATTGGTAAATAATGTGTTTTTTCCTAATGCAGTTTGGACAGTTCTGCCATTTGCAGACAGGGAGAGAGGGAGGGAGAGCGGAGAGCAAGGGTGGGATTAATTGAGAAGAAGAACTGTCTGGGCTTTGAAGGGGATGTTCAGACATTCAGACTGGTTATATGGCTTTATTTCCTTAAGACCCCGGCTTCCAGCTGTGAGCGGAGTGTCAGTAAATGAGCAGTGTTGGGTTCTCAGCTAAGAACAGTTCAACACAGCTCTAGCCTCTCAGTTCTTTGAACTTAGAAACAAACAACCTAAGAGAAAATGAAGAGGTTTGCTAATGTACTTGCCTTCCACCCTTTTCTTTCTCTGCACTATTGCAGTGTGTTTCTCCCTGTCCTTCTCAGCGTGTGCCGTTCAGAAAACGGATGTTTCCTTGTGTTTTGAATTATACTAAAAATCAATATGGTTGTTTTGGTCCATAGTAACTTCATTTTATCGACTCTCTGCAAAAGTCTCTGCCTGTGTGCCGCTCTAACATCAGAGATGACTGTCTGGGGTCCCAGGGTGCGGACATGTGTGGATTTAACTGCTGCTGCTACCTCTGAGCAAAAAAAAAAAAAAAAAAAAAAAAAAAAAAGGACAGCAGATTTTTTTTTTTTTCCCCACTTAAGACAAAACAGAGGCACAGGTGAAATTTTTCAGCACAAGAATTATCATTTTTAAAAAAGAGAAGTGACACATTTTCAGACCCTGCAGACTGCTTGTTTGATTTCATGAGAGTTAATTGACGAGCCATCCCCCAAAAAGAATAAGAAATTGGTAAAATATGCTGGCCTCGCACTTCTCTCAGAGAGGATAAAGATGTGGAGCAAGAGCCTGAATGTTTAGTGGGCTCTGGAATGGTGCAGTGGCCTTTGAGCATGCTAAAATATTTAGGGGATCACACTGTTTGCAATTCTAGTGATCTTAATGCAGTGAGAATCTTAAATGTTCAAACAATAGGAAACAACTGCTCACAAGCATCTTTGAGCAATGAAACAGAGATAGGTTGGAGAAAATGAACATTTAGTCACATAGTGAACTAAAAATGACCAATCTGGATTTTGTTGGCATTGGGATATGTGTATGGACTAGGCCATTCTGCGATGTTTTTTGTTTCAGGCTAGCTGCTGTTGTACATGGTGAATGCTAAGAAGTGACAACTTTTCTAGGCCTCACTTCATATATATATATATATATTTTTCTGTACAATTTTTTCATCTTCAAAATGAGGAGGTTGGAATTTTATGATTCCATTAACTTAGTGGATCATGCCACTGAACATTTGTTATGTAAAGTTTTTATGATAGGGAGCTTTTCCTCATAATAGCTAAATGCTATTTAAGCTCTTAAGAACAGGCCTCTAAAGAATATCTCTTTCTGACTGCCAATGAATGGATCTCAGCTGAAGTAATCTCAGGCATATAACTCTGTAGTCTTTAACAAGATAAAAAACCCCTTTAGAAACATTGTAATAATTGTTCAGCATCAGAAAAACACAAAGACACAAAAAGATTACTCTCATTGCTCAAAAAACAACTTCAGAAATGTTCCCAGTATTTTCTTATTCTTATTTTAGTTATGGTAATGAAAAATCACACTTAACATGTTGATTGATTTAACAAGCATTCATTGGGCACCTATTCTGTGCCTCACACTGTCCTAGGCCCTGGGAAAGCTTCAGATGGGGTGGTGCGGGGGGGACCAGGCAAAAATCCAAGAACTTAAATTCTAGTGGTTGTGGAGACCAGACAGACATTGGAAGTATTTAGAGTGATAGATGGTGGAAACAGCTATGAAAAAACAAGATCAGGGTAGGAGAGATTGGGAGTTCTAGGGCATCACTATTTTAAATAGTGTTTCAAAGAAGTAAATCACTGGAAAGTTAGTATTTGAGCAAAACTTGAAGGAGGCAAAGGAGTGAACAGTGGTGATATCTGGGAGAGAATCATTCTAGTCTGAGAGGTCAGCATACAGAGGATTGGGGTGCCCGAGGAAAAGCCTGGAGACAGGCTGGCTGGAGCGTGTTGGTGGGGAGAGGGTGAATAGTAAAAGATGCAATCAGTGAAACGAGGGAGGACAGAGGGGTAAGCCAGGGATCTCTGGCTCACGCCGGGAGTGATAGGAGCCCTTGAAAGCAGTGCCATGATGTGATTTACTACTATTCATAGAACTGTTTACCCCCTCCATAATTTATCACATCTCAATTCCTTCGAGGCACCGTAAGCTCTGATTTTCATTAATGCCTTTTACTTTTTTGTTCTCCCTCTTTCCCAGTGTTTTTCTCCTCTTTACTTACCTCTGAGTTTTCTACTTAATTACCTGCTACAGCTTTTCTGCTCCTTGGATTCATTTATTTCTGAAGTCCTGATTCGTTCAGTATCTGACAGTTGCTAAAGTCAGGCAGTTCTGTTCATCCTCTAAATTTGATTCTTGCTGTTACAAGCCCAGAACTTTTGTCATGTCTATAGCGGAAGAGAAAAAAGAGTTCATCACAAGCACATCACATTGTTAAAGACTACTATTTACAGTAATGTTTATTTTTATCCACAGGAAAGGAAAAATGGTATGGAAAGTTAAGTATTTTGAAAAAAAGATATAGTTGAGGAAGGTATTGATTTTTAGAATCTCAGTGAACATTTTATAATCAGGGTCTTTAATGTAAAATGCAAATTTTAAAAATCTGACTTTGTGCAATCTCTTTACTTAGAAGCTTTAAGATAGTATTCAAGGCACCATTTTTGAGAGGTTTATTTTATTTTTTAACACACTTTTTATTTTGGAATAATTTTAGCCTTAAAGGAAGTTTCACATCTGTATCCCCTTGATCTGTTTTCTAATGTTAATGTCTTCCATAAGTATGCCATAGTTTTAACAACTAAGAGATTACCCTTGGCATGTTGCTATTAACCAAACTTCAGATTTTATTAGAATTTCACCAGTTTTCCCAATAATTTCCATTTTATGATCTAGGATTCAATCCAGAGTACCACACTTCATATAGAGAGATTGCTGTTTAATGGCTAGTTCATACAAATGTGGGGGATAAAGAGACTGTATGCTTGGGAGTGAGGCAGGTCTGGATTCAAAGTCCATCTCTGCCAGTAGTAGCTATGTGGGCTTGGGCACATTACTAGTTTTTATCAGTTCTGCCCGTTCTTTTGTTCTGTTGACCTAAGTATTTATTTTCAGTAATTAGATATTTCATATTTGTTTCCTTTGTTTTTGACTCTCATGAAATAACTCACTATTGTTTTTATACTTACTTTTTATTATTTTTCAAAAACTACTGTAAAATCATTTTGTCTTCATTCTTGGAGATTCTGTTTTCTCTTGTACTCCCTAACACTGGTTCAGTGTAAGTATGACATCTATTCTGTCCTTAAGACTTTAATGTCATCTTAAATTTGGCTATATAAAAAAGGCTCATTCTACCCCAGGAATAAAAGATATTCATTATCATTATTTTTAGAAAATATATAGTTTTTTTCTTTTTGTTAATCTTGGCATCATCTAGATGAAATTAAGTTAGTGTGAGGTAAGGTTCAAAAGGAATATTTTTCCCAAATCATTTATTAAATAGTCTAAACTTTACTGTCACCTTTACTGTATTCCAAATACCCCTATTAATCTGCATGAGTTACTGGACTGCTTATACTTTTCCATTAACCGTCATTAATTCTTAAAAGATCCTAAATTGTTTTAGTTACTAGAAATTGATAGTTTACTTAACATTTTGTAGGCCAGATTCCTTGTGATTATACTTTCTCCTCCAAACTTGGAAAGCCAATTTTATTTATGAATAACAATAAGAATTTATGAGTTAAAATATGTGTTTATATTTTTAAAAATAGTAAAGAGCATTTTATATGTATCTACCACACAACAAAATATTGTAGTGAGACCATTTCAAAATGACAAGGAAACTGGCTTAAGTATATTTGCTGTTTTCTTAAGCTGATATTAGATTTTTAGAAGAGTATCACTTGTGCCACTGTTTAACTTTTTTTTTTATCAAAGAGTTATTAATGTCTACAGAACACTAATACTCTTCCAGACATAATTTTTAAAATGCTTTGGCTAATTATGCAAAAGCTTATATATGGTTCCTTTTCATCTCACTGGGTAATTTCTACTTGGGAAAAAGAAAACTATTAATTCTTGATTTCTCATCTCAAGGCACTAGGAAAGGAAACAGAGGAAGCCCATTTGCCCTGTTGTAAGATTCCTTTTTTTTCTGCCTCGAGATACTCAGATATTGCCTCGATGTTACCATACTGATGGTTAGCTAAATTCATTATCATACCCTCCCTTTTTTTTCTCACAATGATCTTCCAAGGAACAATGGGATTGAGATATTGGCAGAACAGGAATTTGAAGAAAAAACAGAAGAGTCTGAGGAAGTAGGAAGATCAGAATCCTTGGAACCACTGTGACATCCTTCCTGGAGGACAAGGCAAACTCATGGCCCCAGAAGGTCTCACTACATCTTGCTCATTCAGAGCCACAGTGTGGATAGCCAGCTATGGTGCTGACACTAGAGTTGGGGGGGTTGGAGATACAAACTCGGGGAAGAACATGTATAAAACCTTCACCTCTGTAGTGCAGTGTTCAATACCTATTAATTAAACAAGAAGAGGTCATTCCTCTTAAGAGACACGTACAAAAACAGGAACATTGTACGCAGTCCAGGTTAACATAGCCTTGGTGAACTATCATGGTTTTACTTAGTATGCCCTTCTTGACATTGCTGAAGAGCTGTATAGATAACTGTAGAGTCTGGACTCTGGTAGTCAGAAGACTTCCAAGAAGGGGAATTCAGAGTTTGGAAGCCCAGGACTAAGGGAGCATAGAGCCATTGTCTCTAGGAATGCCAATTCTTACTATTAGTTTTCTTGGGGTCAGGATATGGTTTTGATAGAAGTTTGTTGTTCACAATAGTCCAGTAGGTCATACATCTGATTTTCCATCTGGAGTCAAAGATAGGGGGTTAGGTTGGGACCAAGGTGAATTAAGTGCTTCTTTTTCCTTTTTAAAAAGATACTGTTAACATAAAATATTTCATTAGTTTATGATGCACAACACATGATATGGGTGTATATATAGTGAAATGTTACCACAGTAAGTCTAGTTAACATCCATCATTATTCATAGTTCTAAATTTTTTTCTTTTGATGAGAATTGTTAAGATTCTCTTAACAACTTGAAAATGTAAAATAAAGTATTCTTAACTATAGTAATCATGCTATATATTATATTCTAAGAATTTTTTTTATTTTATAACTGGAAATTTGTACCTTTGGCCACCTTCATCCATTTCGCTCATCACCTCTGGCACCTGCTAGTCTGTTTTCTGTATCTATGATTTCATTTCATTTTTTTAAAGATTTCACAAATAAGGTCATATGGTATTTGTCTTTCTCCATCTGACTGATTTCACTTAGTGTATTGCTTTCAAGGTCCATCCACATTGTTGTAAATGGCAAGATTTCCTTCTTTTCATGGTTGAATAATATTCCACTACATAAATATATATGTTCCATTTTCCTTATCCTTTCCTATGTTTTTGGACACTAAGGTTGTTTGCATAACTTGGCTGTTTTAAATAATGCTGTAGTGAACACGGGGGTACAGATATCTCTTCAAGATAGTATTTTTTTCCTCTGAATAAGTACCCAGAAGTGAAATTGCTGGATCATATGGTACTTCTATTTTTAATTTTTTGAAAAACCTCTACATAGTGGCTACACCAATTTACGTTCCCACCAACAACACACAAGAGCTTCCTTTTCTCCACATCATGGATGATTTTTGTGTCTTGTGTATATAATAGTCGTTCTAATACTGTTGTGTTATTGTGAGGTGGTATCTCATTGTGGTTTGGGTTTGTACTTCCCGGAAGTGAAGTTGAGTACCATTCCAGGAGCCTATTATGTATCCTCTATATGTCTTATCTGTAAAAAAAAATCTTTATTCAGCTCCTCTGCCCAATTTTTAATTGAATTGTTTTTTATTATTGAACTGTTTGAGTTCTTCATATGTTTTGGACATTAACCCCTCATCAGGTAAATAATTTTCAAATACTATTTTTCCGTTCAACTGTAATTTTTTTTTTTTTAATTTCTCTTTCTGGTCACCATTAGTGTGTTAAAGTATAAGTGGTTTTTGAAAAACTGTGTTTTTAGCAGTATGGAAAGCTTGGACTTGTCTCTTGCATTAATATGTTGATGTTAGAAGCAATCATTTCAGTTGTTTTAGGTATCATCCAAAGAAGAGAAACATCTGGGATGATACATCATTTACAGTACTTATCATTGGCTGAAATATATCCACATTATATATCTGGAAAAAGAGCCAGAACTTTTTGTTTTTCCTTATAAAAGCCAACTTAGAAAGTCATACCTACTTGACTTTTAATTTACTAATGTTTTAAAAGGGTAGGTGTTAAACTTCAGGACATATTTCTGTATATAAACTAAATTTTGGAAATAGGCCCTGCATATTATTTTGTTCATTTATTTTTTCAACATATCCAGCAGAGAATATAATGAGGCTCTTACTTTCATGAAATGTAAAAAGAAATCAAATACTTGTTATACAAATATATCAGTGTCCTACTTTTCACGATCCCTTTTCAGCCAGTAGTATCAGAAATCAATAACAAAAAGTCTTTTGGACAGCTCTGAAAATTAAAATATAATATTTTAAGTAATTCATTTTTTAAAGATTTTACTTATTTATCTGACAGTGAGAGAGAGATTACAGTAGACAGAGAAGCAGACAGAAAGAGAGAGAGCAGACTCCCCGCTGAGCAGAGAGCCTGATCTACAAAGGGCTCGATTCCAGGACCCTGAGATTATGACCTGAGCAGAAGGCAAAGGCTTAACCCACTGAGCCACCCAGGTGCCCCTTAAGTAATTTATTTTTAAATTAAAAGCGAACTTAGAAATATTTAAACTTAGTGACAATGAAAGCAGTACTTTTGAGATGTAATTAAATTAATAATTAGAGTGAAATGTATTAAATGTATTAAATGAAATGCATGAAATTGGCAAAGAATAGATTTAAAATTGATTAATCATCCAATCATATAGTAATAAGGAAAAATAAAATGTACCTAAATAAAGAAGAAAGAAATAATGAAATAGCAACGAGTGAAGTACAAAATGAAGAAATAGCTTGAAATTGTCAGCAATACTAATTTCTCTATTTACAGATAAAAATGATAAGACCATTGGACCATGTAAACACTGGGTATTTGATATTGCATTATAAATATTTAGGTATACTCTTATTATTATGGTTGTGTGTTTTGAGTCCTTACTATTTAGAGATATATGCAGGAATATTTACCAGTAAAATGACTACGTTTTTCTGGGTTTCTGTGATGTCTAGTTTTACTTAAAAATAATACTGAAAGAGGGAGTTTAGTCATTTAGAGGAAACGAAATTGGCCATATTTGGTAACTATAGAAGTTGAGGCTTTATTGTCTTTCTTCTTACTTTTATAAATGTTAAAAAAATTTTATTTGAAATTTTAAAATATCTTCACCCTAAAAGGCTGTCAGGCTTTGATGATTTTACAGAGTTCAGCCAAACTTTAGTGAAGGAGATACTGTTTTACACAGATTGGTGCTGAAAAGGAAAATGAGAGAACTACCCCAGGTCATTGTTTAAAAATAAGTTTTTATTTCTAGAACAGTTAAATGTTTCAAAAAAAATTGCAGAGATAATATGGAGAGTTCCCATATGTCCCATACAGTTTCTCCAACTCTTAACATCTTACATTACTGTGATATATTTGTCACAATTAATGATCCTATATTGGCACATTACTATTAACTAAACTCCACAATTATTCAGATTTCTCTAGTTATACCTTATGTCCTTTTTGTCTTTCAAAATCCCAGCCAGCATATACAATACATTCAGCTGCATGTCTCCTAAAGTTCTTTTTGGTTGTGATAGATTCCTTGCTTTTGATGAACTTGGCAGTTATGAATACTAGTTAGGGAATTTTAGGGATTTGTCTCATTGAAATTTATCTGATTTTTTTTTTAAATGACTTATTTTTGAAAGGTAGACCACAAATTAAAGTGTCATCTTCACCCCTTCATATCCAGGTTACACATTATCATTATAACTTACGACTGTTGAGGTATATGGTTGACATCGTTGAGGTAGGGTTTGCCAGGTTTCCACCATGAAGTTTCTCTGCATCCACCACTTTCCATACTCTACTCTTTGGAAGGAAGTCAGAATGCATAGCCCATACTTTTGGATTGTTGAGTTGGTTCCACCTCCTTGAGGGTAAAGTATCTACATAAATTATTTTGGATTCTTCTGCATGGCATTTTTGTCTCTTCTTCCCCATTATTTTCAGTCATGTACCTATATTATGAATATATTGATGTTTACTTTATATAAAGGCTTATCAACCAATATAAACTATTTTACTGCTGAAATTATTTAAGCTTGGGGCATTAGGAACTACTTCCA
The DNA here is from genome assembly GCF_022355385.1 of Mustela nigripes. Taxonomy (NCBI): domain Eukaryota; kingdom Metazoa; phylum Chordata; class Mammalia; order Carnivora; family Mustelidae; genus Mustela; species Mustela nigripes. Next base: position 96,553,641 of record NC_081559.1, read on the forward strand.
TTGGCTCCTGTGCCCATTGATACAGTGCTATCATTGTTTTTGTTGGTTCATTATTCTCTTTTTTCCCCCAGTTTTAGTGAGATGCAGTTGACATACAGCATTGTATAAATTTGGTATATACAGCATAATGACCTGACTTACATATACTATGAAATGATGACCACAGTAGGTTCAGTTAACATCCATCACCACATACAGAAATATTTTTTTCTTTGTGATGAAACTCTTAGGATTTACTCTTAACAACTTGTATATATTATATAGCAATAGTAACTACAGGTTATCACGTTATACGTTTTTCTCCAGTACTTATTTATCTTATAACTGGAAGTTTGTGCCTTTGACCACGTTCATCCCATTTTACCCTTGCTGCTATAATCATAAATCTCATCTTTTATTCTTTGAGTTATTTTTAAAAATTTCGATTCCACATACAAGTGAGATCATGTAATATTTGTCTTTCTTTGTTTGACATACTTTAATTAGCATAATATTCTCAAGGTTCATCTATTGCTATAAGGGGCAAGATTTCTTCATTTTGTTGAATTCATTATGTATATAATGAATTATATTATTATTATTAAATATTCTATATAATATGTAACATTATATATTATATATATTATTACATATTACATATTATATATTATGTATATAATGAATTCAACAAATTATATATACATATGTATGCCGCACTTTCTTTATCCATTCATCCATCAGTGAACACTTAGGTTGTTTCTGTGTCTTGGCTATTATAAATAGTGCTGCTATGAACATGGAAGTACACATATGTCTTTGACATAGTGATTTCATTTCTTTTATATATATTCCAAAAAGTGAAACTGATAGATCATATGATAGTTATATTTTTAATTTTTTTGGGAACTCCATGCTGTTTTTCATAGTGACCACACCAGTGCACATTCCCACCAACAGTGCATGAGTTTCCTTTCCTCTGCATCCTCACCAGCATTGTTGTCTTTGTCTTTTCAATGCTGGCCATTCTAACAGGCATGAATGAGGTGGTATCTCTACTGTTTTCATTTGCGTTTCCTTAATGATTCCTTATGTTGAACATCTTTTCATGTACCTATGAACTACTTATAGATCTGCTTTGGCAAAATGTCTGTTCAGGTCCTTTGCCCATTTTTTAAATTTTAATTTTTTTCCTCTTGGGTTTTATGAGTTACCTATATATTTTGAATATTAACCCCTTATCAAATATGTGATTTGCAAATATTTTTAATCATTGCATGTATTGTCTTTTTCATTTTTTTTTTTGGTTGTTCCTTTTGCAATGTAGAAAATTTTGAGTTTATCATAGTCTCATTTCTTTATTTTTCATTTTGTTGTTTGTGCTTTAGGTGCCCTGTGAAGACAATTGTCAAGAGTCATATCAAAGAGCTTTTTTTTTTTATGTGTTCTTTGGGTAGTATTGTGGTTTCAGGTCTTATATTTCAGCCTTTAATTCATTTCATGTTAATTTTTGTGAGTAGGAAAGATAAGGGTCTAGTTTGATTCTTTTGCATGTGAATATCTGATTTACCAGCACTGTTACTGAAGAAACTGTCTTTTTTCCACTGAGTATTTTGGCTCCTTTATAAAATTAGTTGACTATATGGGCTTAGGTTTATTCATGTTCAATTCTGTTTCATCAGTCTATGTGTCTGTCTGTATGCCAGTTTTTAACTGTTTTAAACCACTGTTTTATCATACTGTTTTAACCACTGTGACCTTATGATATAGCTTGATGCCTCCCACTTTGTTCTTCATTTTCAGGTTTGCTTTGGTTATTTGGGTTTGTTTGTTTGTTTTGGTTCCATATAAATTTTAGGATCATTTTTTCTATTTTAAAAGATGCCATTGGAATCTTTATAAGGATTGCATTGAACTACAAATGGGTTTTGGAAATATTGTCATTTTAACAATAATAATTCTTCAAATTTATAAACACAGGACATCTTTTATCTCCCCTGCCTTTGTTCCTTTCTTTGTTCCTTCCTTTTTCCTTAGCACTTTCTTAATTTCTGCCATTGCAAGATGCTTTGGTCTCATCTTGTATATTTCCTGCCACAGTGTTAGAATCAGCCATTTCCCTAAGGAGCATTGTTTCCTTTTATGACAAGGGTATTTAAAAATCAAGATACAAGTGGTAGGTGCCGACTCACTTTTATGAAGCTTGTTTTTTAAAGTGGTATTTATTCTAGGAATGCAATGATTGCTTAACATCAGAAAAGGGATTAATGCAGTTGACAATGGTAATAGATTAAATAGAGAAAATACGTTTTCACAAGATACAGAATAAAACATTTGATAAAATTCAACCCCAGTTTATAATTTTTTTAAAAAGATTTAGTCAGCTAAGAATAAAAGGGCATTTCTTTATGTAGATAAAAGATGCCCACTGAAAATCTTCAGTAAGCATTGTTACTTAATGCTGAAAAGTCAGAAGTATTCCTTTTAAAATCTGTAACCAGACCAGGATGCCTCCTCTTACTGCTTCTTTTCATTGTACTTTAAGATAAGTAAGTGATAGGGGCACCTAGGTGGCTCGGTCAGTTAAGCATTTGCCTTTGGCTTAGGTCATGATTCCAGCATCCTGTGATTGACCCCACACTGGACTCCCTGCCTAGCAGCGAGACTGCTTCTCCTTCTGCCCCTCCCCCTCTGCTTTCATGCTCTGTCTCTCACTCTCTCAAATAAATCTCTAAAAAAAAAATAAATGATATAAGGATTGGGGAAAAAAAATCAAAATGTGTATTATTTGCAAATAATAGTTGTCTAAATAGAAAATCTAACATCCTCTTAAACTTTAAGAAGATTGTTGGATATAAAATGAATATGCAGAAGTCAATAGGAATTGAACACATCAATTATCAACTCTTAAAGTGTGGTTTTAAAAGATAATACTTAAAGTCTTTTTTTTTTTTTTTAATGTATATAGGAATAAATCTAGAATGGTGTCACCAGGGTGGCTCAGTTGGTTTAGCAACCAACTCTTGATTTGGGCTCAAATCATGATCTCAGGGTCTTGAGATGGAGCTACAAGGTCCGGCTCCATGATCGGAATGGAGCTTGCTTAAGATTCACTCTCTCCCTCTGCCTCTGCCCTTTCCTGTCACACATTCTCTCTCTCTCTTTCTCTCATAGAAAAAGATCAATATTCTTACTCCCCTTTCTTGGTGACCTCAGACCTGGCCCGTGGTAAGATTTGATTAAATGTCCACTTTCCTTTTATTCCAAGTCACATATTGGAGAGAGACTATCTATCAGAAAACTTGGAAACTATTCAGGATTTTTTCTGTTTATCAAACAGGACAGGAATTTCTGAAGACTACTTAAGTATAAAGAAGTATCTCATAGTCTTTTGTGAGGCTAAAATGGCCTTCTTTGATTCTGTATTTTGCATTTGAAAAGGGAACAGAGAGGTATAGAACACCGTGAAGCAAGTACCTTCTCTTCTCCTTATACTTTTAAAAATTGAAGCAAAATTTATATACAATGAAATGTACATATGTCCAATTTGTTGAGTTTAGACAGATGTATTTACTTATAGTGCCTACACCCTGGTTGAGAAATAGAATATTTTTATTGCCACAAAAAGTTCCCTCTTAACCCTTTACAGTTATACAATCTCCCTCTGGTATACTTGATATATTCACACATTATTTTTGCCTATTCTTCAATTTTATATAAGTTTTATACAGTATGTATTCTGTTGTGTTTTATTTCCTTCAACATTTGAGATTCATTCATGTATTGTGTGTCTCAGTAGGTTTTACTTGTTTCTTAATAGCCAATTAGTATTTCATTGTATGAATATTCTACAATGGGATTATCCATGTTTCCTTTCAATAGATATTTGTATTTTTTTTCAGTTTGGTTTGTTATAAATAAGGCAGCTATGAAATTCCTGTACATTTCTTTTTGTGGTTATATCAGTCCATATCACATATGTGATTTTGTAAATACTTTGTCCCATTCTGTAGGTTTCCTTTTTACTTTGATAATTTCCTTTAAAGCACCAAAGTTTTTAATTTTGAAGAACTATAATTTATCTGTCTTTTCCTTTGTCACTTTTTGTATCATATCTAAGAAGGCGAGGATTAACCAAGATCACAAAAGCTTTCCTCTAAGAGTTTTATAGTTATAGCTCTTACTTTTGGGTCTGTTGATGTCGTATTAGTTTTGGGAGTAGAATTTAGTGATTCATCAGTTCCATGTAACTCCCAAGTGCTTGCTCATTACATCAAGTGCCTGCCTTAATGCCCATCACCCAGTTACCCCATATGCCCCCCATCTTCCCTCCAGCAAACTTCAGTTTGTTTCCTTAAGACTCTCTTAAGGTTTGCCTCATTCTTTTTCAAGATTGTTTTGACTCCTCTAGGCCCTTTGCATCTCCTTATGAATTTTAGGATCACCTTGTTAATTTCTGTGGGGTTAAAAAAAAAAAAGTCAACTGAGATTTTTGGTAGGGTCTGCATTGAATTGGTTAGATTCGTTTTGTTGACATTTTTACTTGTTATGGAGGAAATGTAGAGTACACATTTTTTGTGTCTAATGTTTTCACAGAGTATAATGTTTTTGACATTCATTGATTATATTGTGTATATTAGTAGTTTATTCCCTTATATTGCTGAGTACTATTTCTTTGTGCAAATACACATATGTTATCTATTCTGTAGATAAACTTTTGGGTAGTTTCTAGTTGTTAGCCATATGAATTAAGATACTATGAACATTCATGTGTAAATCATTATTATGGGTAAATATTTTTATTTCTCTTGGACAAATACCGAGTGGGACTGCTGGATCTTATGTTAAATGTATGTGTAGTGTATAAGAAATTGTCATTTTGTTTTCCAAAAGAGCTGTTCCATTTCACATTTCAACCAGAAATCTATGAGAATTTTGGTCAGCTGACATCCTGGCTGGTATTTGAAACTTTTAGTCTTTTTAACTTTAGACATTGTCATTGATATGCCGTGGTATCTCATTGTGAATTAATTTGCATTTCCTTGATAATGAAAGATTTTGAGCACTTTCACCCACCTATTGTCCCTTTATATGTTTGGTAATTTGTGCTTATTTGAGGGAAATGAAAAGTTTTCTTACTAATTTGCATGAGATTGTTCTATATTTTGAATACAAGTCTGTTGTCAAAATAGGTGTTACAGAGTTTTTCCCATTCTTTGGTTTGCCTATTCATTTGAAATAATGGTGTCTTTTGACAAGCAGAAGCATTTTAACATAGATAACATTCTATTTATTGTTTTTTTTCTTTCACAGTTTTTTCTGTAATCAGATAATTTTTCCATACCCTATGTTGATTGAAATACCATTTTTGTTTTCTCTAGAAGCTTTATAGTTTTGGGTTTATGTTTAGATCTTTGATTCATTGGGATTTAATTTTTGTCTGTGGTGTCTTGTGGTTCATTTTTAAAAATACAGATATTCACATATTTTTTATCATTTTTTTTGAAATGACCTCGCTTCTTTTATTGAGTTACTTTGGTGCTGGTTTTGGGAACCATTGCCTCTTATGTACAACTCTATATTTGGATTCTCACCTCTGTTCCTTATATCTGTTTTTTCTATCCTTTGCAAATGCTGCCTTGTTCAATTATTGTGAATTTATAATAAGCTCTAAAATGAAGTAGTATAATTGTTCTTCTCCAAAATATTTTCATTACTCTCCGTCTCTTTGATTTCCATGCTGGCATTAGAATAACCTTATCAATTTCCTTAAAACACCTCCTGTGAATGTGTTTATTCTAGTATTGAATCTTTAGATTAATGTGGACAGAAGTGACATCTTAACAATATTGAATCTTTCAATTTTTGAACACGATGTAAATCTGTTTATTTACATTTCCCTACTACCTCTCAGCAGTAATTTACAGCTGTCAGCTCTTGAATATCTTATTATTAAATTTAACCTTATTTTCTAGGTTTTAGCGTTAATGAAATGAAACTTATTAAAATTTTTATTGTCTGAATGTTACTAATTCTTTCAGAACTTTAAAAATGGTATTCCAGGGACGCCTGGGTGGCTTAGTTGGTTAAGCAGCTGCCTTCGGCTCAGGTCATGATCCCAGCGTCCTGGGATCGAGTCCCACGTCGGGCTCCTTGCTCAGCAGGGAGCCTGCTTCTCCCTCTGCCTCTGCCTGCCATTCTGTCTGCCTGTGTC
>NC_081559.1:96559930-96675374 GCF_022355385.1 Mustela nigripes
GGTCATGATCCCAGCGTCCTGGGATCGAGTCCCACGTCGGGCTCCTTGCTCAGCAGGGAGCCTGCTTCTCCCTCTGCCTCTGCCTGCCATTCTGTCTGCCTGTGCTCGCTCTCTCCCCTTCTCTCTCTCTCTGATAAATAAATAAAATCTTTAAAAAAAAAAAAAGAAAAAAAATGGTATTCCACTTCCTTTTGGCTTCTCATATTTCTGGTGAGAAATCTGTAATAATTGGATTTGTTGTTTCTCAATTTTGGTCTTTTGTTGCTTTGTTTGCATTTGCTTTGTTTCATCCTCAGTTTCCCACAGTGTGATTATGATGTTGTGAAGCATAGAGATCTTTGAAATTACCATGTTGTGGGGTTATTGAGCCTCTTGGATTAGAAGGTTTATGTATTTGACCATCTTTTTTTCCTCACCTCATTCTTTCTCTATCCTTCTCAAATTGCCAGAACTCACAGTTCTCTGAGTTTCTATTCTTTTTTTTTTTTTTTTCCTTTCTTGAACAGACTGGACAATTTCTATTGATTCGTCTATCTTCACATTCATAGATTGTTTTTTGGTTGTCTCTAGTCAGCTGAGTCAAACCAGTGAATATTTTATTTTGGTTTTTCTATTTTTTAGTTTTCTATTTTATTTCCTATTTTTTTATATTTTTCAGTTTTAACACTTTTTTTTTCTTTGCGTCTTCTATTTCTTGGTAAGATATTCTGCTTCTCCACTCATTTCAATGGTTTGCTCTCCTTTTGAAAGAATGATCTATTTTCTTTTTTAAAGTCTTTAAAAAAAACATTATGACATCTGTAGCATCTAGGGGTTGGTGTTTGTTGATTATCTTTTTTCTCATGAGTTGAGATGTTCCCAATTCTTCCTATGTTGAGTAATCTTGGACTGTGTCTCAGACATTTTGAATAATCTACCATGAGACTCTTGGTCTTACTTGAATATGAAGGGAAATGTTGATGTTTTTATTTGTTTTAGCTGGTCATTTACCAGCTTACGGTCAAGCTTCAAGGTCTGACCTGCCTTCTGTCAGTTGTGATTCTAATGTTAGTTCATTTTTCATAGTGTTGATAGTACTGTTTTTTTTTCCCCATGTGTGCACTGCCCAAGGGTCAGTCTCATTTTACAAGTACTAATAAATATATTACTAAAATATAAATGCATTTCTCAGAGATAAACATAGGAGTTTGTACATAATTTTATGGGATTGCTGATTGGACCTTCTTTCTGATTGCTTTGACAGTGTCTTACCTGCTTCATTTCTTTGTTCTGATCCCTCCTCTGGAAATCTGAGGCTTTAGTTTTCCTTTTTCTTCTGCACACTTTCCATGATTGCATCTGTATTTGGAGTTAGGCCGTCAAGATAGATGGAAAAAAGCTGCAGGAATGTGGCTTACACTGTTGTCATTGCAGCTCCTCTGGGAAGAAAGAAGGCTCCTACTCCCTCAGAGTTTTGATACCTCTTCTGGATCTGAGTGCCATCTGTCTGCCGCACCATCAGTGCAGAATTCCCTGGTGCTGGGGAGGAGGACAGGGAAACTAGAAAACAACTAAATATTAAATATCCCCACTGTGTCTAATTCTTATGGACCCCCTCTCCTGCACCCGATGCCAAAAAGAGAGCTGCTCTTGGAACTGAGTCCATACTTGGTGGACACTTCTGAGTTCTGGGTCATCTTTGATTCCAGGCCAAGTAATATCAGAGAAGAAAAAGTTGTAAAATCACTACTTGTCCAATAGAACTTCTAATTCTATTCTCCTTCTCCAGTATACCTGCTAACATTCAGAGTCCTCAGAGAGCAGTTCTCTGCCTTCTCCCAGGATTTATATTTGCATTCAGTAAAAGGTATGGGCTTGAGTATGCTTGCTCTCTTTCCTGGAAATGGAAATCCTACGTGATTTTTTAGGTGAGAATTAGTAACTTTCCTTCAATAGGACCTGGACACTGAGCATTTTAGAGGCCCTGGAGATTTCCTTTGCTTTATCCCAATTGTCAATGTTTGGAAACTGGATTGACATCAAATGTTTTTCTTTGATAGCATTTCAAGTCACTGGGGAATACTCTTTGCTTCCTAGTCCTACTCTCAGCTTTCCTGTGCCATAAATGTTACTTCCCACTCTGTTGCCCTGCCCCCAGAATTAGGAGGTTGTATGGAGATCGGGAGTGCCTGTGTCCCTCGGTCCTCATGGTTATCCACAACATTCGGAAACCCTATACAAATGTCTCTTTTGATAGTTCTCTCTTAGAGCTATATGATCTTCATCAGCTATCAATGCATGTTGAGTACTTACGGAAAGCCAAGAGTGTGATGGGGTTTCTGTGCTCTTCCCTTGGCTTTTAGTGGTCCTTGATATTCACACACTTACGGGACACTGTCTTTCCACTCTTTTTCTGACCAGTGGTTCCTGGTGACGTTTCAGTGAAGGGCTGACAAAAGTTGGTAGGTGGTGCAGACTCTTTTTGTAGCTGTTGACTTCAAAGGATTCTAAATAAACACACTAACCATTTATAAACATTTTTCCTAGTTTCTCTACCTCCCATCAATGACAGGTTTCTCTTCCATCCATGCCCTTCCATCATGCGGGGTGAAAGCTGCCATAGGACTCTTCATTCTTTGGAAGGAGGGTTCATCAGTTTCTGGATTTTAGTTTATTCATGTTTCTTCATATCTTTAGTTCTCTAATGAGCTTTTAAAATTTACTTTATAATTTTTTTTAATTTTATTTATTATTTTAGAAGGAGAGAGAGAGAGAATGCACACAAGCTGAGGGAAGGGCAGAAGGAGAAGGAGAGAGAGAATTCCTAGCAGACTCCATGCTGAGCACAGAGCCCAACATGGGACTCAATTTCACAACCCTGAGATCGCGACCTGAGTCAAAATCTGAGTTGGATTCTTAACTGACTGAGCCACACAGGCATTCCCTGCTTTTAAAATTTATAATCCTGACTCTGTCAGATTTGTTTTCATTTTTATGGTGGAAACCATGTTATCTTGAAACTTTCTCTATTTTGGGTTTGATTTTTTCATTAATTTTTAGCTCCGTTTGTTAAACAGATATCCTGTCTGTATTGAACTGCTTTTGGAAAATTAGTAAAAAATTCTTTTCTAATTATCATTAAAATTCAATTTCAAGGGGCACCTGGCTGGTTCAGTTGGGTAAGCATCAACCTCTTGATTTGGGCTTGGGTCATGATCTCAGTGTTGTGAGATCCAAGCCCCTCACGGGGCTCAGCACGGAGTGTGCAGCCTGCTTAAGATTCTGTCTCCTTCTTTCTGTCCCCTGCTTACTCACTCTCTCTCTCCCCTTCTCTCTAAAAAATAAAACAAAATAATAATAATTCAGGAAAATTCAATTTCAAAGTTTCTCATTTTCACGATATTCCAAGGAGCTATTGAAAGGTGCTCTGATGAAGTTTCCCTTTCAAGGGTAATTATCTTGGATTTCCACATTGGTTAATCCTCACCATTACTTTCACCATTCTTCTGTGGACCAAACAAAGAAAGTACTTCCTTAACTATGGAAAATTTTTATCCAACTGCTTCTAGTGCTTGATAATGGCTCATATAGGAAGACAAAATAATGCTAAATGATGTGGAATAAGATGCATTTCAAAGACTTGGTAGAGGAAGAAGATATTTGCTCAATTACTGGATAAACCTTTTATTCTATTAAAATTGCAATATTTGCTAAGAAAGCACTTTGTTGGTTGATGTGTAAACTGAGGCACATAGCTCTAAAATAGTGAATGACTGGTTAACTTCGGGTACAAAATAACCACTTGTGAACCCTTTCAGAGAAAACTAGTGTCTCTTCTAGTTCTCATGTGTGTGGTTTCTTTTTAAAGTCTTAGAAAATTAGTCATTATTTTTAACCTCAGGGCATACTAATATGAACATTATGTATATATGTATATATAATTGTTTAAATATGTAACAAATTTAAAAGCAGTGAATTAGGGTCAGGTTACCCTTATCTGCTGTAACTTGACCACCAAACCAGTTTGTTAGTTATTTACTTTCCTTTACAAATTTAATAGAACTAATTGCTAATCACTAAAACACATTGATTTAAGGTATTTGAAAAGAATTGAAAGTGTTTTCATATAAAAATTAATAATTTCTCTAGCCTTTTTTTAATTAAACTTTATTTTGGGAGAAGTACATATTCCCATGAAGTTGTAAGAAATAATGCAGGGAGATCCCAGTGTAAACTTTATCTGATTTCTCCCATTGGCAGTATCTTGTACAATAGTATAGTATACAATAGTATGGTATACAATAGTATAAAATGACAATATCAATTGACATTGATAATGTCAAGGTATAAAACATATTTATAACCATATGGATACTTCCTGTTATCTTTTATGGCCGCATCCATTCCTTCTTGCCTCCACCCACTCCTTAACCGTGGCAACCACTAATCTGTTCTCCATTTTCATAGTGTGGTCATTTCAGGAATATTATAAATAAGGAGTCATACAGTATGTAACCTTTTGGAATTGGCCTTTTTTACTCCAAATAGATCTTTGAAGACTCATGCAGGTAGCTGTATGTAACAACAGTTTGTTCCTTTTTATTGATAAATAGTATGTAGTAAATAGTAAATCGATGTATCACAATTGTTTTAATTGTTCACTTTTTATAAAAAAATTTATTTATTTGAGAGAGAATGAGCAAGTTGGAGAGAGCAAACATAAGTATAGGGAGTATAGGGAGAGGGGGAAGCAGAATCCCTGCTGAGCAGGGAGACCAATGCCTGATCCTGGGGCCCTGGAATCATGACCCAAGCTGAAGGCAGATGCTTAACCAACTGAGCCATCCAGATGCCCCTAATCATTCACTTTTTGAAGGACATCTGGATTGTTTCCAGTTTGAGGCTATTATGAATGAAGAATCTGTAAACATTTGTGTACAGGTTTTTGCGTTAATAATTTTCTGGGATAAATACCTAGTAGTTGAAATATATAGGGTTCCTGATTAGTTTTTTGTTTAGTTTTCTTTTTACCAGACTACCATAGTGTTTTCTAGAGTAGCTTTAGTACTTGACATTCCCACCAACATTATATAAGTAATCCAATTTCTACATATCCTGGATGTTGTCACTATTTTTTATTTTAGCCATTCTGATACATATGTGGTGATATTTTGTTAGGGTTTTCATTTGTGTTCCTCTAATGGTCAGTGATGTTGAATGTCTTCCATGGGCTTACTTGCTTTCTATATATAGTCTTAGAAATATCTCTCCATGTTTTGTTGTACATTTTCTGGTTGAGCTATTGAGTATTTTTACTGTTGAACTGTGGAGAGTCCTTTGCATATTCTACCAAGGACTGCTGGTATATGCTAGTCCTTTGTTGGATATGTGGTTTGCAAATATTTTCTTCCAGGCTGTGGCTTGTTTTTACATCCTTTTTTTTTTTTTTTTTTTTTTTTAGATTTTATTTATCCATTTGGGAAAGAGAGACAGAGAGAGCACAAGCAGAGGGAGAGGCAGAGAGCAAGGGAGAAGTAGACTCCCCATTGAGCAGGGACCCTAGCATCAGGCTCTATCCCAGGATCTGGAGATTATGACCTGAGCCAGAGGCAGGTGTTTAATCAGCTGAGCCACCCCTGTGTCCCTCTTTACATCCTCTTAATGTGGATATTTCATAGAACAAAAGGTTATTTGGATGAAATCCAGTTTTTTCAGTTTTTCTTTTAATGGATTGTATTTTTGGTATCAAGTCTAAGAACTGTTTGTTCACCTTTAGGTCTCAACTATATTCTCCTGTTTTCTAAAAGTTTTGCCATTTTTCCATACTATATTTAAATCTGTGGTTCATTTTGAGATACTTTTGAATTAGAAATGAGATGGATTGAAGTTTTTTTATAGTTTGTTTTTGTTAGTTTGTCTTTTGCCCATGGATGTCCAATTTCTCCAACACCGGCTGAAGTTCGTGGTCCAGATCAGGATGTGATCTTTCTTGGCAAATTTTCCATGGAGACTAGAAAGTATTTATGTATGTTGTGGTGTTGTTGGGCAGGATGTTTTATAAGAGTTGATTAGAGCATGTTGATTGATTGTGTTGAGTTCCTCTCTAACCTTGCTGATAGACCGACCATAGTATAGTTGGTCTATCAGTTGTTGAGAAAAGTGTTAGTCTTCACCTGTAATTGTGGATGTGTAGATTTACCCTTTCAATTCGATCAGTTTTTGTTTCACACGTTTTCTAGCTTTCTTGTTTGATGTGTGGACCACTTAGGACTACAATGACTTCTTGGTGAATTGCCCCTTTTATAATCACGTGCTATGTCTCCTTTCATTTATTGTACTTTGAAGTCTACTTTTTCTGATATTAATATAGTTACTCTGGTTATCATTTGGTTAATGTTCACATATATATCTTTTTCCATTATTTTCCATTTAATCTATGCCATTATGTTATGTATTATTTCACATTAAATTATTATACTGATATAATTGGGGGAGGAGTAGAGGAGAAGGGAGAAGGAGTCTCAAACAGACTTTAGGCTGAGTGGGGGTCATGATATGAGACTCAATCCCATGACCCCAAGATCACGACCTGAGCCAAAACCAAGAGTCAAATTCTTAACCAACTGAGTCACCCAGGCACCCTATTATGTATTACTTTATTACTGTAGATGGTGTGTTGTCCAGTTGTATCTTACTTTCAAAGGAATTTTTGGTATGCCCATACTTAACTTTGCCCTAGAGTTTTTTGTTTTCTGTTTATTTTGTTTCTCTTTCTGTATTTTATTTTTCCTGCTTTCCTTTAGATTACTTAAACAATTTTTAGAATTCTAATTTGGTTTATTTATAATGTTTTTAATTATGTCATATAGCTTTTCTAGTGGTTCCTCTAAAGATTACATTGTATGTACTTATTAATCTGCTGGTATTGTCATTTTACTGGTTTAAGTAAAGTACAGAAATATTACCTCTTATAATGTCTCTTTATTCTCCCCCATTTAAATATAAGTGTTTTAAATATTTACTCTGTACATATTTAGGACTGCATAAGAAAGAGTTTTAATTTTTGCTTCAACATTCAAACATAATGTAGAAAATTCACTAAGGGAAGGAAAGCCTATAGTATTTATTCATGTTTTTATTTATCATGTGCTTTCTTTTTGATGCTCTGAGATTCCTTTTTTATTTTTTTAAATTTTTTATAAACATATATTTTTATCCCCAGGGGTACAGGTCTGTGAATCACCAGTGTTTACACACTTCACAGCACTCACCAAAGCACATACCCTCCCCAATGTCCATAATCCCACCCCCTTCTCCCAAACCCCCTCCCCCCAGCAACCCTCAGTTTGTTTTGTGAGATTAAGAGTCACTTATGGTTTGTCTCCCTCCCAATCCCATCTTGTTTCATTTATTCTTCTCCTACCCACTTAAGCCCCCATGTTGCATCACCACTTCCTCATATCAGGGAGATCATATGATAGTTGTCTTTCTCTGCTTGACTTATTTCGCTAAGCATGATACGCTCTAGTTCCATCCATGTTGTCGCAAATGGCAAGATTTCATTTCTTTTGATGGCTGCATAGTATTCCTTTGTGTATATATACCACATCTTCTTTATCCATACATCTGTTGATGGACATCTAGGTTCTTTCCATAGTTTGGCTATTGTGAACATTGCTGCTATAAACATTTGGGTGCACGTGCCCCTTTGGATCACTACGTTTCTTTCTTTAGGGTAAATACCCAATAGTGCAATTGCTGGGTCATAGGGCAGTTCTATTTTCAACATTTTGAGGAACCTTCATGCTGTTTTCCAGAGTGGCTGCACCAGTTTGCATTCCCACCAACAGTGTAGGAGGGTTCCCCTTTCTCCGCATCCTCGCCAGCATCTGTCATTTCCTGACTTGTTGATTTTAGCCATTCTGACTGGTGTGAGGTGATATCTCATTGTGGTTTTGATTTGTATTTCCCTGATGCCGAGTGATATGGAGCACTTTTTCATGTGTCTGTTGGCCATCTGGATGTCTTCTTTGCAGAAATGTCTGTTCCTGTCCTCTGCCCATTTCTTGATTGGATTATTTGTTCTTTGGGTGTTGAGTTTGCTAAGTTCTTTATAGATTCTGGACACTAGTCCTTTATCTGATATGTCGTTTGCAAATATCTTCTCCCAGTCTGTCAGTTGTCTTTTGATTTTGTTAACTGTTTCCTTTGCTGTGCAAAAGCTTTTGATCTTGATGAAATCCCAATAGTTCATTTTTGCCCTTGCTTCCCTTGCCTTTGGCGATGTTCCTAGGAAGATGTTGCTGTGGCTGAGGTCGAAGAGGTTGCTGCCTGTGTTCTCCTCAAGGATTTTGATGGATTCCTTTCGCACATTGAGGTCCTTCATCCATTTTGAGTCTATTTTTGTGTGTGGTGTAAGGAAATGGTCCAATTTTATTTTTCTGCATGTGGCTGTCCAATTTTTCCAGCACCATTTATTGAAGAGGCTGTCTTTTTTCCATTGGACATTCCTTCCTGCTTTGTCGAAGATTAGTTAACTGTGGAGTTGAGGGTCTATTTCTGGGCTCTCTATTCTGTTCCATTGATCTATGTGTCTGTTTTTGTGCCAGTACCATGCTGTCTTGATGATGACAGCTTTGTAATAGAGCTTGAAGTCCGGAATTGTGATGCCACCAACGTTGGCTTTCTTTTTCAATATCCCTTTGGCTATTTGAGGTCTTTTCTGGTTCCATATAAATTTTAGAATTATTTGTTCCATTTCTTTGAAAAAGATGGATGGTACTTTGATAGGAATTGCATTAAATGTGTAGATCGCTTTAGGTGGCATAGACATTTTCACAATATTTATTCTTCCAATCCAGGAGCATGGAACATTTTTCCATTTCTTTGTGTCTTCCTCAATTTCTTTCATGAGTACTTTATAGTTTTCTGAGTATAGATTCTGTGCCTCTTTGGTTAGGTTTATTCCTAGGTATCTTATGGTTTTGGGTGCAATTGTAAATGGGATTGACTCCTTAATTTCTCTTTCTTCTGTCTTGCTGTTGGTGTAGAGAAATGCAACTGATTTCTGTGCATTGATTTTATATCCTGACACTTTACTGAATTCTTGTATAAGTTCTAGCAGTTTTGGAGTGGAGTCTTTTGGATTTCCCACATATAGTATCATATCATCTGCGAAGAGTGATAATTTGACTTCTTCTTTGCCGATTTGGATGCCTTTAATTTCCTTTTGTTGTCTGATTGCTGAGGCTAGGACCTCTAGTACTATGTTGAATAGCAGTGGTGATAATGGACATCCCTGCCATGTTCCTGACCTTAGCGGAAAAGCTTTCTTTTTTTCTCCATTGAGAATGATATTTGCGGTGGGTTTTTCATAGATGGCTTTGATGATATTGAGGTATGTGCCCTCTATCCCTACACTTTGAAGAGTTTTGATCAGGAAGGGATGCTGTACTTTGTCAAATGCTTTTTCAGCATCTATTGAGAGTATCATATGGTTCTTGTTCTTTCTTTTATTGATGTGTTGTATCACATTGACTGATTTGCGGATGTTGAACCAACTTTGCAGCCCTGGAATAAATCCCACTTGGTCATGGTGAATAATCCTTTTAATGTACTGTTGAATCCTATTGGCTAGTATTTTTGTTGAGTATTTTCGCATCTGTGTTCATCAAGGATATTGGTCTATAGCTCTCTTTTTTGATGGGATCCTTGTCTGGTTTGGGGATCAAGGTGATGCTGGCCTCATAAAATGAGTTTGGAAGTTTTCCTTCCATTTCTATTTTATGGAACAATTTCAGGAGAATAGGAATTAGTTCTTCTTTAAATGTTTGGTAGAATTCCCCCGGGAAGCCGTCTGGCCCTGGGCTTTTGTTTGTTTGGAGATTTTTACTGACTGTTTCAATTTCCTTACTGGTTATGGGTCTGTTCAGGCTTTCTATTACTTCCTGGTTCAGTTGTGGTAGTTTATATATTTCTAGGAATGCATCCATTTCTTCCAGATTATCAAATTTATTGGCGTAGAGTTGCTCATAGTATGTTCTTATAATAGTTTGTATTTCTTTGGTGTTAGTTGTGATCTCTCCTCTTTCATTCATGATTTTATTTATTTGGGTCCTTTCTCTTTTCTTTTTGATAAGTTGGGCCAGGGGTATATCAATTTTATTAATTCTTTCAAAGAACCAGCTCCTAGTTTCGTTGATTTGTTCTGTTGTTTTCTTGGTTTCTATTTCATTGATTTCTGCTCTGATCTTTATGATTGCTCTTCTACTGCTGGGCTTAGGGTTTCTTTCTTGTTCTTTCTCCAGCTCCTTTAGGTGTAGGGTTAGGTTGTGTACCTGAGACCTTTCTTGTTTCTTGAGAAAGGCTTGTACCGCTATATATTTTCCTCTCAGGACTGGCTTTGTTGTGTCCCACAGACTTTGAACCGTTGTATTTTCATTATCATTTGTTTCCATGATTTTTTTCAATTCTTCTTTAATTTCCCGGTGGACCCATTCATTCTTTAGAAGGATGCTGTTTAGTCTCCATGTATTTGGGTTCTTTTCAAACTTCCTTTTGTGGTTGAGTTCTAGCTTCAGAGCATTGTGGTCTGAAAATATGCAGGGAATGATCCCAATCTTTTGATACCGGTTGAATCCTGATTTAGGACCGAGGATGTGATCTATTCTGGAGAATGTTCCATGTGCACTAGAGAAGAATGTGTATTCTGTTGCTTTGGGATGAAAAGTTCTGAATATATCTGTGATGTCCATCTGGTCCAGTGTGTCGTTTAAGGCCTTTATTTCCTTGCTGATCTTTTGCTTGGATGATCTGTCTATTTCAGTGAGGGGAGTGTTAAAGTCCCCTACTATTGTTGTATTATTGTTTATGTTTTTCTTTGATTTTGTTATTAATTGGTTTATATAGTTGGCTGCTCCCACGTTGGGGGCATAGATATTTAAAATTGTTAAATATTCTTGTTGGACAGACCCTTTGAGTATGATATAGTGTTCTTCCTCATCTCTTATTATAGTCTTTGGCTTAAAATCTAATTGATCTGATATAAGGATTGCCACTCCTGCTTTCTTCTGATGTCCATTAACATGGTAAATTCTTTTCCGCCCCCCTCACTTTAAATCTGGAGGTGTCTTCGGGCTTAAAATGAGTTTCTTGGAGGCAACATATAGATGGATTTTGTTTCTTTATCCATTCTGATACCCTGTGTCTTTTGACAGGGGCATTTAGCCCATTAACATTCAGGGTAACTATTGAGAGATATGAATTTAGTGCCATTGTATTGCTTGTAAGGCGACTGTTACTGTATATGGTCTCTGTTCCTTTCTGATCTACCACTTGTAGGCTCTCTCTTTGCTTAGAGGACCCCTTTCAATATTTCCTGTAGAGCTGGTTTGGTGTTTGCAAATTCTTTCAGTTTTTGTTTGTCCTGGAAGCTTTTAATCTCTCCTTTTATTTTCAATGATAGCCTAGCTGGATATAGTATTCTTGGTTGCATGTTTTTCTCGTTTAGTGCTCTGAAAATATCATGCCAGCTCTTTCTGGCCTGCCAGGTCTCTGTGGATAAGTCAGCTGCCAATCTAATATTTTTACCACTGTATGTTACAGACCTCTTTTCCCGGGCTGCTTTCAGGATTTTCTCTTTGTCACTGAGACTTGTAAATTTTACTATTAGGTGACGGGGGTGTGGGCCTATTCTTATTGATTTTGAGGGGCGTTCTCTGAACCTCCTGAATTTTGATGCTTGTTCCCTTTGCCTTATTGGGGAAATTCTCCCCAATAATTCTCTCCAGTATACCTTCTGCTCCCCTCTCTCTTTCTTCTTCTTCTGGAATCCCAATTATTCTAATGTTGTTTCGTCTTATGGTGTCACTTATCTCTCGAATTCTCCCCTCGTGGTCCAGTAGCTGTTTGTCCCTCTTTTGCTCAGCTTCTTTATTCTCTGTCATTTGGTCTTCTATGTCACTAATTCTTTCTTCTGCCTCATTTATCCTAGCAGTGAGAGCCTCCATTTTTGATTGCACCTCATTAATAGCTTTTTTGATTTCAACTTGGTTAGATTTTAGTTCTTTTATTTCTTCAGAAAGGGCTTTTATATCTCTCGAGAGGGTTTCTCTAATACCTTCCATGCCTTTTTTGAGCCCGGCTAGAACCTTGAGAATTGTCATTCTGAACTCTAGATCTGACATATTACCAATGTCTGTATTGATTAGGTTCCTAGCCTTCGGTACTGCCTCTTGTTCTTTTTTTTGTGTTGAATTCTTCCGTCTTGTCATTTTGTCCAGATAATAGTATATGAAGGAGCAAGGAAAATACTAAAGGGTGGCAACAACCCCAGGAAAATATGCTTTAACCAAATTAGAAGAGATCCCAAATCGTGAGTGGGGAGAAAGGGGATAAAAAGAGGTTCAAAAAGGAAGAAAGAGAAAAAAAGAAAAAAGAAAAAAAAAGAAAAGAATTTTAAAAAAAGAAACAAATAAGTAAAATATAAAAAAGAAAAAATATATATATTAGATAAACTAGTTAAGAAACGTTAAAAAGAAAAAGGTAAAAGTTAAAAAAAAAATTTTACCAGAAGGCGAGAAAAAAAAACAAAAAATGAAAAAGAAAAAAATTAAATTAACTGCAAGACTAAAACAAATCACTGGGAAAAAGCCATGAGTTCCGTGCTTTGCTTTCTCCTCCTCTGGAATTCTGCTGCTCTCTTTGGTATTGAAACCGCACTCCTTGGTAGGTGAACTTGGTCTTGGCTGGATTTCTTGTTGATCTTCTGGGGGAGGGGCCTGGTGTAGTGATTCTCAAGTGTCTTTGCCCCAGGCAGAATTGCACCGCCCTTACCAGAAGCCGGGCTGAGTATTCCGCTTGGGTTTGCTTTCAGGAGCTTTTGTTCCCTGAGCGCTTTCTGTAGAGTTCTGGAGGACGGGAATACAAATGGCAGCCTCCTGGTCTCCGGCCCAGAGGAGCCGAGAGCCCAGGGCCCCACTCCTCAGTGCGTCCTCAGAGAACAGCGCCCAGTTACTCCCGTCTGCCTGACCTCCGGCCGCACTCCGAGCTCACCGAGCTTGTGACCGGTTCTAGGTAACCCCGAGCTGTGAGCTTACTGTCGGCTCTGTCTCTGTAGCTGACTTTCCTGTTCCAATATCCGCGAGCTCTGCGACACTCAGACACCCCCGATCCTTCTGTGACCCTGCGGGACCTGAGGCCACGCTGACCCTGCCTGGGCTTTGCCCCGGATAGCCTCTGGAGCGATGTCCCTCAGTGGTACAGACTTTTAAAAGTCCTGATTTTATGCGCGGTTGCTCCCCCGCTTGCCGGGAGCCGGCCCCTCCCCCCGGGGTCTATCTTCCCGTCGCTTTGGATTCACTTCTCCGCCGGTCCTACCTTTCAGAAAGTGGTTATTTTTCTGTTTCCAGAATTGCTGTTCTTCTTCTCTTCGATCTGCCGATGGATTTTCAGGTGTTTGCAATCTTTAGATAAACTCTCTAGCTGATCTCCGGCTAGCTGAAGTAGTCTCAGCCTGCTACTTCTCTGCCATCTTGACTCCTCCTCCTTGAGATTTCTTTTTTTAAAATCATTTCTTTTCTGTTTAGAGAACTTTCTTTTGATATTCTTTTAGGGTAGGTCCACTGCAATATTTTCTTTTCAGTTTTCCTTCATCTGAGAATACCTTAATTTTCCCTTCATTCTAAAAGAGTTTAATTGGCTAGAGGCTTCTGGGTTGACAGTTCTTTTCTTTAAGGACTGGAAAAACATTCTTGTTTTCCGAACAGATATCTGTTGAAATTCAGTTTATCTTTTAAGTATATGGTATCATTTCTCTCTCATGTCTTTCAAGAGTTATCCTTAGGTTTTTATTTTCAGAAATTTGAATATGATGTGTCTTGATGTGGAATTTCTTTGTGTTTATCTATTTGGGAGTTACCCAGTTTCCTAAATCTGCAATTTTATGTTTTTTGACAAACTTGAGAAATCTTCACCCATCTTTTTTCTCTGAGTATTTGTTTAGCCCTATTCTTTCCAGAATTCTGAGGACGTGAAAAGTAGACCCTTTATTAGAGTCCCACACATGCTTAAGTCTCTATTCAATATTGTTTTTTCTGTCTGTTGATCAGACTGTGTATTTCTCATCACCCTACCTTCATGTACACTGATACTTTCCTCTGTACTCCATTCTGCTGTTGAACCCATTCACTGGCGTTTTTACTTTGCCTGTTGAATTTTTCAGCACTAACATTTCCATTTGGTTCTCGTTTATGTCTTTAATTTCTTTGCTGAGACTTCCTAGTTGTTTTCATTTGTTTCAGACATGTTCATCACTGCTCACTGAAGCATGTTTATCACGGCCAATTTAAAATCTTTGTCAGATCATTTTAACATCTCTGCTTGGAGTAGCATCTGTTGATTACCTTTTTTTGTTTTGTTTGAGATTTTGGTGTTTTGGCATGATGAGAGAATTTTTTTTTTTTTTTTTTTTGGTGAAATCTGGACCTCTTTCGTGTTGTGAGATGTTAGAACTTTTTTAAACCTTCTGCTTTCCCTGGCTTCCACTGACACTGCCCAGCAAGAGAAGGAAGAGGTTCTGCCTTATTCCTGTCAGGGTAGGGAAGAAGTATGGGTTCCCCAACAGTCTCCATTGATCCCCAAGAGGGCCCTTCTCATTAATGCTGGGCAGGGATGGGAGTTGCAACTCCCTAATAGGCCTTCACTAATATGCCCCCAGATGGAGAGGGCTAGGACTGCTTTGTTATTGTCCCAGATGTCCTCCACTGACACAGGGGGTGTTTGGCCTCTGTACCACTGAGTGATGATGTAAAATGCTGTCTTGCTATCAGGCCTCCTCTGACAATGTTCCACCAGAGAGTGGGCAGAGAAGGGAAGGTGCCTCCTTAGTGCTGGGTGGAGATGGAATTCCAGGCTTCCCAGGCGATCTCTGCTTACACCAGGAGGAGCAGGGGATCAGTTAACCCCGGCCAGGGTGAATGTCCTGGCCCTCTAGATGGCTTTCTCTGACACTACTTCTGTGGATTGTTTTGGGGTACCTCATCATAGCCTCACAAGTATGAGAATCTAGATTAGAAAATGTCCAGAATAGGAACGGAGACCTCAAATATCGATCACTTTTTCACAAACTTGTATAAACTTGCATTTGTCAAAACTTAAGATGATAGCTAAAGGGAAGTATAGGATCAAAGCAGAAAGTTTGTTTGCTTTTCTTTGTTTTTGAAATTTGGTGGGCACAGTGCATGTTTGCATTCTGAGAACATATGTGTGGTGGAGGAGTTAGGTAAAATGAGGCCGAGGAAAGGCTTGGGCAGTGCATTCTGGATCCCTACTCCCTGTAGCTCACATTTCTCTTTATATTGGGGTGGGGATGGGGCAGAACAGGGATTGTGATTAAATAGCCATTCTTTGGTACAGTGTTCCCATTTTTTTCTTATTCTTCTTCTTTTTTTTTGTGTGTGTGTGTGTGTACATGGCAGTGAACTCTGTGTGCCTGTATCATTATTAGTCTATCCGAATGCTATGATCATGGCTGGATGGCAAACGCCCTTTGTGCAGGCCTTTTGTATCATATGTACAGGGAAAAAAACATCCTGTGTCACTAAAATTCTTAGTATTCACTCCGTGATTTCCAAACTTCGGGTAAATTGCAACCTAGATTATTTAGGTTACATCCATGATAACTTTTGAGATGTTACATTCATACTGAGAATATTTGGTTTTGTATTCTAAAATATTGACTTCTTAACACCTCTTGGAGAGGGTAAGTTTGATATAATAAAGCTTTCAGCTCAAAGAGGGATTAATTGTAGAATGTTACTTACATAAACTTAAATATATTTGGACTTTGGCTCTGTGGTTGGGGAGAGGGAGTAAAGACTGAACAGCAGAGATGAAAGGGTTACAAAGAAATGACTGCAAAGACAACTATTTAGTTGTTAAAATTTACTGTTGTAAATCTACATGTAAACTCAGTGTTTCTATGGACTTTAAAAAAGTAGTCCTTTTTTAAAAAAATATACATACATACACTCATGGTTTTCATATTATTGGTACAGGTTTTTTGTGACAAATGAAATACAAAATGAATCCATGTTTGGAAAAGACCATTTCTTATATACTTACACTCATGATTTTCACATAAATGTAGATATTATTTTAACAGAAATGCAAAATGATTTAAAAGTGAATAATCATTACTTTCATTCATCAGGTGTTTTCTAATGAAATGCTGGAAAAGAAACAAAACTGCTATAACTTAGAAATATTTAAAGTTGGGAGTCACCGTTAAGCATTCTTAAGCTTGATTCAAAAATAGCAGTTTAGTGACTAACTAAAGGACTAAGAGTAATATTCTGCCCAAATAACAGATTGTGAGTATAAACCTTAAGCAGGTATGTTTAGTAAAAGGAATTATTAATTTCAAAGGTTCTTAAAGTGATATTCACGCATTAAAAAAAAAAAAAAAGGAAAAAAGAAAGAAAGAAAAGAAAGCGGTTCCATCTGTTACCTTCTATTCCTAACAAAAGAAGTGCGGGGGTGGCAGGGAGAAGGAGATCATTTTGATCAATGTCCTTTTAATTCTTGGACTTGGTATAAAATAAATCACAGTGTTATGGCAATTCATTTATAGAGGTTAAAGTGATATGATGTGGCTTTTCATGGTAACGTGGCTTTCACTTGCTGAGCGCTGGGACTTTGATTTGCCGTATTACCTGCTGTGGTTTAAGTGATGCAAAATAATTATTGGGACTTCCTTGTCAGAGTGGCCTATTCCACACCTGCACCCTTTTGTTGGGAGCCCAACGGGGATGCTGGATTTGAGGTCTCCGTTGAATAGATGTCCTCCCTACGTAGTCCTCCTACATCGGATTGATTTATGGATGCATCAGGCTCTTTGTTAGCATGTAAACCCCTAATTAATTTAAAGCCCTCTGTAGAGAAATTAAACTCCTAGTTAAGATTTTTAACAGACTCAGATGGTGCTAATAATGGGAAGCAAGTTCTGTTAATGGATTTACCATGGTCCCTGGCATTCCTACTTCACAATGAGGGCTGGTATACAGAGCTTAGAGTATACCCTCCAATAAAGAATGGGCTGTCAAGAGATCATTCCATTGTTGCCTGTAACCCAATTAGGCTTATCATTGGAGTTCTAGCTTCCCATCTGTGAGGTGAGAGAGACAGAGGCAGACACCAGAAGAGACAGGGTAAGGGAAGGTGGAGAATCTGGATTGCATAAAGCTTCAGTCTGAAAGTCAGATCCAACTGCT
Organism: Mustela nigripes; assembly: GCF_022355385.1. Taxonomy (NCBI): domain Eukaryota; kingdom Metazoa; phylum Chordata; class Mammalia; order Carnivora; family Mustelidae; genus Mustela; species Mustela nigripes. The sequence goes on from NC_081559.1 coordinate 96,577,180, forward strand.
AGTGACTCCCCAGTTACACTGCTGGAGTTGGCTTTGGTCTAGGTCAAAGCAGGAAAATCAAAGCAATTCTCAGAATGTTGTGAGAGTAAACGGATATGAAGCTTTAAGTTGCCACCAAAAGAAATTCTATGTGCTTAAATTGTGAACAACAATAAATTTTAAATGGCTTAGAGATGCAAATGTAACAGATGAAACTATAAATACTCGAAGAAAACAGATGAATTTCTCTTTAGCTTCGGTTTAGGGAAAGGCTTTCTAACTATGACTCAAACTCCAGATGCAATAAAAGGCTGATACATTTCACATAAAAATTAAACATTTGTACATGACCGAAAACACTGTAAACAAAGCTGAAAGACAGCTGACAAGCTAGAGCAAAATAATCGCAATGTGTGTCACAACAAAGAGCTAACATATTTAACATATTAAAAATCCTTAAAATTGAGGGTCAGTGTATCAAAAATCCAATAGAAAAAAGTGGAAAAGAAGCATGCACATATAATTCACAAAATGATAGAAAATGACCCACAGGCAAATGAAAAATATGTTCAAGCTCAGTCATAATTAGAGAAATACAAAATAGTACACCAGTGAGTTCTCATTTCTCACCTATCAGAATGGTAAAGACTAGATAACATTATAATGCATTCTGTAGGTAAGGCTGTGGGGGGAAAAACACAATCAGGCATTGCTGGTGGGAATGCAGACTGATGTGGCCAGTCCTTCTGAAGGAAAATCCGGTGCTATTTAACAAAATTACATATGCACTTTCCTTTAGACCTAGCAAGCCTACTTCTAGGAATCTATCTTTTGACACATCTGCAACGATGTAAAAGGACATATGCCCAAGGTTGTTCATTTCAACATTTGCTTTTTTTTTGGTGGCAAAATACTGGAAATAACTTAAATGCCCAGAGTAGGAGATTCCTTGAATAAACTGTAATGAACCATGCAATGCAATTCTATGTAATTGTGAAAAGAAAACAAAAAACAAAAAACAAAACAAGATCTCTATGAATTGATCTAGTATAGTTTCTAGAGTATATCTTGAATGAAAAGCTAGAGCACAAGAGAGTATTTATAGTCTGGTACGCTTCATGAAGGAATGGAGGACATACCAGGAAATATATACGTATCTGCTCATTGGTGTAGAAGAAACACAGGAAGAATAAACCAGAGACTAAAATGATTGGTTACCTCTAGGTATCAGTGGGTAAAGGGGTGAGAAAAGTGGGGAATGGGGCCAGGTAGGAGGGACGAGAAGAGAGTGACACACTGAATCGTTGTAGAGCTCCGACTTCTAGAATCATAGGAATGTTTCCCATAATCTCTACATGCCTCCCAAATAAGCAGATGATTAAAACCGGTCAGGATGTATGAGGGACCCACGATGGAATACAGACAGTAACACCTTAACTGTACTTTAAGTGATTAACAGCGAAAGTGAAATAGGGTGAGTGAAGAACCAACCGAAGTAGTGGCGAGAGACAGTATTTTTGACTGGCTACTGTAAGGCTAAAGATAAAGAGAGTTGTACATAAATGTTGTCATCTAGTAGTTAAGATATTTCTCAGAGGGTATGGGCTAGAAATTCCAAAATGATTTTGTATACTAGAATTCAACAAATAGTTATATTGTGGATATTTGTAGATATTAGAATTAGGTTTTTATTCTTGGAGAAAGAAGTTATCAAAAAAGAAAAGGATACTGCTAAAATCAATTCTGCGGTATTTGGGATTATAGGTATTAGTAAAAACTCATGGTTACAGGGGGTGTGTGTAGGTACTTACTTCACAGACATATACATACAGAAATGTAGATTTAAGTATACATAAGTTGTTATTATTATAAATACATGTATTTCCTTGCTCTGATCATTGAAAGGGCTTGAACCATTGACATTCCAGTCTCCCAAGGGGTATAACTTGAGCCCAGGTCTTGGTTTTAGAACACTTAATCTCTAGTAAAATGGACCAAGACTCTAAACAAATGACTGATTCCAGGGCAGGAGCTGGAGAACACAAGACAAACATTTTGTTGTGTCAACAAGTAAGGAAATGCCCTCCAATAGATGGGCATTCCTCAAAAAGAACAGGCTTAAAACTGAAGGTCTTTATGGCCAAAGTTGGAATAATCTGAGCAACAGAATAATGTGAACAAGCTCTGTGTTGGATTTTAACCTATAGCATAAAATAAATTTCTATGAGTCCATACTGATGGATGGTAGAAAAGAGTGGGCAGAAGTTTGAGGCAAAATAGAATTTGCATAGTCTCAAATGATCTCATCCAGGATATGTGTCAAGTACAAAAAGGAGATCAACTATACAGTAGAGAATTCTGGCAGGTAACACCTCGATGAAGTGATGAACATAAATAATTTAACATCACCAGCATTAAGATATGCTGGCACTATTAACGGCCTGATATGCTTTGCTGGGAAGAACATATTGTGTGCGAGTCTGTTTGTGTGGTATGTTGCCCCCCAATGCATAGCTCTTCCAATAATGAGAAAGCATCAGAGCACTCAAGTTGAGTATGTTGAGGTCTATCAAAGGTTATCAAGTCAAAGAAAGACTGAGCAGTTCCTGCAAGCTAGAAGTAACTAAGGAGACATGACAATAAATGCAACCTGGGATCCGGGAAAAGGGAGAGGGTATTAGTAGAAAATTGAAGAAATCCAAATAAGCTTTTTAATTTATTAAGCTGTTGTACTCATGTTAATTACATATATTTTTTTTAATCACTGAAAAATGTGCATATGTTCCTGTCTTCTCTCCATTCTCTTTATCCCTTTCCTGGTTTCCAAATTTCTGATAAGTTTATTGTATGTTGACATGAAGGATGCTTGATGTTTCCATATCCATTTCCTTTCTTCCAGCTCCCCCCAGAGTTGCAATACACCTCTTGATAAAAAAAGAACAGAAAATATGACATGCACCCAAGCTGTCTTTGGCAATATGCCACCCCCAGCCTCCTGTCATCCCCACTTCTGGAGAGTTTACCTAATCTGAGGCTGTGAAAAAGGCGTCCTCAGAAGCCTAACTAAATAGCATGTCGGTTTCCTCTGGTTGCCCCTGGCATGACAATGCAGCCCTCTGTCTTCCTGAGCTTGAACCTTCTGCATGGGAGCACAATGCATTGCTTCCAGCCCTGAAACTCTTTCATAAAGACATGATAAAGCTGGGCTTAGAGCCTCTAGCAATGGCAGGATTTGTGATCCAGAAACATTGGGATAGGTCAGGAGTGATGTAATCCAGCAATCAATGAAGTGTTAAGAGATAAAATGGGGGGGGGGGATCTAAATGGGTTCTTTTATTTGGAGTGCTAGGATTATTATTGTTGTTGTTGTTGTTGTTTTATTTTGTTTTGTGTGTAACTACTTCTTATGCCCTGTAGTGCTCAGCCTTTTAGGTTTTATTTAGGAAATGGCACATCTGTGCATCATTAATTCAGATTTTTGTGTTGCCGTTGAAATTCATATATGTATAGGTATATGGTGCCAATGTTATTGATGTCTACATGTTTACATTTATGTTAAAGAATTATGTAGTTGGGGCTCAAGTTTTTAATCCTTATATACAAATGCTCTTTCTCAAAGTGTCTATTCGTAAGACTTCCTTGTAGATATGTGATGGAAGATAATTTTAGGGTTGGTTTGACCTGATTTAAAAAAAAAAAATCAAGATGTCATACGGGAGTTTGGCATATTAGCATATTTACAGACATATTTAATATATATATATAAAAATACAGAATTATATAAATAATGAATATATTTATTAACAGAGAATAACTGTTAATAGTAGTTTTTCAAAATAGTATTTAGTTTGTCTTTCAATCCCTCTATCTATGTAACTTTATATAGAGCTGTCCTCTTTTTAAGACACCAAGGGAACAAAAGGCAATTTCTTATTATTTAAAGAAAAACACTTAGTTATTTTAACCACAAATGATCTCTTTAAATATAGCCCATGGGGAATTCTCTGATTGATGTTTCATTTTCCCCTGTTCTGAAGCAGGCTTTTCTTTTTTCCTTCTCTTGTTACGCATTTCACTTATGGACCTCCTCACCCCATTAGCATTAGTATCAGAATACAAGAACCTTGAAGGGCCTGTCTTGTTAGGGATAGTGTGCTGAGAAATATTTCTGGAGCTGCAAGAGAGGGAGATTAATCCCCTGCTCTCCTTTTCAGAGGTTTTTATTGATTCTTGCTTTCTGCCAGAAGAGGGAGCCACATTCATTTAAAATCCATTTCGAATTCTTAGCAAGTTCCAGATGGAACACGTGTGGCATAGGTACTCTTGAGTATGCTGGACCAGACGTGGCCTTCGGAGTGGGAGAGAGAGTGTCTCAGAGAATAGCACCAAAGGCTGATGACATGAGGATGTTTTCAGCCCTGTAATGAGTAGATGGGTCCTAACGCTTTTCTTTATTAAAACATCAGCAAAAATAAGCAAAAAATAACAAAAGTAAAATTAAAAAAAAATGCTATATTCTCCAAAGACCCCACATTTCTACTCAGTTGGGATTGTATCTCTGTTGGATTAAAAGGGCAGGATCTGTAATTAAGCATGTAATAGCCTACTTTTCCTTACCATTTCACAAAATAACTGTCTCTTCTTTTGTGGGATTGATGTCACAGTGTACAAATTAGGTCGTAGCTGATGTATTATGATTTGAATGCCTTCAAGAACAACCTGCTCAAGATTTCCCCCTTTATTTCTCTACCTACCTGCTCAGATGTCTAAAACGCCAGTGTGAAAAATTACTTGGAATATCCCATTTTGCTTCAGAGTGTCTCAGATTGTCATTATTTCCAGCATGGGGATAATTTAATCGATCAAGACCCATTTTGATGGTGTATATTAGATTGGTTTGTTAGTCTTAGGAAGTGTGTTGTCTGAGTGACAAAACGAAACCAGGAGATGTTTGGTGTGTGTGTGTGTGTGTGTGTGTACACCTTGTTTTACTAAGAACAATAAACATGAGATCTGCCTTCTTAAAATTTGAAGTGATGATACAGTACTGTTGATGATAGACACAGTGCTATACAGTAGATCTCAGGAACTTATTTGTCTTGCCTTACTGAATCTTTGTGCCTCTTGATTAGTACCTTCCTGTTACCCACTCACAAGCCTGAGTCCCTGACAATTGCCTTTCCACTCTGTACGAATTTGACTGTTTTCAATACCTTATTTAAGTGGAATCACGCAGCATTTGTTTTTCTGCAACTGGCTTACTTCACTTAGCATAATGTCCTCAAAGCTCATTCATGTAGTTTTTTGAAAGTCTGAATAATTAATTTGTAAGCCTTCTTGAAAGGCAATACACACAATAAAAAGTGTGTATCTACCACACTTTTTTATTTGGGTGTCGCTAGATGGACATTTATCACTCGTTGTTGGCACATCGCGGCTGTTGTGAATAGTGCTGGAATGAACATGGTAGTCCTAAGAAGATGGTATGTTTTGAACAGAACTGGATAGAGGTTATTCCTAAGTTGAGAAGTGTCTCAGAGCCAAAGCATAAGCACAAGTAGAGTGGGCCATCAACAGAGATGGTATGGAAAGGAGGTTTGGAAAAAAGAGAAGAGTACAGGTGGCTTCAGAGTCCTCATCCCTGTGCCATTCCCCTGTGCCCGAGCTGCACAGCGTAGGCTGTCTATGTTCCCATTGTTGCCAGGAAGTAGAACTTTTCACCTGGCTGGTGAAAAGCCAGGAGGTCATTAGAATGAGGCATGACCTATTCCTTCTCCATTTTCCCCACCTATTATAATAATATGAATGCAGTGTTGAATGAGAAAGTCATAAAGTAAGGGTGTTGCCAGAAGTCCCCAGACAGACTTTCTTGTTACAGCCATTGTGGCATCCTCTGAGAACCCACAGTGATAGCAACCACAATCCACTATGGGTAATGACGACAAGGGCTAATATTTGTGGGACACTTAGTTGTCACAGGCTTTGCACAGCTCTTTACAACAACCCATGGAAGAGGCTATTGTTAATACCCCAGCATACTGTTCGGAGTACAAGCACCCCAGCTAGGAAATTGCAGGGCTGTTTCTGAACTCTTCTGACCCCAAACTCCAACTTCCCAAAGCAATGAACTTATGTATTTCTTCCATATTTTCCCCTCAGGAAATGCCTGTCTTCCAGCCATTTTAAAGAAAACTGCTTTTGCATGAATCTCTGTGACTTACATAGAATTTAATATTATGCCCATACTAAACTTATTTAAAAAGAAGTCATCCAAGGGAAAGCATGTTCTGAAAGTCAGTGTCTGATTATTGCAGGTTCCTTTTACTGTGGTTTGGGATTATAGTGTATCTTTTGCATCTGTTGGTTTGTTTATGGCGTTACAAACAACCCTGAATTGCACAGTGATACCTTATCCTGGCAACTCCTTTAATACCTTGCTGTGGCAGCCACATCTGGGTATTTGCCATTACTTCTAAACTCTGCCAGGCACATTTCATATCAGATTAGTTTTTCAGCTGCACAGAAGTGATCCTATTTTCTAATGGAAACAGATTTCCACTGCTCTAGGTAGCACTCTTACGGAAAGCTATCCTGATGTGCGTGCAGGTGTGGGCTCGCCACACACACACTAATAACTGTGAGTGGGAGCCACTTTAATGTAAAAGCACGAGGCTCAGCAGTCCTGATAAACTCTCATCAGAAGTCCCTGCAGGCAGCTAGCAGAGTCCGGATGCTTACAGCAGCAGTCCTGAGTTAATATTGTCACAAAAAGGAAGCTGTGTATCACCGCTGATAAAAGATGGCAGAAATGCTCTGTAAGAGGAAGAGATAGATGACAAACCATCTAGTTGTTATGTCAGTAAGTCTCCACAATCCCCTGGGTGAGCCTTCTTGAAAGGCAAACAGATGTGCTGCTTCATCTGTGCAATTGGACCTAATTGGGAAAGAAAAGATTTCCATCTTGATTAGTGGGAGTGAGATTTACTGTAGCACATCTCGTTGGAGGCTTCAGGATTCAGGTGGTGGTGGAATTCTAGAAACACAACAGCAGTCAGAGCATTTGATATGTTGCTCTCAGGTTTACTACAGTGAACTTAAGCATTTCAAGGTCAGGGTAGTTAGACAAGATTGTTAAGAGCTGCTCAGAAGTCTTTGTCCCAACTTTAGGATGTTTCTTATATGCATTTACTGCTAGTGGAAAATACTGGTAGATTTTTCCTATATAATCACTTTTATTATGCTGGGATGCTCGGTCCAAGGGCTGTGTTCCACAGCTCTACAAGGAAATTAGTGAAGAATAGAGAGGAGAATGACTTGCATGGCCCTTAATGGGAAGGCTACCGGAAGAAAGGGGCATCCTTCCAATTTGCTGGGTTGTTCAGAAGGTGAGAACACTGTCCATGAAGCAGAGAGTAAATACTGGGACTGGGTAAACTTAAAGACCACACATTGATGAATCCTATTTTTGTTTGAAGGGTAGTCTCAGCCTATTGCGCCAAAAGCTTCACCATTAAGATGAACAACAAAGGGGCACCTGAGTGGCTCAGTGGGTTAAAGCCTCTGCCTTTGGCTCAGGTCATGATCCCAGGGTCCTGGGATCGAGGCCCACATCAGGCTCTGTTCAGTGGGGAGCCTGCTTCCTCCTCTCTCTCTGCCTGCTTGTGATCTCTGTCTGTCAAATAAATAAATAAAATCTTAAAAAAAAATGAATAACAAATGTGATCTTACAAAAATGCAAGGAAATTATTCTTAGCTAATAACAAAACATGGATAATAAAATCGTATATATTTTAGTTTTTTCTTCCTGGAGTTGAGTTAAAAAAATAGAAGGCCTTCTCTCTCTCTCTCTCTCTCTCTTTTTTTTTTGTTTTGTTTTGTTTTGTTTTGTTTTGTTTCTGTTTCTAGTCTAAGTGTTCTTTCTAGGAGTGGAAGACTTCATAGCAGATTGAGTTAATTGACTCTCTACTGGCTCAAAAAAGGAAGTGAGCTCTCAAAAATGCCAGGAAGTGGTGAAGTAGAGAAAGGAGACATCACTGATAGGACCCATTCTGATGACATCACACTGAAGTGGATCTCTTTCAATGAGCTGTTGCTCAAATAATGCCTTTGGTTTGGAAAGTCCCTTTAATGGAAAGGACCCTATAAACAGTACAGACCCTTCTGTCAAGAAAGTACAAGAATTAATCCATTTGGGAAAGACTGGTTGGAGTCTCTTTACATGGTAAAGAGATAAGGTAGATTCAGGCAAACTCCATGGTCAAGAATGTTTATTATGGGGTGCCTGGGTGGCTCGTTTGGTTGGGCAACTGCCTTCGACTCAGGTCATTATCCTGGAGTCCTGGGCTCTGGAGCATCAGGCTCCCAGGGGAAAAAAGAAAAGAAAAGAAAAGAAAAGAAAAGGAGTGTTTATTATGTTTATCAGTTCAATCTCTTGAAGACTAGTTTGACAAAATTTTAAGTTAAGGGTTGTAGCGGCATAAAGTAGTAGAGAAGTGTATGAGGTCTTAGATCATGTTGTCTGACTGTGAATCTTAACTCCAGCTTTGTGACCTTGAACACATTACTTTACCTCTTCTGGTCTGAGTCTTCTAATAGTAGAATGGAAATAGTAACTTTACTTAGCTCTAGGGTGATCATGATGATTAAATGAGTTGTCATATAAAGCAATTAAAACAGTGCCTTCCAAATAGTAAGCACACAATTAAAAATAGCTGGTAATTATCTTCTTGTCACTATTATCATTATTATTATATTGTGCCATTGGGGTTGACTTATTGAATCAGATCATATCTATATAGTTGTCATGGGCAGAAGTATAACTAGATAAGAGGTGAGGAGCAGGAAAGTGTAGTGGGGAGATACTTTGTTCTCATGTAAATAAGAAAGAAATTCTTTAATAGTAAATGCAATTTTGATAAGATGGCAACATAAGAAGATTGCACAGTGATACCTTATCCTGGCAACTCCTTTAATACCTTGCTGTGGCAGCCACATCTGGGTATTTGCCATTACTTCTAAACTTTCAGACTCACCTCCTCCCTTGGAGATACCAAAACTACAGATACAAGTGGAACAATTTTATTAAAAACAAAAACAAAAACAAAACAAACCAAAAAAAACTAAAAGTTGTCTGCATGGCAACTACACCTTAGACAGATAAGAAGAAAACCACATCAAACTGGGTAGGAGAGTCTGAGGTATAATCTCACCATAAAATTCACCCCCAGAATGGTGACCCACCACTAGGAGGTAACTCAAAATCCAATTTATCTCACTGACTGGAGGATTCAATCCTCACATCAAACCCCCAAACTTCTAAGATATGCATCCGAGAAACAAGCTTCTAAAACATCTAACTTTGAAAACCAACATGTCCTCTTTCCTAAAACCTATACATCAGTAGCAATCTGAGAAACAACTCTTAAAGGCTCATGCATACAGATTAACCCACCCCAGGGCCCAACTCAGAAGCAGCCAATTGTGTCCAAATTTTAAGTGCAGGTGGCTCACCTACTTGTATTACAGTAACAGCTTAATAAGCTGGCTTCTAATTTAACACACACACCTAGGAATCTTCTGGAATATTCTCTCAGTAGAGAGACTGGCAGGTGCCATCTTCATGCCTTCCCTTTTCCATTTCCCTTTTCCCCACCTGGGAGATGCTGCCACCAGTATCTAGTATCTCCCAGTAGGGCTTTTACACACATTTGGTGCCCTGGTTTTTGTGGCTGTTGCCCAGAGGATGCCTCTTGATAGCCTGACTCTAGCGACCAAGGGAATATGTGATCCTGGTTTCATGACACTGTAATAGGTGGAGTCAACCAGAAAGGAGCTCATATCCCTAGCTGGCACCCTGGTTTTTGTGGCTATTGCCAGGTGACATAGCTACTTCACTTGTTTCTGGTGTCCAATGGGGCTTATATTCATGGGTCCTATAGGACTGTAAGCAGTAGAGAAAGATTTCCTAACAGCTACCACCCCCAGGGCACAGCAAGAGGCAAAGGACCCAGGAGCTTGGTCTTTCTGTGAAGGAGGCCTATTAGCTGATCATCATGGCTGCAAGCCTGAAGGGATGTTCATAATTAAATATGCATCTAGGAGATGACTGTTATTTTTTCCAAAGACATCGGTAGGTGGGCCTTATCTTTGTGCACCTCCTCTGTTGTGAATATGCTAGAATGAGCTTTATATGTGTCTATTATTGCCCTTGTTTATTATCCGGCATTCAGATTATTGTAGCTGCTGCCTAAGATCCCCCTTGATCATGTGGCTCTGCTGGCTGGGCAGGGGTGGGAGTTAGGGGTGGGGGTAGGTTTGCATTACTGGATCCCATGACACGGTGGCAGTCAGATGGACAGTACTTGGAGGCCTACTACCCCAGGGTACTACACAAATAGACTGAGGCATACCCCCTAGTCTTTCTGAGAAGGAGCCTTCTTTGCTTGTCCTGGAACTTTGGCCTGAGGGGAAAGCTTTATGTTGAGCACACATTTAGTATACAGTGTATTTGCTTTCAAGGAATGTAGGATGTGGGTGTTATCTTGGCATTCTCTGTCTTGCTTCAGCTTTTTCTCTGAGAAAAGAGCTTATACAGTTGTTTGAAGCCCCAGTTTTTGGAACTGCCACCCAGAGGACACCTCTAAATTTTCTGACTCCAGTGACCAGCAGTGTTGATGCTTGTGGTCCTGCAGGACTATATTATTTGCATACTTATGAAAGCTGATATCTGAGGGTCTGGCTTCTAGTCAGCCTGAATGTAGGTGCTGAATTCTTCTGTTTCAGAATGCTGACTGATCTTGACACATCCTTAGATACTGGGAGATGTTAAAGATATACTAGACTGTGTGGACAAGTACAAGTATTTGAGAGACACTTAAGAGCTGGGGTAGGGTTGAATAACAAAATATATCTTCTATACAATGCTACTTTTTCAAGACAAGAAGAAGTGGCGGTTATATCTACTGTGTAGAAATCAACACAGAGGGTCAAACAAAATGAAAAATAGAGGAATCCATTCCAAATGAAAGAACAAGATGAAATCTGGGGCAGGACAGGGGGGTACCTGAATGAAATGGAGATAAATAGTTTACCTGATAAATAGTTCAAAATAATCATCATAAAGACGTTCACCAAACTGGAAGAAGAATGTGTGATCATAGTGAGAAGTTAAACAAAAGGAAATGGAAAATACTAAGAAGTGCTAAACAGATGCCACAGAACTAAAGGACGCAATGACTGAATTGAAAAGTAAACCAGAGGGGTTCAACGACAGACTGGGAAAAGCAGAGGAAAGAATCATTTAGCTTAAAGATAGAGTAGTGGAATTATTCCAATCAGAATGACAAAAAGAAAAAAGAATGAAACAAAGTAGGTTGCTTAAGAGACTTAGAGGACAATATCAAACTGACTAACATTCCAGTGATAGGGCTCCCAGAGGAAGAAGAGAGGGAGAAAGGAGCAGACATCTTAATTGAAGAAATGACAGTTGAAAACTTTTCTAACTTGGAGAAAGAAACAGATAATCCAGCTTTAAGAACCCCAGAGAGTTACAAATAAGATAAGCCCAAAAGACACATACTAGAACACATTATAATTAAAATGTCAAAAGTTAAGGACAAGGAGAGAATCTTAAAAACAGCAAGAGAACATGTACAGGGAACCTCCTTTCCCTTCCAATGAGATTGTCAGCAAATTTTTCAGCAGAAACATTGCAGGCCAGAAGAGAGTGGCACAATATATTCAAAGTGCTAAAAGAAAAAAAAAAAAAAAAAACAACAAAGACAAAAACAAAAACACCTTCCAACCAAGAATGCTCTGCATGGCAAAGTTATTCAGAATTGAAGGAGAGACAAAGAGATTTCCAGAGAAGCAAAAGGTAAAGGAATACATCAACACTAGACTGCTTATACAAGAAATGTGAAAGGGATTTTTTTTATGCTGAAAAGAAAGGGTGCTTATTACTAATAAGAACACATATGAAAGAATAAATCTCACTGGAATGTTAAATCTATAATCAATTTAGTGGATTAAATTATAAAGTTATAACGCTAACATGAAGATTAAAGACAGCATAGTAAATAGAACTGTAATTACAGTCATCAGGTAAAAGGTACACAAAATATAGACATGTTTAGTGTAGAAATACAAATTCCTACCTCAAGAAACAAGAATAGACAAGTCAACAACCTAACTTTATCCTACAAGGAACTAGAAACAGTGGAAGGAAGGAAATACCAAAAATTGGAGCAAAAATAAATGAAACAGACTAACTATAGAAAAGGTCAATAAAACTAACAGTTCTTTAAAAAGATAAAATTAATAAACCTTTAGCTAGAATGACCAAGACAAAAGAAAGGACTCAAATAAAATCAGAAATGAAAGAGAAGTTACCCCTGATAACACAGAAATACAAAGGATTATAAGAGACCACTATGAACAATTATATACTGACAAATTGGCCAACCAAGAAGAAACAGATACTTTCCTAGAATATACAACCTGTCAAGACTATTTCATGTGAAATAAAAGATCTGTATAGTAAGAAGATTAATTCAGTAATCAAAAGCCTCTCATACAACGAAAGCTCAGGTGTGTTTGGGTAGCTCAGTTAAGCATCTGACTCTTGATTTTGGCCCATGTCGTGATCTCAGGGTAATGAGATCAAGTCCCACATCAGGCTGCATGCTGGGCATGAAGTCTGCTTAAGATTCTCTCTCTCCCTCTGCCATTCTGCCCACATTGTGCCCCCGCTCACTCTCTTTCACCCTCCTTCTCTCTAAACAACAACAACCACAACAACAACAAAACATAAAAAATATAAAGAGATCAGAACCAGATGGCTTCACTGGTGAATTCTGCCAAACGCTCACAGAAGAATTAATACCAATCTTTCTTAAACTCTTCCAAAAAAATGAGAAGAGGCAGGAACACTTCCTAACTCATTTTAGGAGACCAGCATTACCATAATACTAAAACTAGACAAGAAGGCTGCAATGAGAAAAGATTACAGACCATTATTCCTGATGACCATAGATGTAAAAATCCTCCACAGAATATTAACAAACCAAATACAGAAATTCAATAAAAAGCTTGTATACCATGATCAAATGGGATTTATTCTAGGGATGTAAGGGTGGTTCAACATCAGCAAATCAGTCAGTGTGATATACCACATTAACAAAATGAAAGAGATCATATTATCATCTCAAATAGGTGCAGAAGAAGCATTTGACAAAATTCACTGTCCATTCATGAGATCCATTATTAAGCTAAAAACTCTCAACAAAGCAATTACAAGGGAAACCTACATCAACATAGTAAAGACCATATTTGAGAAGAAGCTAACATTGCTAACACAGCCAACATCATACTCACCAATAGAAAGGTGAAAGTTTTTCCTCTAAGATCAAGAGCAAGACAAGAATCCCCACTTTCACCACTTTATTTATTTATTTATTTGACAGAGATTACAAGAAGACAGAGAGGCAGGCAGAGAGAGAGGAAGAGAAGCAGGCTCCCTGCTGAGCAGAGAGCCCAATGCAGGGCTTGATCCCAGAACCCTCAGATCATGACCTGAGCTGAAGGCAGAGGCTTTAACCCACTGAGCCACCCAGGTGCCCCTCCACTTTCACCACTTTTTAAAAATACAGTATTGGACCTACATAGAGCAATTGGGCTTGAAAAAAGAAGTAAAATGCATTCAAGTTGGAGAGAAGTAAAATTGTCATTATTTAACACAGAAGACTTGAATTCTTTTACATGACAACTCTATTACTTTTATGTAAGTGGATTTCTGAGAGAGGCCAGAATTTGGGGTCAGAGGAAGGAATCTTCTTAGGCCACCACAAGACCCAAAAGGTGCTAGACCCACAAGAAAGCCTTTGAACTGAAATTTTGAATTTTATTATGATTCTAGTCGTGCTTAATTCAGAGACAGTCCCAGGTAATTTTGTCATATATAGTGTGTCCTGGTGATTGTAAACCATCTCTAAGAGGAAACATGTAAGGTAGACTGCCAGATACTACAAAAAACAAAAACATGTGCTAAAGCACAAGCTGGGGAAATGTCAGCCTCCTGAAACCAGATTTCAAATTTTAAAGTCTTTTTGGTAGCTGTAGTTCGGTTCTTCAGTTTATGGGTGTGATGAATTTTGAAGAGAGTTAGAGACTATGCCAAAATGAGGGACATTTTATGGCTTAGATAATGGGAGCTATTCTCTAAACTTAAGGATTTTAAATAGAAAAGTGATTAAGATGAACCAAGAATGAAACATGCTTCATTATCCTAGTATGGGTATTGTGTTTAAATGTAAGATAGGCGGACACTGGCCTAGGACAATCAATCAAAAAACACAGGGAAAATTATGCGAAGAAAGACCTTCATTTCAGTGCTATTCGGAGGGCAAACTATTTTAAATGATACAAACACCTGAAAACCAAGGCAGTGATTAAGTAAAAGGTCATATAGCCAATCTGTAGAATGGCTCTGGAACATGATATTTTTATGAACATTATGTGGTGACATGAAAAAAATGTTCATAATATTGTATTAAACAAGATACCAAATTCTATGTTACTACAATTACATATCCATAAAATACAAACCAGGCAGAATGACTATACTACATTGAAGTGCATACTACAGTAAAACTTCTTTTTTCTTTTTCTCTCTCTTAAATTGCAGAGTTCTTTGTGCCTGGAATGTTTTTTCTCAGTTCTTCACATAGCTGATTCTTTTCCATCTTCTCCTTTCTGTGTAGAGGTTGCCTCCTCAGACAGACCTACCCTAATGCACCTCACCCCATTACTTCCACCACAGTACCCCATTTGATACTTCCAAAGAACATTCCACTTGTGGTCTGGCATTCCTGGAGAACAGAGACAACATCTCTTTCATCTTGTTGGGTTTGTATAGCAACAAACACCACACCCAGCACAGAGTAGACTCTGGAACATTTGTTGACTAATAATCCTGATGGAGTTAACCAAGGGATAATAGAATTGTTTGTCACAAATTGAACTGAAAAGATGATGACTAAATTGAGTTCCATTTTTTTGTAGTGGAAAAAATCTTCCTTTTCCACTACAAAAATCCACTTTCTTTTGTAGTGGAAAAAAGTAGTTTACCTGCCAGAGCTCTGCCTCCTCAGCACCAAGGCATACACAGAGTTGATTAAGAATCAGAGGGTGACTGGGGAGAGTGGAATTTGGGGTCATGGATGGCAAGTGATCATGAAGGCAGGATCCCTGGATCTTGGTGACACCAGAGGACATCTTTTTTTTGCAGTCCAAAGCTTAGGTTCCCCCAGAACCCAGTGTCTCTCTGGTCAGCCCTGGAGCCCCTGCTTACTCTGTCTCCATAGCTCTCTTTGCTGTAGTTCCTTTCTGCTGAGAGAGTCATTTCGCTTCTCTCTTTCTCTAAGGGCATGCAGCTACAATCCATTCATTAGCACTCCGTAGTTTTGCATTGGATTTTATACCACATTCACCTCTTCTACTACTGATAGAAATTTCTACAGAATCAGTTGCTGGGTCATAGGCTATGAGCATCTTGAACATTAACATATAATGCCAAATTGTTTTCCAGGGGGGTTGTGTGGTTTGCGGTCCCAGCAGCAGTGGTCATGACAGGTACCGCCACTTCATTTCATTTTTCCTTCTCGATACTGTTGACATTTTGGGTCTAATGATTCTTGGTAGGGGCTGTCTGTGGACTATGGAATGTTCAGTGGCATTCCTGATCTCTCCTTAACAGATGTCAGTAGCACCCTCCCCCAGTATAAAAACTGAAGATGTCTCTAGACATGGCCAATGTCCCCTAAGAAGGAGAGGCAAAACTATTCTGCACTGAGAACCGTTCTCCCTGGGAACTGCTCTGTGTCTTTGCCAACACTTAATATTATCATTATCCAGTCTCTCTTTGCACCTGCTAACCCCACAAATCCAGGCAGGTGGGTATACACAAATTAGACCTCACAGGAGGATTTAACTCAGGCATCCAAATACAGCTTCTGGTTTCATGTGAAGGTGTTTTCCTACAACTGTCTTCTGGGATATGTGATGCTGAGACGAGTACCCATAACTTTTCTTCCAGAAAAAGTTATTTCATTTACAGTGTTCAGAGCTTTCCTTATACACCATTGCACATGCTCTAAGTTTTAATTTGGGCGGGCCCCTGGAAAGAAGGGATTCCAGTGAGACTGCTAGACAGGGGTTTAGGATTCTGGGCAAACCATACCTGAGTGTCATTTAAATAGGATGGACATCTGTAAGCCACAGCCGAGAACTGCCGGGAATGGGCACTTGATTTGCAACAGGAATAGATAAGATGAGAGCAGTCTTGCTCAGTCACCAAAACCTCTAGCCTGTGGTTTATACATTTGTGTTACAAGGTATAACAGTAAGAATATACCACCATGTGTAAGATTTTTTTGATGCCTTATTATTTGATCTAAGATTTTTTGATCTAAGATTTTCTTGATGTCTTATTATTTGATCTAGTTCAGCAAAGACAAAGAGAAGGATGCAAATAGGTACCTGGGGGTAAACAACCTCACCAAGTGTCAGCTGGAAAGAGGCAGACCCTGGATTCCTACTCAGCTTTTCCTCCAGAGCACACTTTCTTACCTTCTTCTGTCCCCCATCCTCTATGGTTATGAGCTGTGTTTAAAACTGGAAACACAGCAGCAGTTTGGAACTTTTTACACCATTTGGCACCATAGCTGTTCTCTGGGATGAGCCACCACATATTGTTGAAAGGGATTAATTTATCTGTCATGAAAAAAAATATTTACCTACCCCATGGGGAGCTGTTCCAAGCTCTGCATCCCCGTAGAGTGGATCTGTACATATTGAAGCTTTTGAAATTGAGCTCTTGCCTGTGTGCTTGCTATGGCTCTCTCATTGTTTGCTGTGCCTCACTTGCTTTGCATACTCTGTTTTCTTAGGCATCACTATGCTTAAAGGAGGTGCTCAATTGGCACTTGTTTTGTTCTGTTGAGATATGCCCATATTTAAGATATCTTAGAACTCCAGACTTACAAAACAGATAAATTATTCAGTCTAGGTATGCAGGAATAGGTCCTTTCCCAGTTTCCAAGGCTGCCTCTAACTAACAGAATTCTTTGAACTGGAATTCATCTACTGCAATTACTGCTTGACAGAGAAACTAAAGCTTAAGATGTTAAGGTACCGAGAAATAAAAATGAAATTTCCTTTAAAATGGGAAGTCAGTAAGAAAATGGAAACTTTAAACAAATAACAGCAGCAGCAAAATTAAACTCCACTCCTCATTATACCTTTTCAAGAACACGTGGGTGTGTATCAGTCCAGCGTCTCTGGATTATAAAATTCCTGGGACAGAAGCTGTGCATTTTAAAGTTTTAATGCCAAATGATTTTTATTCTGAGGTTCTCCTCCAGCAAAAATATCAGGCTGGCCTCATTTAGTGTTGACCAACAACTTCCGGTGGTAAGGAAGTGTAATATTAAGGTTTTTTTCTAAGATGTCTGGGGACTTTGGCAAGTGAAGTATTTGTCCCCCCTTTCCCATGGGCACTTTTTATTGCCTGTTGTAGCTCAGGAACATGGGAAGGCTTAGATTCCAGTGGCATCAGGGAGAGTTTTGAGCTGCTGACAAGTAAGGGCTCCCGCTCAGCGTCCTTGTGCCTCTACCAAGGGAGGCAATCAAGTTAAAGCACGGCACACAACTGTGATCTGAGAACACTGCTGTAAATGGGGCCTTCAGGGCCAGTCACACAGGCAGATGCCAAGCAGCCGGAATGCTGTGCTTTCCTCACCTGGAGTCATGGTCCGCTCGTTCCCCAGAGGTTTCCAAAGTGTTGTTCATGGCATTTTCTTTTTCACTTTTAAGTTCCTTGAAATTTAATTTTACATTTTTTTTTAAATGTATAAAGGTAGAGCATTTCAGAACACGTTTTGTCTCTGTTGAGAGGTAACATCATGCCTGAGTTTCCTTGGGCTATTCTGGTTTTATTCTTCACCTTTTATGGAAGCGAAAGCATGGCCCTCGTTCTCTAGTGCCACCTTTATGTCACCGAACCTTCACCGTAATGCATTTTCTTCCACGCAAAACAATAACATATGGCTGTTTTGGGGGATCCTGCGCTTGAAAAGCACTTGGTTTACAAACACCGTTATTTTAACTGCAGAAAGTAATTTAAGAGGAGCCGCAAGTGGCTTGGAAAGCTCTCAATTTTCTGGCTTGTCTTCTTAAAAGACTATATGTTGTGAAGACGTACAGACCTGAGTGGACTATTTCCTAAATTTAAAAAAAAAAAAAAAAAAGATCACATCAAGGAAGTCGATTCGGTGTTTCCTTAAGAGCAAAAATGTGGCATCCGGTGTGGAGATAGAACAGAGTCACCATCCTGAGGATGTTCGAGAAAGAATTTAGGGCTTCTGTAGATCATTTTGATTTTTTTTCCCTCTCATAGTAACACCATATTTACAGGGATAAATAAATGTTGAACTTCTTTTTCCAAAAATAAATGAGGTGCTGTGGCTTAAAGTATTGTATTTATACTTCTGCTTTCCATAGAGCAATCCCTTTCCAACTTAAGATGCTATAACTCTTGTAAATGTGGGTATGGTACTTTTTAAATTCAGAAATGTTTTTCCGTGTAGATCTTTAATCTTCAGCATAGTGCTTTATGTGAATTTTAAATGCAGTAATTAAATGACTTTTCACAAAAACAAAACAAAACAAAAACATGTCTCTGCAAACTCCACTCCTTGCCTATGGTAGAAATTATATTAAACTTTCAAAATGTTGGGGTACATGGGTGGTTCAGTCATTAAGTGTCTGCCTTCAGCTCAGGTCAGGATCCGAGGGTCCTGGAATCGAGTCCCACAGCAGGCTCCCTGCTCAGCGGGAAGCTTGCTTCTCCCTCTCCTACTCCTCTGGCTTGTGTTTTGTCTCTCGCTGTCTCTCTCTCTGTCAAATAAATAAATAAAATCTAAAAAAAACCCACAAACAAAAGTTTCAAAATCTTTCTTATTGGCCTTTTGCCTACTTATGTAGAATATCCTTTCTGAGGAGGTTAGTGGTATGGTTGGGAAAAGCAGAGGCTTTGGAAAGTGGCGACTGTAATTATAGCTTCAACAAAGTCTGCAAGAGGACATAAAAGAAGAATGAGAAGGAGCAAGTGCAGATCTGATCTCCATATTGTCCCTTCGGGAGGGAACGAATCCTGTGAACCATCTTGAGTACAAACCTGTATTTCAAGAGTTTTTCAAGAAATTAAGAAACATCTGTTCTCTTTTCCCTTGGCTGTGGCTCCCTAGTGTCTATAGGCGAAGATGTCCGTGCAGAGTGCCAAGGCTTCCCCTATCTCATTACCTGATGGCATAAAAAGAACAAAGTAAAAACTTCCTTGGACAAACCCAAGCGTTCAGGGGTACAGTGACTTTTCAAAACCTGAATCTCAAATAGCATGGAGGACATAGGGAGATAGAGAGGAGAAGGGAGTTGGGGGAAATTGGAAGGTGAGGTGAACCATGAGAGACTATGGACTCTGAAAAACAATCTGAGGGTTTTGAAGGGATGGGGGGTGGGAGGTCGGGGTATCAGGTGGTGGGTATTATAGAGGGCACGGATTGCATGGAGCACTGGGTGTGGTGCAAAAATAATGAATACTGTTATGCTTAAAATAAAAAATAAATTTAAAAAAAAAAACCTGAATCTCACTGGAGAGCTCCTAAGAATTAATTTTTACCTGAGACATATGCTGAGTGCTGGGACAACTGCCACCATGCTTTGCTCAGCAGTGTGCTGACATACAGTGTTGGCAGTGGAGTGGTACATGCTGCTTCTCTGGCTTTGGTTGGAAGGGTGGAGTCTCAGAGCATCCGTGGAAGAGGAAGGTGTGTGCTATGCAGTATTTGCCAGTCCCAGTGGTTGACACATAGGCGGGGCTCTGGATGCTGGCATTAAAAATTGGACTGCAACTATATTTCTAGGGAATGAAGTTTAAATTCAGTTTTGAATTTACTGTTTCTAAGTGTATACTGTTTGGATATATTTATAGGTGGACTAGTTGTAGTGAGTGTACGTCTCAGGGCTTTAAGGGTGAGACCAGTCAGATGAGCATGGGTGACGGCCCCAGTCTCATAGAGGGTGTCAGTACAGTGGTCACTGAGCAGCTTATTAACAAGCAAAAGACAAGTGTTTGCTAATATTATATGTAAAGCAGAACAGCTTCCCTAGAAATAGGTGATCATGTGACGATTTCCTAAGGGAGAAAATTCTAGGACCGAACCTTAGCCCTGGTCATGGGAAGTTCTAAGAGCTGAACTAGGAGTAGCTGGGAAGAAGAAGGAGTGAATTGTGTGGCTGGGACACATCGGAAGGAAAGCTATCGGTTGAAGGACTTTCTGCACTGGCCGGAGTTGATCTTTGATATATGTAGTTCTTAGAGTACCTCAAGTTCATATGCTGAAGTCCCAACTCCTCATAACCCAAAACATGACCTTATTGAAAACTGTCATCGAAGGTGTAATTAGTTAAGATGAGGTCTTAATATAGTGGGGTCAGCCCGGAGTCCAATGACTGGGGTCCTTACAAATATAAGGAAATTTGGACCCACACATGCACGCAGGGAGAAAGCCATGTGAAGATTGCTATTATGCAGCCCTAAGCTGGAAGAGCGGCATATTACAGACACTTGCCGAGTCCTTTCAGAGGGAGCATGGCCCTTTTGACACCTGATTTTGGACTTCTGGCCTCCAGAACTTCAGAGAATAAATTTACGTTGTTGTAAGTCACTTGTTTTATGGTCCTTTGTTATAGCAGCTCTGGTAAACTGATCTTGCTGTAGAATCTTTGTTCAAATGCAGTCCTATTTAAAAATTCAGTACCTAAAACCCATCAGTGTGGAAATGCTGTCAGTGACGAAGGGATGGGGAGAGGTGCTCAGGTACCCCCATCACGTGCACTCACAGCCTGCCTTGCCATTGCTCCTCCTTCCAACTTTGACCTAGGGTGACCCCTAGGAACAATTGCCAAGCTGTTATTTGATTTATGAGCCTTACTCCCCATGCTAACCAACAAGATTTGCCATTCCAGTTGAACTGCCCTTCTACAGTCATCCCAACTTACTTGTTTCTGCCCTTGCCACATTGTTTCACTTTTTTGAAAAGCTTACTTCTTTATTTAGTACTTTCTTTAAAAAAAAAAAAAAGTATTTGAGAGAGAGAAAGAGCAAAAGTACATGCGTGTGCACAGCGAGAGGAGGCAGAGGGAGAGAGAGAGAGAGAGAATCCTAGGGTTGACTTACCCCTGATCCCGACACAGGGCTTGAACCCAGGACCCTGGGATCAGCCTCATGAGATTAGATTGGTCCCATCTTTATAATCCAAAATAATCTCCATATTTTAAAATCTGTAACCTTAATTACAGCTGCCAGGTCCTTTTTGTCAAATTCACTAGTTCCAGGGATTAGAATGTGGACATCTTTTAGGTGCCATTATCCAGCCCACCTGTCTTTAAGAGCCAAAGCCATGTGTTCTACCTATTCCTTGTTCTCTCCCTCCTTTACCCCTACCACCAGTGCCTAGAATAGCAGTAGATTCTCAACAACTTTCATTGTCGACTGAGTAATTGAAAGATTGATGATCCCTGACATACTTTTTTGTGCTACTGAACCAGTGGCTAGTGATGTAAATTCTATTTGGGAAGGTAGTTATGTTGCTTGAATATAAAATAGATTGAGACCACAAAAAAATCTCAAGTTTAGAGATGAGCAAGTGGTAGAGCAAATGTAGAAATGAGGTAATAGGTTATGTAACTCTTGGGTTGTCGTGGCAATGGAGACTCCATTCTTCTGGGACGTGAATAGGACACCTGGGTGCTACTGTCACTGACAGTAGGTGGTGCCTTATTTCTGTGTCTGATGTAAAATCTCTGTGATATTTTTGAATGAGCAGATGAATGTAGCACAATGAATTTTCTTAACTCATAATTCAAAATGAGTTCAAAAGGTGAGACCTCCATTCTGAAGATTGAAGTGTATATTGCTATTCATGTCTTAAAAATAAATGGAGGAAAATCTGTAATCATCTTGGATTTCCCTTAACAGCCCAGAAAAAAGTTATCTGCAGGCAGCAGTTTGTTTTCCTCCTATTTGCCCACATTACCTGTTTCTATAGCTGCATCCAGTATACTGAAATCAAAGAACACAATGATAGCATATATACTCAGCACTTGCCTCAAACGGGTTTCAATGAAAACCTCCCTCACCAAGAGCAAACAGAAAGGAGAGACGAAATATTTTGAATTTCCTAAAGGACAATTGTCTGATTTCTGCTTAGCTTTGTATGTATGGAGCAATACTTCTGTCTCTGGCTACCCATACCCTCTTTCATTTAGAAGCATATTCACCCTTTAGTTGAAGTGTATAAAATGTTTTATACCATATAACATCCATACTGCCCCCTCCCAGTGCTTTATGAGATAAAACAGTAGCTAGTATACCTTCAATTATATGGGATGATTTGTGAGGCAAATGAAGAATCATTTTCACAATTGGAAAATGCCCAATTTATTGGATTACATGATTTTTTAAAATGAAAGTATCAAAATTAATTGAATAAGCATTTCCATTTAATGGTGTTATTTACAATGTTCCATCAATAACATGTGAGTTTTGTTTCTTTTATACACTCTTTCAGTGTTTCTCAAATAAAAGCTAACAGACACACAAAAACTAACAGACACACAAAAAACTAAAAATAAATAAAATAAAAACTAACAGACACACAAAAACCACTAGCATTTTAAATACCTAAGGTGCTCATTAATATGGAGATTCCTAAGCCACATTCAAATCTTCTGAGTTATATTATCTGGGAGTATATTTTAAGAACAAACATACATACACACACACACACACACACACACACACACACACACAGACTCTTTACCCAAAACAGAAACAAACAACAAAAATAATCAAGCGAGAAACAGAAAAACAAACAGAAAAACATCCTCCTAAACAAAAATGCCAAAACCACGAATCAAAGCACATAATGGAGTACTATTTTCACAACAAGCACTCAGTAAAATTAGCTAAGTATAGAGTCTCCTTCCTCTTTTGAAATCTGTAAATGCCATGCAGATGGAAACCCTTTTCTCTGTGTATTATTAATGCCCTGAAGTAGGAGCAAAGTACCGGTTCTTTAGAGGTATACTTTTTCATAGGCCATGGGTGTATACATTGAAGGATCTGTTGAATATCATTGTTGTGCTATAGCAATGACTATGCTTGAGGCTGACTGGGTGCAAAAAGTAGAACACCATTTGGTAGGCCATTTGGTTACCTACAGTCTACTTTGAGAAATGAGGCTTATATACATAAACTACAGATGTGAGGTGTAGGCAATAACTGTTGAAAGTATCTGAGGCAATAAGAAATCATTGTAGGTTGGTATAGTGGCAGAAATAGGACAGGAACTTGGTTCTGATACATGGACATGTAAATGAGTAGCAAATGCTTTCAAGGAAAGGAATTAGGATGACACAGAACTGGAAATATTCAGAGTGTGTTTAAGGTATAGGTGAACAGCACCTAGAGTAGAGATTCCATACAAAGAAGTGATAAGATTAGTTTTGAGAAGTTTGCTTGGGACCAACCTGTGAAGACTCTTCACATACAAAATCTGAGAAATGTGGGTTATCTTAGTTGGCTAGTAGAATGGTCATGAAATACAGAGAAAGTCATGGTCAGAGATTTAAGATGCAACTGGATTACAGGAACAGGAGATTGGAGGCAAGGGAACAGGTTAGAAGGCTAATACAATGATCTAGGCCACAAATAATAGAATCATGAAGCAGAGTTCTGGAAATGGGATTGCAGAAGAGGTAGACAGAAGTATTACTATGGAAGCAAAGCCAATACCCAACATGTTAGTAGTGAATCTTGCCCTTTGGAATGTCTTCGCTTATCGGGTTTGAAAACAATGCATATGAAAGCGTATGTAATCTGTAAGGTTCCATATAAATGTTATTGTTATTTTTTAAATTTCTTCAGTACATAATCTGAGGTCCCGGTAAGATATGTAGTACATGCTGTGTTAGGCTCTGGAGATACAAAGACCAAAGGTGGGGGGAATGACCTGGGCTATTCTAAGGGACTTTCAGAATGGTAGAGAGCCTGAAAAGTTGAACCAACAATTACAAGAAGTCAAAAACTGATGCTGAGCTTACAAGTGCCTGGGAGGAAGCCATTAATCACAAGAGGGAGCACAGCAGGAACAGCAGGCTTAGAAAGAAAGAAGGCAAGTTGACTTTTCCACTCGTTGAATTTAAGATGCATTGTACCAGCTGGGATACCTACAGGAAATAGATGACACATTTGAAATAGGACAATTCAAGAAGAGTTTATTACATAAGGATTGTTTACAAAAGTGTGGAAATAGGGACACCCAAGAGGTAGTGCAGACATGAGAGACTGTAAAGCAGTCAAATGATACCCTCTTATCTGAAGAGAAATTTAGGAAACATGTTCCCTGGATGGACTGTCTTTCTACTAGTCAGGGATCTCCAGAGAGCCAAAGCTAACAGGATGTGTGTGTGCATGTTTTGTGTGTGTCTATGTGCATATCCTTCCTTTTTTCTTCCTCTCCCTTCCCCCCATCCATCTTCTATTGAGATATTTATTTTGAGGAATTAACTCACATGATTGTAGAAGCTTAGCCAAGTTCAAGATCTTTGTAGTAGTACACCAGACCAGAGACCCAGGGGATAGTTGAAACTCAAGTCCACAGGTATATGTTGGAGACCCTCCTTTTGGAGAGATCATTGTTTTTCTATTAAGGCCTTCGATTGATTGGATGAGGCCCACCCACAATTTATACAGTCATCTGCATTACTCAGATTTCACCAATGAGATGTTCATCTCATCTTAACACCTTCACAACAACATCTAGAATAATGTTTGATTGAACATCTGGGTACTATGGCCTTGCCAGGTTAACACATGAAATTAACCATCACAATCCTGTAGAATGGGTCACTTTGGGAGGAGCAGTGACTTTTGATGGATATCAGTAGCTCCGAATTGTCTTTCATGGAGGAAGTGTTGCTCTGACCAGCAGAAGCATCACCTGGGACCTTGTTGAAAATGTAAATTCTTAGGCTTCACCCCAGCACTACTGAATCCCATGTGCCAGGAGGGGTCACAACAACGTGCGTGTTAATAAGCCCTCCTCTTGTGATTTTGATGTGCTCTAACACACAGCATTGAAAACTATTGAGTTAGGAAGGCAAATCTACTGCCCTGCAACCCCCTCTGATCTCCTACTGGGGCTGCTTTTGGACCAGACCTGACAGGAATCCGGAAAGCACAAAAACCATTATGAGGGCCAGTGAGGGCAGCCTCCCCGAGTAGGAAAAGGTTAGAAAATAAGCCAGGGAAAGTATCATGCCCCTGCACTAACAAGCATACAGACCAGGAAGTCCCTCACATGGAGATCATGGCTCAGATTTTAGAGTAAATGGAATTGCCAAGGCAGAGACTTTAAGAAGAAGGAAAAGTAGCCCAGATACAGATTCTTAAATTAACATGCATGTTGAAATGGTGGGACTGACCTGTGATTTTTCTTCTATAACCACATTAATCTTGAACTTCACACTACTGAACAGAATTGGCTTTTCACCTGGTCAAGGCTGTTAAATCAGAATCCTTAATTTTCTAAACAGAACACTGTCTCTGACTTGTAGATGTCTGGCATATAAAGCATATGCATCTCTCTCTAATCTATCACATATTGGCTGTCTGCCCTTGTGGTGCTCATCAAAAAATTCAACCAGGAATTAGACTGTGGTCTCACACTTATCAAAATCTTGCTTGAGACATCTGGTCTTTGAGAGAGAGTGTGTTTAATGAACAAGCAATGCCACCGTGACATTTAAGTGTCATTGCTGTGGTAAATTATATCATCAGAATGGCAGATACCAAATCCATATGATTTCAGACCCTCATAGAAATTACTTTACTGCATTAACATTTATGATATGCATTTATCTCACATGGGTTGCAAGAATACTACTAATCATAATTTAAAGAACTTCTCTATGTCATTTATTGATGGAGTGTTCAGTAAAATCTTACCGAACAATTACTCTCCACCAGAGAGTGAAAAGATAATTCAGGCATAGTCCTTGCCCTCAGGTTGTTCATACCCTAGCAATTGGGCAGAAATATGAATATCCATGTTCTAGAAGAGCATATGATTGAAAGACAGAAGAAGGAGGTGCTCGTTTTACTCAAGAGTAGTAAGGAAAACTTCAAGAATGGGGAGCTATTAAATTGGGCCTCAGAATGAGTAGGAGTTGACTAAACAAAGGGATGGAGATTTGCTGAGAGGGGAGGTATTCTAGGATGAGGAAGAACAACAACAGTGGGGAGGTGTGCCAAGAGCTTGGCTGCACCATAGCAAATGGCTTAAAATGGGACTGGATTGAGTGGACTGGATTGCCAGCATATCTACATTGCATGCCTAGGAGTCTAAATTTATCCTGAAGGTAGAGGGAGTCATTTAGGGTCTGTGAGCCCTGGACTAATCTGATTAGATTTGAGTGAAGCACAGTTCAGTGGTTTGAAGCTATCAAACCACTTTGTTTTTTGACTTTTTAAATAGAGCAGTTGTAGGTTTACAGAGAAGTTGAGCAAAAAGGACAGAGTTTTCCATATTACCCTCCCCAACTCCCCAGTCGCCCCTATGATTAATATTTTGCTTTACTGTGGTACATTTGTTATAATTTGTTGAACCAATTATTGACTGAAGTCTACAGTTTATCTTCAGGATCAATTCTGTGGGTTTCAACAAATGAATAATATCACATATCCACCATTGCAGAATCGTATAGAATAATTCCACTGCCTTAACAGTCCCCTTTGTGATATCTGTTTATTCATCCCCTCACTCCTGAACCCCTGGCAATCACTGACCTTATTTAAGGGTTTTTCTTTTCAGAATGTCATATAGTTGGTATCATATAGCTTGCAACATTTTCAGTGTTTTATTTTTTTTCTTACTTAGTAATAAGTGTTTAATATTCCCCCATGCTTTCTCATGACTTGATAGCTCATTTCCTTTTTACCACCAAATAATATTCCATTGTTTGGATATACCACAGTCTGTTTATCCATTCCTTTATGGAAGGATACTTTGGTTGCTTCCGTGTTTTTGCAATTATGGATAAAGCTACTATAAATATTCATGTGCAGGTTTTGTGTGGATATAAATTTTCTACTCATTTGGATTAATACCCAGAATTGGAATTGCTAGATTATTATTTACTATTCATTTTCATTTATTTCTTATTTTTTGCTGGATTATTTAGGAAGCCCATCTTTAACCTTGCAATTCACTGCTATACTGTCTTCCAAATTGGCTATGTCATCTTGCATTTTCATCAGCAGTGGATGATAATTTCTGTTGTTCCATATCCTCCCCAGTATTTCATCTTGTCATTGTTCTGGATGTTAGCCATTCTGAAAAGTGTGTAGTGGTACCTCATTGCTCTTTTAATTCCTAGTTTTCTTCTTTCTTTTCTTCTTTTTTTTTTTTTTTTTAAAGATTTTATCCACTTATTTTTTCAGAGAAAGAGAGAGAGCACGAGAGTGCACAGGCAGGGGGAATTCAGGCAGAGGGAGAAGCTTCTTGCTCAGCAAGGAGCCCAGAATCCCAGGACTCTGGAATCAAGATTTGAGCCAAAGGCAGATGCTTAACCAACTGAGCCACCATGGGGTCCATAATTTCTAGTTTCCTAATAACATATGGTGCTGAGCATCCTTTCATAGCCCCTTTACCATTTGTATAGCTTCTTTGGTGAGACGTCTGTTCTGGTCTTTTTAATTGGATTGTTTGTTTACTTATTTTTGAATCTTAAGAGTTCTTTGACTATTTTGGATACCAGTCCCTTATCAAATATGTGTTCTGCAAAGATGTTCTCCCAGTCCGACTTGTCTTTTCATTCTCTTACCAGTGTCTTTTACATAGAATAGGATTTTATTTTTACTTTTATTAAGATTTTAAATTTAATGAAGTCCAGCTTGTCAGTTTCTTCCTTCATGGATCATGCTGTTGGTGTTGTATCTAAATCACCTAGATTTTCTCATATTTTTTTACTTTTTATTGAAGTGAATGTATATACAAAAATATGCATATTTATCATTAGAGTTTGCTGAATTTTCACAAATGAAACCTGTGACTGAGTGACCAGTTCAACAAATAGAATGTTACCAAGTGCTTATCCCTCAGTTTGAAAGGAATGTTGACATGGGACAGTTAATTTATACTTTAAGTAACAGACACACAAAGTAAAATGAATTAAATAAGTCTTACTTGAAAGGAATACCACTGATTAGATTTAAAAAAAAAATATATATATATATATATAAATAAATATCAGGATGAGAATCTTGTCTTATTCTGAATTGAATTGGGAATACCTCTTGAGTGCTTGGCACAAAATAAGCAATTAGTAGTCAATGAATTAATTAATTAATGCAAGCAATATGCTCCATTAGGGTTAAGAAAACAGATCACAATTTCAGTGGTGATAATCAAGGAACTAATGATGGAGAAAAAAATGGATGGAAAAACAGTCATTCTAGAGTAAAAGTTAGATGACAGTCAGTCCAAGATAGGTATTTCTTGAGCACATATTACATGAATTTCAACAAGCAAATGAAAGGCTCTTGGCAGAGAAGGTGTGATGGTGTGGGGAGATGGAAGGGGTCTTAGGATGCAGAATAGAGCCCTGACATTTAGTAAGAAGCATCAGTGACTCTTTCCTGATTTTGACACTAATCTTACTCTTGGTGTAGTTTTGTATCTGATTTTCACAACCAGTTTTAAAGGGAATGTGAAAGTAACAGAAAAATGAGGCAAAAATGATCAAAAATTGGTTAAGAAACCACACAAATATATGACATACCATACGTAGGTGTGAAAATAAAAGACTACACTTGTGTGAGAAGTGGGGAGTCTGTTAATAAAAGGCTAAAGCCGACCTAATTATGTTCTCCTGGAATAAAGCATTTTTATGAAGGGTTATGAGACTGTTTTTTAGATTCATAGAAGCTTAAATAATAAGAGAAGGAATTAAATCGAGTTACACAATATTTTGATCCAACATAAGGAAAAACTTCTTGACCACCAGACTGTTAAACTGCTAAAATAGAGAAATTATACAATTTACACGCACACACACACACACACACACATTTATATATTTGTTTTTGTGTTTTTGTTTCTGGTCTTGTTTTGAGACCATGAAGAGAGGGGGAGGCAGTCAATGATGATCATTTCTGAGCTATTGAAGCACTTCCCGGCCTGTTAGCAGAGGCCAGGATGAAAGTCACTATGGCCCCCAAATGCATTTTTACTCTAAGAAAAGGCAAAAGTAATGGAAATGTAAAAATTAAACATTAAGAGTATGAAATGCACAAGTTGAACTGAGGATAAGCTGACATTTAATTAAATAACAAACTCCTTAAAGGCCCTTACAGAAGAGCTTTAAAGGGTGTCTGTTAGATTTGCTTAAGCATTGCAGTGTGAAGCCCTGGCAATATACTGCCTTTCAGATTGGTTATCAGTCAATAAAAGTTGGTATAAAACAGTGAAAATGACTTCCCCATTACCCACAACCTTATAAGCCTTTGGCTTTTGCTAGCAGCTGAAGCTTCTCTGCAAACTCCAGAACACCACTTTTAGAGGCAAATTCCATCACCCTGATGGCATTTTCTAGTTTTATTTGATCTTGAAAAACATTTCATTATGTTTAATTTAGGGAAATGAGATTTCTTTAATTACTATCAGTAGCAGCTATTAGGAGCTCAATTACATTTGCAAATTCATTTTTAAAAGCTTTATGGTTTTCAGATAAAAATTTCTAGTTCTAACTGTGCCCATTAAAAGTTACTGTTCCTCCCTTTGGTGCCCCTGCTTCCAAGAGAGAAGATGCATTTTATAGTGCAAAATAAATAATGCTAGAATCTGAGGATTAGCCTAAAAAGGATTTAGGATTACACATTTGAATAAATTTGGTATTTCATTAAATAAATTGGTTTATCAAATATGTTTATAGATTCTCTTCTTTTGGGGTTTCATATATGCTAGGGTCTACAGTTTGAAAGGTCAGGGTGTCCCAGTGGGATGAGAGACAGCTTAGTAGCAAGGAATGCAGATGGTTCTCATCCGTGTACCTGCTTAGCCCAGGTTACAGTACTATAGTGAGTAATACGTCACCACTAGCGTGTCTAGAACAGCATCTCCATGAAGGACTGTAAAAGGGAGGGAGGTCCACATAACCTCCACATTATTGGTCTCTTGAATACTATCAGTGGTTTTAGAAATGATTCTGATTTTATGTGTTCGGGAGCTTCTTGTTCCTATAATTAAACAGTTAGGGGCAATAAGAAAGCCTTCCCCAAGGTGGGTGTTGCCCTTATTCTCAGTCACAGTGGCATTAATAGGGTACTATTTCCCCTTACAGAATTACAGTAAGATAAGGAAATGTAAGTATCGAAGTCTGGAGAACATAAGCTACGTAATGACCTTCGGCCTCCTCCCTCATTATGAGAAGTGTTTCCTCCACAGCATCTAGAAGATGCTACTCTCCTTGTGCATCTAGAAGATGCTACTCTCTTTGTGCATGATGGGTATTTCAGAAATGCTGGTGGTTGTGGTTTGTTTGATTCAAGTGGGAACCAGCCATTTGTTGTACAACCACAACAGTGTTTGTCTGTCCACTTGGTGGCAATTTTGAGCTGAGGCATCAAGGTGCTATGTTGGAACAAGAAACAGAAAGCCTCTTTTGAAAAGCCTTGGGGTTGGTTCATTGAACTGCTTCACTGCGATGCAAAACCATCTCTGTTGGCAGGAAATATCAACTGCTGCTAATAAAAATTGTAAATGCCTTTGTCGCTGTTTGTCACAGATAGATACACGCAAGGCTCAAATGATTTTAAATCATTGTTCCTTGAGTTCTTTTTTTTTTTTTTTTTTTTTTTTTTTTGCTAATAAACATGAAGGCAAGGAAATGGCATAGCTTATTTAAGGTGTGTACATTGGAAGGGCTTGTTTTCCTATTTATTGTATTAGGACTGTTTGGTATTATTCTTCCCAATTTGCTTTAGCTTTTACCCAGACCACTAAGTACTTATTGATGGAAAAGAGTATTATATGCTTTAGGAATTTTGTATTGGAGTTGCACAGTGTACATGTTGTCTGTTCCATTAGCAGGCATGCTTCTCATCTTCTTTTTTTTTTTTTTTTTGAAGATTTATTATTTGACAGACATCACAAGTAGGCAGAGAGAGAGGAGGAACATGCTTCTCATTTTCTGTGGATTCCTGCTGCAGCTTGTGTTGGGGGAACACGTGATGAACAAGTAATTAGAGGTCAGGTGTCCACAAAAGCCAGGAACTCACAGCTCAGAGCGGGTAACATAAAAGCCCCATATGAAATCATGTTTTGCATTTGGGGTCTAAAAGTACAATGACTACTTTTTATTTATTTATTTATTTTATTTTCAACAACTGCTTTTTAAAAACTGTTCCTGAGACTGTTGTCCCACAAAACGCAAAGTTATCGTCATTTACACTGTGTACCCCCACTTTATCTAGCCACTGCCGTTTAATAACTTTGTCACCAGAGAAGATGTAAAAATGAACACGAGCAGCATGGTTGCAGTGATTTGAAACAGTAATAAAGGACAAAGTCATCTTAATTGTTATTCTCAGAAAGCTTGCCATCCGGTAGCTAATTTAATAAAGGTTTTTTTGTTTTGTTTTGTTTTTGTTTTTTGTTTTTTACAGTAGAATGATTCAACTCTAAGAGACTTATAAAAATTGCATAAGGTAGTAGTTTTTCCTGCTGGCCACTCTCAGGAAAGCTGCGGTATGCTGCGGAGTTGTTTGTCAGTCAGGGCCGGGGTTTATCTTTGCGAGAAGCTATTATTCCCAGAGCAAAAAACATTTAGTTAAGCAGCAATCAATGAGGAACAGACGAAAGGATGTTTGAAGTTTTGAAGTCTTTAAAATATGAACTAAGCACCCAATCTGGGGAGTTGGATGATCCATAAAAGGGATACACAATTCTAGATGACAAGCTTAACTCTTTGTCTCCTAAACCAATTTAGACTTATGAAGACTCAGTGGCTCAGTGGAGAGTGACTTATTTAGCACATAGGAAATATAAAACTTTTGATAGAGAGACGGACCATTAAGTATTCTGCTACAACCTGTCATCTACATACTATATTACTACATACTGCACTACTGTACACTGAGTTGTTTGATTTTAATGAGTGGCTAGACCTAAATTTTAATTCAGCCTCTGAGAATATATGATAGAAAAACATTTAAAGATGCCAGCTCCTCTCAACATGAAATCTCATAGACTCTTGATATAAAGAGAAATTAAGATGTTTACCTCTACAACTAATTTATCTGTACATATGTTATGACTAATATCAGAATTATCAAATGCTGAGATTAGTTTGTCATAAAGTAGGTCCTTTGTAAATTGTTGAATTAAACTAATTTGAATCATTGTTTACACTAAACAGCAATGGCAGCAAATGGCTATAGACTCTATTCTCTCTCAAAGGGAGTGGGGGAGTATAGCTTCCTAACTGAGAATAAGAAGAGACGGTGGCTAATGGTTCAGCACCAAATGGTAAAGTGTATAACAAAACTAGTGCCTTTGTATGGAGTTATAATCACGCAGGGATAGATAAGAGACTTGTTCATATCATCCTGACAAATACAAATATTACATGATTTCAAGAATTGCTAAAAGATGATCTCTTCTGGAAAATCCAAACTTATCTATCTATTTATTTATTTATTTATTTATTTATTTATATTTTTGATTGTCAACACTGGCTACATTTTCACTAAATTTGGGGGAAGGTATATCAAATTGTGTTTGTTTCTCAACAATAACACAGTTCCCCAACCCTGTGGCTTCTGAGGATTTTATGAATTTTGGATAAAAGAAATACCACCTCCTGGGAAATGGAAGATTAGAATTGGTTTGTTTTCTTGAGGTGTCAATGGGTAATCTTGATTAAGGGTTCACAGATTATGTCTGAGCTGCCCCACACCCTTCTTGTTTTTATAAAATAGTTTTACTAAAGTACATCTACGCCCATCTGTTAACGTATTGTCTATGTCTACAAGGGCAGAACTGAGTAGTTGCTATGGGGATTATATGGCCCATAAAGCCTGAAATATTTACCATCTGGTCCCTTACAGATAAATTTTGCCAACTCTTGCTCTAGGTAGTTGTGGTTTGCCAGCTAATTATTTGGTATGTGATAATCTTGGTCCTACCACATTACAATATTCTTACTGACAAAGACAGTCTCTCTCTATTTTAAGACTATCTCTTAGACCTTTCTCATATCACACAATTTCTAATAGGCCCTTGGAAAAGGAGGAACTTAATGATAGTTGGTTCACCAGTTGAGGTGAAAGTTTACTAGACCAGGAAAGAAACACCTTGGTACTTTTAAGGAGAGGCAGTCAAGCTCTATGACCCTGGAATCAGGTTTCCTGAGTTCGAACTCTGACTTTGCTATTTATTTCCTGTGGCATTAAAAAAAAAAAATGCTTTGGAAATAGTGCCTCCTGTCTAATTTTGTGAACAATCCAGTGGATAGTATATGAAAAGTGCTTAGAACAACCAGTCAGGATTTATCAGTATCTTCTTAATTGTGATGCAAAGAATATTCCTTTTTTTTTTTCCTTTTCATTCCCTTGTTTTTTTCCTAGAATTTCTTTTGTACTTTCTCCAGAACTAGGCAGGTGTTCTTTAAACGTATATATGTGTTTCCTTGTTTTCATATCATTGTGGATGCAGCACTAGTCATGGTTTGAATTTAATGCTAGTGGCTACAGTGTTGTTGAGTAGATGAATCCTTTCTACATAAAAAAAAAAAAAATGTAAAATGAAATAAAGCCACAGACTCTCTGTTAAAACAGTGCTTTTATGTATTCAATAATTGCTATAAGTAACATTCAGTATATTGAACCCTTTGTAATTTGTGGACTCTGTGTAATTCTTCCTGGTCCAAGAGGTGATAGCCACTGTTGTAGGTATTTAGATGTGATAAATAGCATGCTTGTGTAATGGCACATGTGTTTTTCTTGACCATGGTAATTAACGGCTATTAAATCTCACTACTTGGAACCATTTGCTTTGTACATGTTGAAACCATTTCTTTGTTCAAAAATTCTGGTATTTCTAGTCTATACAAACACATGTGCTTGTAGAGCCATGTACCAATATCCTATACCAGTAAAAATGAAGGAATCCCACTGCATAGCATTCAAGGCCTCCTAAGAAAACTTAGCTTTTGATAATGTTACTCCCTAAAGAACAAGACAAAATTTTGTATGAGGGACTTTTAATATACTAATATATTAATGATTAAAGTGTTTTATGGTCTTGCTGGTTGCTTTTCCATGTTCATGTAGGGGTTTAATTTTGAGCCTATATATAAAGGTTTATATTGCCAGGGAAAGTAATTTATAAAGGTAAACTCAAGTTTTGCCCATTATTCCTACTGGTTCAGATGGAAAATTCCAACAAGTTCTTGAAAATCTGCTCTTCCCTCAACTCTCTGAGAGGGGAGGCATCCCAAAGGAGGTTCAGTCTTCTGTGCAGAGGGATACAGAGAGTAGTCTGTTTTTTTCTGTGGTTAGCATCTTTAAGACCACAGTTGGACTTAATAAGCTAAGTGCCTTTCCAAGTCTGAACACTTCCATTTCCCTAAAATTGTAAGACCTACAGGAAAGGAAAGACATTAACATGTCTGCATGGAACCCTAGCTATACAGCTTAATTGCGATCCTTCAAGTCTGGATAAGCTGTGCAAGTGAGACCGCTTGCAAGTGAGAGAGGGCTAGACATGCAGCCAGGAGTGGCAGCTGGAGAGAAGCCAGAAAATTATAAAAAGAGCACCTGAAAACACATTGCTGTTGCTCACTTAAACTACACACAAAAGACCTACAATCATGAGTTCTCGTATGAGCTTTTTAACACCCAGCCATGTCACAGATGTTCTGTTAATGGTAACTATAATTTATATTGGCCTATTTTTCATGACTATTATTTGTATCATGCAGGGCCCTCTTTCCTGTTTGCTGCTTCTTGTGACCATATCTTACCACTTAGAAACTGAGATTATCTACTATAATCTTCCTTTCCATTTATGTGATTAACCAAGGGGTCAGTGTTCTTTTAAAAGAGATACTCACATTGTCTTTTAAGAATATACATTTTCCTTTCCTATAGATTAACTCTACTCACTCAACTTATTTACAAGCCTTTAATGATTTCTGCATAAAAATGATATTCCTTTTAGCCTTACCTCCTCAAATAACAAAGCTCTAATTATTCAATGAGTAATAATTTCAATTTCTTCTAACTGGTAACTGTGAAATGAAATACTAAAGCAGTGAACCAAAACTTATGATTAGTTCCACATTGATCTTCTAAATATTAGAGTTGACCTTTAATGGGATGATAGAATGTGAAAGTTTGCATTTGATAACAAGGGTAAGGCAGTCTGCTAAAAATCATGTTGTTATAAAATTTCAGGTTTTTAATATAATCGAGTGTGATAAAATGATGGAAGCTGGCTATGTATAAAACCAATCCAGATATTCTCAGGGCTTTGTTTAAAAATAAATAAATAAAAATAAAAATGAAGAGACATTTCCACAGTGAAATGGCATATAGGAAGGTATTCTAATGCATTTTCCAAGTGAATAAGTGTTTGTGAGAAATTAATATTAATTACTGAGAGGATGTCCTGTAAGCCATTTTCAGCAGATTTAAAATGAAAGCTCCAGTAGTACCTTGAACAGTCTGTTGTTGACATTATAATTATTCTCCTATTTTAGAAGAATGAATAATTATCATAGCAAATACTTTAATTTCCCATACATGTAATTACACCCATTCACTGAAGAAAGACAGGAATATAAGGATTCCAGTCATAGAGGAAAAAGAAGGAATGGTTTTTTTCTGAATGGTTTTTTTCCTCCTACAATTCTGTAAAATCTAGTAGGATGAACAAAAAGAACAGTAAAATGTGCTATCCTAAAATAATGGAATTATAAAAGCTTTTAAAGGAAGTCATTGCAAATCCTCTAAGAAAAGAAATTTTTTTACTTACTAGTTAAAGAGAAAGTGACTAAGCAGATAAGGGATTTGAATATAAAGTTTTGGATTACATTCTGCGGGTTGTTGGGAGAGGGTAAAACATAGGCAGCA
Source organism: Mustela nigripes (assembly GCF_022355385.1). Taxonomy (NCBI): domain Eukaryota; kingdom Metazoa; phylum Chordata; class Mammalia; order Carnivora; family Mustelidae; genus Mustela; species Mustela nigripes. The sequence continues at coordinate 96,613,475 of NC_081559.1, forward strand.
TAAGGGGAAAAAAATGACAGACAGGGTGAAGTATGTCTGTTGGGCTTCTGAACCAAAGAAAACGTCATCATGTAAACTTCAGAGTGAACAAAGATTGAAAATTGTCACTGATAAAAATTTTGCAAACCTAGAGCTGGCTGAGGGAAAGGTGTAGTGTGGGGTCAAGAGAATTCATTTTAACTCAACAAGAGTATATGAACACTTCTGGAGTGCTCACTGATATGCTAATATTCTAGAGTTTCATTACCAAGTGCAGGGCTCAATGCCTGCCTTAAGTAAAGCATGCTTTTTGAAGAGTCAGGTGATAGTGATTCCATATGAAGTGCTTAGTAAAATATATGACATCATGTAATTTGGAAAAAAAAGTTAAGTTGAATATTTGGAGCACCAATGTGTGGGCTAAATGAGGTGGGCAGTGTAGAAGGTACAACAAGTGCTAATCTTTATAATAAATGTAGCTGCAGTTCAATAATAGAGTTTGGAAGAGAGAATACAAGATCTTGGAATCCTCCATAATAAGGAACAAAATGAGAAATTTAGTGACTTGGATTTTGAAATGGAAACAATATCTGCTGGAGATATCATTCATTTTTCTACTGGACAATGGGGAGCAGATAGAAAAGGAACAGAGTAGGGGTAAATTGGGGAATAAATAAATCTAGGGCCATTCTAAAGACCAAAGATTGGGCAGAGAACTGGAAGTAAAAATCCTCAAAGAACTGAAATCTGTCCCTTTTCTTATGTAAAATATACTGTATCCACAGAACAGAAAAGAATACTTAGGATTTCAGTCAAGTGGGATGGCACTTAATAAAACTGACTTCTGAGAATTCCTAAAGGAATAGAATAATTAATAGCTACTGTTAATTGTAATCAATTAACATGACAACGGAGAAAGATTTGTGACCAGGGGAAAAGAAGGAGCCAGTGATTTCTTGTAAAAGGACCCAGTGGTAAGGGTAAATGAAGCTGTTTTCTAAGTAAAGCTGAGAATTGAACCTTTTGACCAAACAAACTCAAGGAAATGATTGGGGTAAGGGAAAGAATGCGTCTGAATTAGGCAATTGACCATGGATAACAAGCTTACTACTCATTTGGTTTATTCCTCAATGTCTTGCTCTCCTCGGTCAGTCCCTATAATGATCAGATACTCACAGGCTGGGGAGAAAATGGCTTTCTGAGAAGCTTGTTGAAGTCAGAAAGGCAGTGAGCCAGAAAACTCTGTGGAAAGGCTCTTTCCAACTCAAGGAACCATTGCTAATGAATGGCAGTAATAAAAAAGGAACAGTTTCTGCTTGTTCCTGTTATGGTAGTCCTTCACTTCCGGAGTCTACCCTGAGGAAAAATTATCTTGCTCAAACATCATTTAGATTCTGTCATTCTGTTCAAGATCTACTGAGACCTGCAGTTGTTTGGGAATCAGATTAAATCCACTACCTCTGGGGTCTGCATTTTAACACCTCTCTTCCCCATCCTGTAATGCCCGATGTTCTTTTTAAAATTTCTTTGCCCGTTTTACACTAGCCAAAGAAGCCATGCCCTTAGCCTCTTAAATCTACAGCTTCACCCACCTAGGTCTCCATCCAGGATGCCAGTCTCCTTCATCATTACCAAATGAGATCCTTATTATAACATCTTCAACAATGTATACCCTCGCCAGGTTACAGACATGTTCCGTCTCCTTCTACCCATCATCCCATTAGTAACTATGTTGTTTTTTTTTTTTTTAAGATTTTATTTATTTATTCAACAGAGAGAGAGAGAGAGAGCACAAGTAGGCAGAGAGGCAGGCAGAGAGAGAGGAGGAAGCAGACTCCCCGCTGTGCAGAGAGCCCGATGTGGGGCTCGATCCCAGGACCCTGAGATCATGACCTGAGCGGAAGGCAGAGGCTTAACCCACTGAGCCACCCAGGCGTCCCCAGTAACTGGGTTTTTTTTGCTGCGGTCGGGGAGGAAAAATTCTTCTCTACCCTCTTTGGGTCTCTGGCTGGGCCTAAGAATTAAGCTGATAATGAGACAGATTATAAGAGAGAAGCAAACTTTTTTCTGAGCTTTTACATGTATGTGGAAGCCTTCCCAAGAGAATGGAGACCTGGAGAAGTGACCAGAGCAGGAGGCTTTTACATCTTTTAGCTAAAGAAATAATAAGTTTATGCAGAGTTGACTAGAAGGAGGGATTGATATTAGGTGATATCATTAGGAAGGTAAGAATGAGTTTTCTAAGTTTTTTTTTTTTTTTTTAATAGATTTCTTGAGAAAGGCTTGTACTGCTATATATTTTCCTCTCAGGACTGCCTTTGTTGTGTCCCACAGATTTTGAACCGTTGTATTTTCATTATCATTTGTTTCCATGATTTTTTTCAATTCTTCTTTAATTTCCCGGTTGACCCATTCATTCTTTAGAAGGATGCTGTTTAGTCTCCATGTATTTGGGTTCTTTCCAAACTTCCTCTTGTGGTTGAGTTCTAGCTTTAGAGCATTGTGGTCTGAAAATATGCAGGTAATGATCCCAATCTTTTGATACCCATTGAGTCCTGAATGTCCACAATAGCCAAACTATGGAAAGAACCTAGATGTCCATCAACAGATGAATGGATCAAGAAGATGTGGTATATATACACAATGGAATACTATGCAGCCATCAAAAGAAATGAAATCTTGCCATTTGCGACAACATGGATGGAACTAGAGCGTATCATGCTTAGCGAAATAAGTCAAGCAGAGAAAGACAACTATCATATGATCTCCCTGATATGAGGAAGTGGTGATGCAACATGGGGGCTTAAGTGGGTAGGAGAAGAATAAATGAAAGAAGATGGGATTGGGAGGGAGACAAACCATAAGTGACTCTTAATCTCACAAAACAAACTGAGGGTTGCTGGGGGGAGGGGGTTTGGGAGAAGGGGGTGGTATTATGGACATTGGGGAGGGTATGTGTTTTGGTGAGTGCTGTGAAGTGTGTAAACCTGGTGATTCACAGACCTGTACCCCTGGGGATAAAAATATATGTTTATAAAAAATAAAAAATTAAAAAAAATAGATTTCTTGGTTCCCAATTCCCCATCTCTGGTGATAAGAATGCCTTCTTTCCTCCTGTCTCGTAGGAAGGGCACTTCTCACATGAGGGTTTAATGACCTGTTGCAGGGAAAGGAGAGGTCAGAGAGATATTTCTGCTTCTCACGTTTTCTCAGACTCCTTTATTGAAGGTATTCAATACGGAGGTTGCCATATTTTGGAGTAAGGTGTCCTAAACCCCATCACTGTGCTTATGGCTAATTTCATGGGTAGATAAAATGTGAGAGTTGCAAGGGACCATAGCATTTTAAAAGTAGGCCCAAAGAGGATAATTGTATTTCCCAAAGATGCATAGCCAGTTAATAGAAGAACCAAAAAGGTAATAACCCAGATTACCAGCCCTGGGCTTATTCCATCACAGGAATCATGATGGTGAAAATCAAGACACTTAAAGTGATGAAAAACATGGAAAATGAATCAATATATAACTTCTTATTATGTATGATAATAAAATCAAAACTACGTTGCTTTATATTGTGAATGCAGCATTACTGTTTTCTTCTTCACTTGTAGCTCTACTTGATAAATATAAAGATCATTGACTACAAGCAAAGGACAACTTTATTTTCTCTTTGTATACAGGATACCATAATTTCTTACAATTTGTTCCAACACGCCTTTATGATCTATATCAATCTTGACATGCCAAGCCTTCATTTTATTGTGCTCTTCTACACAACCCACCCTAAAAACACTCCTCCCATAAATTTCACATCTGTATCCTTTTCCTAAGTAATAAGCATATGCATATACATAATTTTTGCCTAAGAAAATTTAATCTTATGGAGTGATTCACCTGTGGCACTTTTTTTTTTTAGAGCTTCCATGTAGCATTGGGGACATTTTAAAGATCTTCCTAAGTGCCATCTGTCTTCTTTACCCTTGAAATTTCTTCCCCTTCTCCCCCCACCCTCTCTTTTATTTCTCTCACCATTTTTTCCCTCCTCTCACATTTTTTTTTTTTAAAACAAGCTCTCTATCTTTTTTTTTGTTGTTGTTAGAATAAAAGCTTTGTCTCTCTTGGGCGATGTTATCAGCACTGCGGATGTATATTGGGCTGCTTCTATTCTAGCATCTCAAAATCGGATTCTGATTCTTCTGTTACAACCAACAGTGTGGGCTTTAAAAAAAATCAATTCTTAGGTTCCTTATCTGTTTTTCTGCTTCTGGGATAACTGAATCTTTCATAACTAATGGGGATATTGAATTCAGGGAACTTTATGGGGAAAATAAATTGCAATTGTAAAAAGTAAAAAAATGAGGCTACAATTAGATAAATAACTATAGCTTAATTTAGATCCCTTTTGATATTAGTTTGACATCAATTGGTTAATATAGTTTTTCCATTAAAAACTAGTTTTCATGAAAACATAATAGTTTAATTTTGTTGCTGATGCATGTTTGGTTTATGGACCTCTGAAGAAGAAGAAAAAAAAATCACTTGCCAGTTTTAGATTCCCAATAGGTAGCAAGAGAATTAGAATGGTTATTCTGGGTCTCTGTATAATCTTAAAATGTTTCCATATACATTAGATGTTGATTGGTGAACGCATGGCAATAGCTGTGGGTGTCTGGACACCAATTAGTAAGCAAATCTAAGCACATCCTGAAGTTCTGAATTTAGTCTTACTGCCATGCTTTATGTTTGTATCACTAAATCAAATGTACTTGTCTTTTCGAATAGTCAAGTTCAAAACCTCCATTGTGGCTTGTTTGCCAGATTCCACATTTCTTGAATGAGTTTGTATATATTTTTTCATCAATATCTAAAAATATCATTAAGTCCCTATGACCTTGTCTACTGGCCTCTGTTCATTTCTGAGTAACTTTTAGATCCTTGTATTGCCTAAGAGTATTAGTGTTTTTCCCATGGTTCTTTGATTGTAAAATATTTAACAAGAGTGTTATAACTTGGACACGTTTTGGGAAATCTTTTGAAAGGGACACGTATAGTGAATACTTTTCTGTATATTATCCCATATCTCCTCAACATTAAGTCAATGTAGAATTACCTCTGGATGCGTTGGTGCCCGATGTCACTTACTCAGCAGGACTTTCACAGATGCTTAGAGCATATGTGGGAAGCACGTCTCTTGTTAGAGCAGATGTTTCACTTGACACATGACCATGCATGGTGGCACTGGAGCTTCCACACTGTGTAAACAAAATTCTTCTTTCTTTTCCAAATTCCTTGAAATTTATGTAACTGACCTTGCCTGTCATATACTAATGTAGTTAGAAGCATCAAACCTACTTAGATCTAGGATAGAAGTATTTATTGACATTCTGTATTTGAAATCCAGTGTTAATATCTTAGTTTTAACCCCTGAGGTTTTGGTACCCTACAGATCAAGCCATCTGTTTAAAATCAGAGTAGGTGGTAGGATTAAAAAATAATGTTTTGGGGAGATGTCTGATATAGTGTTATCTGCAGTCCAGATGATATATTTGATTAATCTTTCAGTTCTTACATTAAAATGAATTAAATTTTGATCTACTCAAACATACATTTTTCAGCTTTTTAAAAGAAATCTAACTACAATGTTTATTTAATATGTGAGGATTATTAAAAACTAGATATTTTGTAGAATTTATCAAAAGCATCTAAACTATATTAGATGATATAAGTTATGTGATTCTAGTTATCCATGTCTCATTTTTATTTGGGACTTTCAAGTTTTTGTAGTGCTTTACCATACATTGTTTTGCTCATTCCTCACAGTGATCCTATAAAATTGGCTTGGGCAGTTTTACTCTCCCTGATATACAGAGGAAGCTAGCTTAAAACAGTTAGGTTTTAAGTGGCTTGTCCAAAACCTCTTGAGTAGCAGATGCAATCTAAACCAGAAGCTGGTAGCATTCACAATTCTCTATTTAAATATTTTCCATTCTGTTATTTAGACTTAATTCACTTCTTTTTCCACATAGTGGACAATGATCTTTGCAAAATCTTAACCAGATCCTATCAATCACTTAATGAAACCTTTGCAGTGAGTTACTGTCTTACTTAAGATGTAATTGTATATCCTTAATACGACCTTCATGCTCCCCGGGTCTGTGCTTTGTTCTTTCTACCTGTATCACATGCCACTCCCATCCCCTTGTTCCAAGCATCCCCTAGCCTCCAGGCACCCTCACTGCTCCTGTTTCTTCCTGTGTGTGACTCAAGACCTTTCCGTTTGCTAATCACTCCACCTAGTGTCATCACAGAGGTCTTATTTTAAATGTCGATTTCTCAGAGAAGCCTTCAATTCACTTAAAGGACCAAACAAAATTAATTTCTCTTGCTATCAGCTTTCAGCAGACCCTTAATTATTCACTGATATATTTATCTGTGTGATAATTCATTTAGCACCTGCCCTCTTCACTGTGTGTTACTCAGCTACTGTCCTAAACCAAGTCTATTTGACTCCTTGCTGGTCTCCTGCTTTGGTCCAGTGTGTGGCACATAGTAGCTCCTCAGTAAATATTTGTGGTCTGAGTGGAATGAATAAATCCATGTGGATATGTACATAGCTCTTTTTCCAAACTCTTTTTCATATTTATAGGAATATATGGGTTTTTCTCCATTTCCTGGGAACATGCAGATAAAAATTGCTTTTTGATACTTAAAACAATTTAAACAAGTCTTAGAAAATTATCAGGAAAGATGTTTAAGACAATGAAATGGATTACCCAGGGAAATTGTGGAGTTTCCTTCCCCAGAGGTTTAATCAGAGGATAGTAATTAAGTCTAAGGAAGTTTAAGGTCTGTGTTAAGGCTCTGACATAGAGGCAAGATCATTGGATAGAACTAAAGACTTGGACGTAATATACCTTTCTTTGTTTGTTTCTGTGTTTGATTCTTTGTTAAGGGCCCAACTCATTTCTTATGCCCAAACAGGAAAAGAACTTGGAAACTTAACTCATTCAGATTTCTTTTTCTCTATTGTGGTGTACAGTCAGCTCCACTATAATGCGACCTCTGTATTCCTAAAAATCATTGCACAGGGCTTGTTGGAAAAATGGAAGTAGGGACATGAGACTCAAAAACTTGGTCAGTAACACATTTAAAAAAAAATCCAGGAACCTAATAAAAATGTCAGCTAAGTTTTAGTTGTGTTAAGTGGTTAAGAAATACACAATAATACAATACATATGGTACTTCTCCTTGAGAAAGACAGGCAGCTGGCTTGTGGAGGGGGTCATTGGAAGGGCTGCGGCTTGTGAGTTACTGCCAAGTGGCAGAAGGAAGGCTGCCTGAAATTAGAGGGCAAATTGTGTCACCAGATATAGGTGGGGTGGCTCTTAAGAGGCACAGTAACTGAAAGCATTGGCCTATCCATCTTAAATGAGTGTGATTTGTGTATTTCTGTGCTAGGTCCAGCTGGGTGCAGTTTTCTGTGTTCACTTCATGTTCCTCATGAATGAAATCAGGCATAAGCGAGTGTGAGATTTAGGTTATGCTCACATTGGTCCCTGACACAGCCATTGCCCTAAAGCAAATCTATGCACTTAAAGTGTTAGGAGGCTAGTCCACATGGAGATGCAGGAAGATCCTAAACTCATTTCCTCTAACAGACACACTAAATCTGCAACTACATATGGAAGGCTTCTCTCTGAAAACTCACGGCACCTCTCTCTGCCATCAGGAGAGAATAGGCCTGCACTCAGGAGGGCTGGAGAAGGTGAGATGTGGTCTCACCACAGACTCACTGCCAGCTCAGCAACCCACAGTCAGGAGGGAATTCAAAAACCCAGAGCTTCTTGAGGAGGAAAGGTTCTATAGATTATATCAGTCACTCTTAAGACAAATATTTGAGAGATGAGCCGCGAAGACATCTGAAGCCCGAAGGGCTGAGGTGAAATGGGAAACAGCTCTTAAAAGGCTCAAGTGCAGACTTGCTCCAGGGCCCAGCTCAGAAGTAGCAGTTTGGAAAAGCACACAGAGTATATGTGAAGAAGATTCGTTTGCTCATCTTAGGCATCCTTTGGAGGGAGAGGTGCGTTTTGGCATTCTCTGCAGGGATGGAGGTGCTGGAAGACTCCATCCATCCTTGTGCTCTGTTTCTGACTCACTAAAACCTGGGCTACCATGTTTTTATTTTTTTCCTTCAGAAGGTATCATCTTCATGCCCTCTTTCTGCCAGGCTTCACTGACATTATTTTCTAGAAGGGAGATTTTACATATGTCTGGTGCCCTGGCTTGTTTACATTTAATACTCCAGTTTTTTGTGACTACCAACAGGCGATCCACTGAGCTCATGGATCTTGAGGCCAAAGTGGCTTGGATTCCTGGACACCATAAGGAACTATTGGAAAGACAGTTCTTAACAGACTGCCATCTCCAGGGCAGTGTACAGATAGTAGACTGGAAACACCCCCTCACTCTGTGAGTAGGTATTTTGCATGTCCGGGAGCTTTGGTCTAAGGGACAAGTTTCTGGTCTGCCACACTCCTAAAGGCCTATTGAACTGCTCTCAGGGGGCACCTGGGTGGCTCAGTTGGGTAAGCGTCTGCCTTCAGCTTGGGCTCCCTGTTCAATGAGGAGGCTGCTTCTCCCTCTCCCTCTGCCCCTTCCCACCCCCCTGCTTATGTGCTCCCTCCCCCTCTCTCCCATACTCTCTCTCAAATAAATAAATAAAATCTGTAAAAAGAAAAAAAAAGAATGAAGTGCTCTGAGGGCTTAAGTCCCCAGTCTGATGATGTGCCCAAGGGAGGGGTATGCATAGGGTTAGAAAAGAATAAAACTGGGACCAGAATGCTGGGAAATGTTAGCTGGTAAAGACTGGAAACAGAAAAAGGAACCAGGCAAGGAAGCTGGATTCAGGCCCAAAAGAATTCATGATCTTGCTTCATAAAGAATAAGATACTTAGGAACAAATTTAACTAAGGAGGTAGAAGACCTAGATATCAAAAACTACAAGACATTAATGAAAGAAATTGAAGAAGACACAAATAAGTGGATAGACATTCCATGCTAATAGATTGGAAGAATTAATACTGTTAAAGTGTCCATACTACCCAAAGCAATACATAAATTCAGTGCAATTCCTATCAAAATTCCACTGACATTTTTCACAGAAATAGAAAAAAATCCTAAAATGTGTACGGGATCACAAAAATCTCTAGAAGCCAAAACAATCTTGAGAAAGAACAACAAAGATGGAGCCATCATACTCCTTAATTCAAACTATATTACAAAGCTGTCATGTCAAAACAGTACTTTATTGGCATAAAAAACAAACACAAAAATCAGTGAAACAAAAGAGAGACCCAGAAATAAACCCACTATTAATATAGTCAATTAATTTATGACAAAGGAGGCAAGAACACACAGTATGGAAAGGACAGTCTCTTTAATAAATGGTGCTGGGAACACCGTACAGACACATGCAAAAGAATGAAACTAGACTACTATCTTACACCATATACAAAAATTAACTCAAAATGAATTAAAAACTTGAATGTAAGACCTGAAACCATAAAACCCCTGGAAAGAAAACTGGGCAGTAAGAAACTTGACATTGGTCTTGGTGATAATATTTTGGATCTGACTCCAAAAACAAAAGTAAACAAGTGAGATCAAACTGAAATCAGCTTCTGCATAACAAAGGAAATCATCAACAAAATGAAAAGACAATGCATTGAATGTGAGAGCAATGCATTCTGACTGGATATATGATTAAGGAATTTACAAATCATATATCCAATCGGGTTAATATTCAAAATACAGTACTACAATACAATAAACAAAAACAAAAAACAAAGCAATCTGATTTAAAAATTGGCAGAAGGCCTGAATAGACATTTTCTAAAGGAAACATTCATGTGGCCAACAGATGCATAAAAATATGTTCAATATGACCAATCATCAGGGAAATCATCAAAACCACCAAAAAGTGTCACCTCATATCTGTTAGAATGAATCAAAAAAAAAAAAAAAAAAAAAGAAAGAAAGAAAAGAAGAAAGAAACAAAGAAACAAAGAAAGAAATAACAAGTGTTGGTAAGATTATCAAGAAAAGGGAACCCTTATGCATAGTTGGTATGGATGTGAATTGTGTAGCCACTATGTAAAACTGTATGGAAGGTCCCCAAAAAAGTAAAAATAGAAGTATCATATGATCCAGCAATCCATCTTCTGGGTATTTATCTGAAGAAAATGAAAATATTACTTCAAAAAAAATATATAGGCACCCCGTGATTATTGCAGCATTATTTACAATAGCCAAGATATGGAAGCAACCTAAGTGTCCAAGATAGGTGGATGAAGAAGATGTGTAGGTACACACACACAACACACACCCTCACATACAATAAACTACTACTCAGCCACATAAAAGAAGGGATTCTTGCCATTTGCAAGAACATGATTAGTCCTTGAGGGCACTAAGCTAAGTAAAATAAGTCAGGCACAGAAAGAAGACAAGTGCAGTATGCTCTCACTTATATATAGAATGGAAAAACCAAACAAACAGCAACAACAAAAACCAAACAGAGATCCAGAGAACAGATTGGTGGTTGTCAGAGGTTGAGAAGCAGTGGAGGTTGGGAAAAGGGACGAAGGGGGTCAAAAAGTACAGACTTATTGTCATGAAATAAGTCACGACGGTATAATGTACAGCACGGTGACTGTAGTTAATAATACTGTATTGCATATTTGAAAGTTGCTAAGTGAGTAAATCTTAGATTGTCTCATCACAAGAGAATAAAAAAACACTTTGTAATTATGTATTATGATAGATGATAACTAGGCTTCTTGTGGAGACTATGTTTGCATTTGTGTATACAAATATTGAACCATTATGTTGTACACCTGAAACTAATATGTTATATGTCAAATATAAAAATAAATAAAGGATGGAAAGATTACAAAATGAATGTTAGAGCAGAACTGACTATCCAAAGAAGAAAAAAAGGTGGAGGTGGGCAGTGGGAGTTGGGGTCAGAAAAATTTGTTCTTGGTCCCAGAGCTGTCATTTCTAACATTGAAACCCTGAGCAAGCACTTTCCCCCTCTTTATACCATTTTATCGTATCTTTAAATGAAGTTGGTAACAACCAACGTTGCCACATTGTCCTGAGGGCTAGATGAAGCGATAAAGGTGAAACATTCCATAAACAGTAAAGTGTTTTCCAACTCAAGATTTTTCACAAAAAACTTATTTCAGAGGTAGAGCTATCAACTAAAGAAGAACAAAGGGTTAGAAGTTCACCCACTCAGAGCCAGCTTTTGTTGAGAAAACTGTGAAACCCTCCTTTTGGATGAGAGTGAAGCCCATGACTCTGAAAGGAGGGGGTGCTTTATGCCTGGTGAAGTGTCTTGTGAACACGTGTCTCATGTCTTATAGACTCAACCCGGGGGGGAGGGGCAGTGTTTCTGTTCCTGGTGTAGCAGTTTGTGTACAATGGTAGGAGAAGCCAAGGAGGAAAAGGGGAAAAGGTGAACTTGCTAAAGGAAACTGAGAGAAATACAAATGTGGTCCCCATTGAGTTTAGAAAAATACTCTCAGAGCTTTCTTAAGATGGCTTCTTAAAGCCATCCCAGCCCAGGGATTCAGTGGAAGGAGCTGTCACAGAAATTTGGCCTCGTCAGGTCTACAACCCAGATTTCTGTGACATTGTTTTTTACTTACTGCTCTTCAGTACCCGGCAGCACCGTATAAACAAGACTCAACTCTTCTGCACCTCTCACTCCCTTTCACTCTCCATGCTGTGAAAGATACAGAGCAAACCTGTAGGGAAAAAAATCAAAATTACAGACAGCTATTACAAAAAAAAAAAAAAAATCTGTCCATGTTTTTTACTTTTTTTTTTTTTTACTTTTTTTTACTTCTTTTTTAACTTCTATCCATGTTTTATAATTTGAGTAAAAAAAAAAAAATTTCCCTACATTTGGAAAGTAGATATGGCTTATTGTCAAGCTTTGATGGTTTAATTGAAGTACACACCATTTAAAGGGAATATATTTCAGTAAACAACTTTTGCCTCATTAGTCTTCGAATTCCCTGGAACTTTCTCTATAATGTAAGGGTATCATTTTACTTGTATTTGAAAAGGCATTAAAAAAATTGAACAGAAAAGTTTATTCATATGGAAAATGTCTTCCCTTATTAGATTTTGAGGAATTCTTCAATATGACAGGGAGCAAATCTATGTGACATTCTTCATTTGTGAAGGAAAAATGGATTCTATCTTCCCTGCAAAACTTCACCTTTTTAATATGCTGTGCTTTTTAACTATTTAACAGACACCATTTGTTTCGCTTGTTTTGGGAATCAAAGCAGTCTTCCAAATTCTATAATAAAGGTGACTTACCCATGTTCCTTCTAGTCCACTCAGTTTATACAGAGATGACTCTTGGTTATGTGTAATAATGCAGTAAATTTTATTTTTGTCTTTTTATTGTGGTTAAATATATGTAATAAAATCTAAATAATAAAAATATAATAAGTAATAAAACAAATAATAAAATATATGTGCTATGAAATTTGCCATTCTATTTCTACAAAGGTTTGGCTTTGGTTAGCATGTTTCTCCTTCAAAATCGTGTTTTTCTTCTCTTCCAGAGCTGCTGGAACATGACAGAATAAAGATTTGATTTTGATTTTTCTTTTTCTGAATCTGATAGAGGCAACTGACTGTGTAGGGGTGAAAAATGGACCACCAAAGAGTTTGGGACAGAAGCTACAGGCCTGACTTAGCTAAAGGCCAGCTCCAGAATCAATAAGCAAATATACTTCTAGTACGTTAAAAGCAGAAAATACATATACACTTAAGACATAGTCCTGATCTCAAACAGATGTTTATGTAGGTGAAGAATCGTAATACATGCACCCAAAAAATAATGATAGAAGAAAGTAAGAGTGTATAGGGTTGTAAAGAGCATAGGTGCTGTAGACACAAGGAAGGGAGAGAACAATGAAATGAGGTGGAGAAGTTCTAGAGAGATGGCTCAAAGCCAAACCTGGCAGCATCTTCAGATTTTAAGTAGATCTCAGAGAGCTTGTTAAGCAGGAGGAAGAGCATGGTCAAGGGTGCACAGGCAGGGGAATATATAAGTATTTTTAGAGGATCTTGATTTATTTCCAAATTATGGTCTACTGTTTCCTTCATAATCCTCAGGAGAGCTTTCCCCCCCATGTGTTAGAGGTGGAGACAGTCCATCTCTCCTATCACTTGTGAATGTGCCCCATGCGGTGGATAGCTTTTCCTCCCGGGTAATCCATGGTTCAGAGTCATCATGCAGTCCTGGCTTCCCTTTCTCCCGTGTAAGAATGTGGGTCCCTCCTAGTCAGTACTGAGTTGTTCTTTGGTTTTCATCACAGAACATCCATTCCACATGCAAAGTGCTCACATTAGTAGCAACCATAACCGTAATAGCATGACATGCCAAAAGAAGAAGTAGCAGAAGCAACAAAACAACAAAAAGACATTAGCATGGGAGAGTCAGTATTGTCAGGGGGATTCGAGTCTGCGTGCTTCTGAGCGGTTCCAGGAATGAGTTTTTGCTGAACCATCTATTCCAAGTCTTCCAGCCCTTCTTTCTACACTGATTCCCGTTTGTGAATGAGCTGATTTTCTGCCATAATAAATAAAGTGGGTGGCTTAGCCTGTTTTTATCTGTGAAAACCTAACTGGATAAATAAAAACAAAACATTTAACCTTATTCTCATCAGCTCCATGGCCTAATGAAGTTGAAATTACAGGTCCTTGTGCAAAAATCACTTACGTTCCTTTGAAAGCATAGACAAGCGATTGAAGAGATGAAACGATTCTGAATAGGCACTGATGATCTTACTCATCATTGCTTGAGTTCTGATACATTTGGTAGTATTACTGGGTCATAGATCTTCATATCTGCACAAGAAGCCGCCTGATTTAGTGAAGATTATTCAAGCAATAGAGACCCATCCAGGATTGAAAACTGTTACCTTCTGGTTTTTATGACAAATTACTTAGATGCCTCTGATCCTTAGTTTTCTTGTCTGTAATGAGAGGTTAATAATAGAAGCTACTTCATGGGGTTGTAATGAGGATGGAATTAATTTATATATAAAGTCCATGTTTGCACTTAGTAACTGACAGCTATTACTAATTATTTTTTTTCTCGTAGTAATTAAGAAACACCTCCTTAAAAGTCATTCCCTTTGTGCCTTTTATAGCATGAGAAGCTGATGCATGAATTGGAAGAAGAGAGACACTTACGTCTTCAGAGTGAGAAGCGGTTGCAAGAGGTGACACTGGAGTCTGAGCGCAACAGAATTCAGATGCGTGGCCTCCAGCAGCAGTTCTCCAGGTATGGTTCTGAACTGAGCTGCTTGATTCAGGAGGGGCATCCCTTCCTGCACCCAAAGTCCCCAGGTTGAATATCCATTGTGAAAGCATCTGTTGAATCTGAGGAGCTAATTTACCTATAGCTTAGACCTTCTCCTCTGGCCACGCCATCATAAGGCATCTGGGCCAGTTTGTTGAAAACTTGCTCTTTGCACCTAGTGGAGTCTTGGTTATCTTTTCTTCCTTGATGGGTTTCCAAGGGGTTTTTCCAGGAAGATGTGGTGGCTGTGTGGTTTATAAGAATGTCCCTTGAAAGGCCAGCCGGGAGGATGAAATTTTACCAGTCGGGAGGATGAAATTTTACCAGTCATCATAATTCTGTTTTAAGGAAGACAGAGGATGTGAATCTAATCATTCAGTAAGCTCTTACTCAGTACTTAAAGGAAACCTTTACCGATAGTTTAAAAAAAAATCAAAATCAATGAGTTTTTCCTTTAAAAAGACTTAACTTGAATTTGAAATTAGCATTCTGAAAAGTAGCTCTTAGATTTAATTCCCACACAGTCAGAATCTTTCAGCTTCCAGTTACAGTTACTGTGGGGCCAGGTAAAGGTTCAACCAACTATTTAAATATAACCTATTTATTTAACCTATCTGTGCTATTCCAGTCCTGGGACCAGATATGAGAATTCTGTGAAGGACAATTTTCTTTCTTTCTTTCTCTCAAGATTTTATTTATTTTGACAGAGACATAGCGAGAGAGGGAGCACAAGCAGGGAGAGTGAGAGAGGGAGAAGCAGGCTTCCTACAAGCAGGGAGCCCAATGTGGGGCTTGAACCCAGGATCCTGGGATCATGACCTGAGCTGAAAGCAGATGCTTAATGACTGAGCCACTGAGGCACGCCAAGGACAATTTACTTTCATTTCTGTATTTCACGTCACCATTTCCCAAATCAGGAAATTAATTTGGGGGGTTTTTGTTTTTTTCTTTCTCATGAGGTTGTCTCAGGCTGAATCAAGTTTGAGACGTTGCCCTAAATTTTTTTCTGAGCAATCTATGTGGATCTTGACTTTAATTTACCATTGGGATTTGGATATAATCAATGATGGATAATATGGCTTCCTCATTATGAACCTTTTATAATGATAGCTTAGGTTTTAGATGTGTCACACAGAGAAACTGAAATTGAGCCTCCAGATGTCTTATCTCTTTGTGACTAATACCATCAGTGCATGTGACTTTGGTTTGGAGGCTTCTTGGAGGAACAAGGTAGAAAGGATGGATGATCCCCTGTGTTCAGACTCATAATTTAACACCCTGTTCCACTCTCTGAGCCCGTAATACACAGGTGCTATAGAAATGCACCAATCAATACTTCAAACAAATGCAGGTCCCACCCTTCTCAGGCTATTATTTATACAACCTTGTACTTGGTTTTTCATTTGGTTTGATGGTAACTCTCACTTTACGTCTCCCAACTTGAAATAATAGACCCCTCCCCACACATACTTTTGAAGCAGTTCTAAAACAAGCTCTGCTTTGTCATACTTGCCATTTTAAGACTATAGGAAAGGAGGAGGTAGATCGCCCTACCCTTGTGTTATCTAATTGAGATGTCTCTGTATTCAAGCTATTGATTTACTGGGTGTGAGATACATGGCACAGTAAATTATTTTCATATGATGCCAGGTCATCTGCTGTAAATCAATGACACCCATACAGAGTTGTGTTGCACAAGAGTCAAGGCATCCTAGACTGAATGAGAAGATAATTCTATGTAGAACAAATAGTGGTTGGTTTTATATACTGCATTTCCCCCTACTATCATCAGTTTCCTTATGTAAAGCTTCGCTGGAACTGAAGAGTTCAAATCCAGTTATAGCCAGACAACTAATGCAAATTAGCAAAGGTGGATGAAAAAGCATGTATCACAGATAAGATAATTACACAAAGGGAGAGAGGGAAATAAATCAGTAGAATCTTTTAATGATAGAGAACAAACTGAGGGTTGGCAGAGGGAGGTGGGTGAGGGGTGATCTAGATGGGGGATGGGTATTAAGGAGGGTACTTTTTGTGATGAGCGCTGTGGTACTTTTTGTATGTAAGTGATGAATTTCTAGATTCTACTCCAAAAACCAATATTGCACTGTATGTTAACTATATAAATTTAAAAAAAAAAGAAAGAAAGAAAGAAATGAGCAAAGGGGGAAAAAGAAAGAGAGAGGCAAACCAAGAAACAGACTCTAAATTATAGAGAACAGGGGCACCTGGGTGGCTTAGTGTGTTAAAACCTCTGCCTTCAGCTCAGGTCATGGTCCCAGGGTCCTGGGATCAAGCCCCGCATAGCATCAGGCTCTCTGCTCAGCAGGGAGCCTGCTTCCTCCTCTCTGCCTGCCTCTCTGCCTACTTGTGATCTCTGCCTGTCAAATAAATAAGTAAAATATTTTTAAAAAATAAAATAAATAAATTACAGAGAACACACTGATGGTTACCAGAGGGGAGGTGGGTGGGGGGATGGGTGAAATAGATGACGGGGATTAAGGAGGGCATGTGTTGTGAGGAGCCCTGGGTGATATATGGAAGTGTGGAATCACTGTATTGTATACCTGGAACTAATATTACCCTGGATGCTAACTAACTGGAATTTAAATAAAAACTTTTAAAAGGAGATAATTACACAATAGTTTAAGTAGGCCCACTACACCATTTTTGATGGCCTTTTGCATTTTAAACTTTGGTTTGTGAGATACTTCTAGTTCTGTTTATTTAAACAATCCTGTTACTATAAGTCTTTATAGAATTCTCCTAATTATAGAACATGTATATAGCTCATCACCCTTGGACATGGTCCACCTCTAAATGCTCACATAAGTAATTTCCATATTCCAAATAATTGGACTGAATTTAAAACATTTACCTTCATAATTTTCTCCTTTTCCCTGGGTCAACAAATTCATTTTGTACATGATGCTCCCTGACATGTAGGGTTGCTTTGAGTATTGTTTATGGAGTGAGTTTACTTTGAAAACTAATGCTAGTAGCCCACGTTTTCAAAGGACATGAAATGGATTACAATAAAAGGTAGCTTCACAACACAACTAATAAAATGAAAAATAGAAAACAAAAGCCACGAAAGGGTAGTATGGCAAGTAATCATACTTACATGGCCTGTTGTGTTTTCTGAGAGTGAGCATGTGACTTAGTTCTAAGATTCCTGGCAGAGGAGATTAAAAGGAATGTACAAGAGCCTATGTAATTGTTATCTCCTAGACAAAGGCTACTACTCCTCAGGGAGAGAAACGTTGTCTCTGGTAACAAACTCATTCTAGAACACATCCATTGACCCCTTCAGAGATGGCCTTGAATGATATCAATGGCAATCGTCCAAAATGGCGTAAAGTAGCATTAATTCATAGGTAATGGTACTTCTACAAGGTCATGTACATCTACAAAGTTAAGGGATTTCTGAATGTCACAGTGTTGGTCTGATGAACCTGGAGCGCTGAGGCATAGACAGAGCTGTAAGAACTATTTTCCTCGTGTACTTGATGGTGGTATTGCCATGCAGGCATCGAAATGGGAGTAAAGGAGATTCTGGAGTCTCAGGTCCAGGGAAGAGGTAAGATTTGGAGGGGAAAGTGGATAACAAAGTTAGAAATGGGAACAATTAGGTGTATGTGCAAAGTAGAGTTCAGGTGTCAGAATGAGTGCTGCAAGGGAAATTAGTCCAAGGCTTGATTTTATGCAGTTTCAGTGACGTGACACGCTTGGTGGCTTAAAGGCATTGGGCAAACTTGAACATTGTGATTATCTGTGGTGATGAGTAAGGGGGTCACTTAGGTGACAAAAATCTATAAAAATGTTTGAGTGAGTAGTTCTCTTTTATGTCACCACCAAACCTTCATTTATAATCTCCCTTTCCCTCTTAACCTCTGATTAGGGTGTAATGATCAGCAGTGGTTCAAAATGTGGGCAAAAGAGAGAGAGAGATGTGACCAGAGATTACATCATCAGCTCTAAGCTCATAAATCAGAAATTGCCTGCACTGAGGGTGATTCAGGCAGCCATAACAAGCCCAATTCAGACCATTTAGAACCTCCCATCTAAATACAGTGAAGAGAAAAGATACTTTCAAATGAAGCCTTCCCCATACACGAAGGAGCATTTCAGTAGGGTGGTACTGGGAGGCAAGCAAAAGTGTCAGTAGGGTTTCTTTGTCTTGATATTTGTTGATACAAATCAAAGTTGCTTTCCAGATGTCATAATGATATTTTAACCTGTTGTCTGAGTGGTATCCATGGCTGGGTATAGTTTATGTGGGAATAGCTTTGTGCTCCACCCTTCTATCTGTCTCTCCGCTCCCTTTAACTGTTCATTTGAACTATGCATGTCTAACCAGCCAAGGTTAATGATGTGAGTGTGGCTATGTCACTGCCTTCCGTTCTATGTAAAGATGAGTGTTGGCACCCCCAATGTCATTACTTTGAGTGAATGAGGTTGTTTGTGTATCAGTTAGATTCACCTAGACAAGTAGTTCAGGAACACTCTCTCCAACCAGGTGGGCTGTATTGAGGTAGAATAACAATGATTAAGAAAAGGGGCATCTGGGGGGCTCAGTTGGTTAAGCTTCCTCCATCAGCTCAGGTCATGATCTCAGAGTCCTAGGATCAAGTTCCACTTCGGGCTTCTTGCTCATCAGGGAGCCTGATTCTCCCTCTGCCTACTGCTCCCCCCTGCTTGTGCAGTCTTCCTCTCTCTCTCTGTCAAACAAATAAATAAAATATTAAAAAAAAATGGGGGACCGTGGGTGGGTCAGTGGGTTAAGGCCTCTGCCTTCGGCTCGGTCCGTGATCCCAGGGTCCTGGGATTGAGCCCCGCATTGGGCTCTCTGCTCAGCAGGGAGCCTGCTTCCTCCTCTCTCTCTCTCTCTCTGCCTGCCTCTCTGCCTGCTTGGGATCTCTGTCAAAATAAATAAATAAAAATCTTTAAAAAAATGATTAAGAAGAACCAGTTTTGTGAAGAAATAAGCAATACAGACTACTTATTTAATGGAAATCATGCATGATGTGCACCTGTATTTGAGTTGGTTCCTTTGGAAACAGTCCAGTCAATGTGTAGATTATTGCTGAAAGCTGCTGTTCTTTTCAGACAAGCATTTTTATTGTGTGTAAGTTAAGACAGAATACAGTGTGTTTCCTCAAAAAATGTAGACCCCAGATAGAGAAGACTTAGGTACATATAAGAACCAAAAAAACCTACATTTATAGCTTATTTGTAAATAAAGGGAACTTTTGTCCAAATTCAGGACAGTTGGCCTTCATATTTGTTAATGGCATCCTATCATGCAAAGGCATGAATCAAGCCAGATGAAATTAGCACTAATTTTATAGTGCTACTAGCTATGATATTGTACATATTTATCATATGACAGCTCTCTGCTATAGTATGTTTGAAGCTTTAAATTAGTAGATGCACCACCTAGAAGACATAAGTTATAAACTATCTACTCTTAGAGAATGGTATCACACCCAAAGCATCATCAAAAATCAATTAATATTTCTCTGCAGCCTTGAAATGTTCCCTGTGTGTGTGTGTGTGTGTGTGTGTATTTACACCATGCACTGTTGAAACAAGTTAGCTTTGTTGCCCATAATAGACCAGGATCGTTAAAAATCACCCAAATGGAGAGCAAGTTTCCCCCTCTACGACTCCAGGATTTCTCTGCACCTGTTTTGACCTTCTCTCTCTGCACAGTTATCTGCTACCTTGAAGCTATTTCTTTGCTTTCTGTAACTGGGATTTCTCCTATCACAGTTGATTGCTATGCCTAAGTGCAGTCGGCTGCATGCTGAACTTCAAGGAGACGTAAATGGAGATGGTTTTACTGCTTAACGTGTTCACTGGTTGCTGTTCACGTTATCGGCTCTCAGAGACTTTATGGAAGCCTAGGGTTCATTTTCTGCTGCCCATTTGGAAGCTGTAGGCACCTGGCATAGAAGTGTGTGTTGAAGAGGATAATACGCCCTTAAATGTTCTACCCAAGCATTCCCTTCTGCCTCTGTGTCTGTTGCATACGTTAGAAGAACATTTTTTCTACATCTTTAGCAGAAGTAAAACATAACAAGATGAGAAAACCTGTCTATTGACCTTTGGACAATCAGCAGCACGAGCTCTTCTGCTCCCCTTCTACATTTTTTCCCATCTCAGACCTTCGTCAACTTTAACCTCTCCCAGGGGCTGGCTCTCCTGAGTGCTTTGTTCCTCCTGATGAATACAGAGGACAATTTTCTATTGATTTAAGAGTTACTTATTTCCACAGTATCAGCAATATTTCTAGATGAGACTTTTCATAAAAGTGGAGGCCTCTCATCTCCTTTGAGAAAATCTAGCAGAAGTTTAAAATGGCAAAGCAGCATTGGTGAAATGATAAATTTTCTTCAAATCACACAGATGGGGAAAAGAAAAAGATTTTAAATAGCATGTTTTAAATGCCTGGTTCACATAGCATGGATCATGTTTTGATGTCAGAAGTTTATATCTTAGTGATCTAGTGTGTAAGGTCTTGCTTAAGCAAAGCAGAGGGAAGCTAAAACCAACTTTAAGGGAATGGGGTATGGGGGGGAATGGATGACATTTTCAGCTCCCTAAACAACTGATAAGTTAATGCTAAAATTGCTTAGTTCCTTTGTATTTCTGTTTCTGCCTAAGATATGATGACATTGTCATAAGTTTCCTAAATTCTTGACGGAGCTATATGTTGTTGAGTAGAAAATATAGAAGTTATATTGCCATTATTGTTCCCTGGTGGAGAAAACCATATTAACACAGAGTATAGTTACAATTCTATTTCAAGAAATACCATCCTGTTTAACGGGGCTTCCTAGGATCTGGTTCTAGCTCTACTTCTAACTATCTTCATAACTTCAGTAGAGTAATTTGACCTTTTTGGATCTCAGTGTGCTCGATTGTAACATAAAGGAGCAGAATTGCTTACAGTTTTATAATGCTTCTTATGGTTTTTAAAAGGCAGTGTGTTTAAACTGAAATGCATTACTTGAGTGAAGTTACAATTAAACTGTTGTAACCAGGCCATCTTGAATTTCTAACAACCAGGGTTTCGTGTTGGGGCTGTGGAGTAAACGGTCTTATGCGCCGCACTGTGATCACGGTGAAGCTCTGTGGGGTTGGGCTGTCGCCATGTCTATTTTGGTTACTTGACTCTGGAGAAGTCAAGATTAGAAAAGTGCCGAGCCCAGATGAAATATTTCTGTTGAGGACAGGCAAAATTGAATACCGAGGAACTTGACTGGCAAAGGAAGCTACACTCCTCTGCAGTGGACATAAACATTATTGCTCTTGGCTCTGATGTTGTCCACTTTATGATTTATTTGAGCTAGTTTGGGAAAAAGCCTCAACAGAGAGAACTTTATGACATCCAGAATTGTTTTCACTTTTAAACAATTTCTCTGAAGAAACAGCCATCAGTAAAAACAAAAAATGGACAACAAAACAAAACAAAACAAAACAAAAACAGTGATTTGGTCTCCTTATAAACATTTTTTTTAAATTACCCATTATAGTCTTACTATGTTCCTAACCCCATCACAACATACTTTTTTTCTTTTAAGAAAATAAATACAGGATATAGAATCCATTTTATTTTAAAATTGGAAACTAAATTCATTTTATTTTTAATGATAAATATATTTGGCCAGATTGCAGAAAATCCTTTTTTTTAGGTGTATGTTTTGTTCAGTTTTGACAAGCATATATCATCGTGTAACCAAGTCAAAATTTAGAATATTTTCCTGTCCCTGAGAAGTTCCCTGATTTCCCTTTGTTGTCAGTTCTAATTTTATATCCTAAGCCCCTGGCAATGACTGATCTGATTTCTCTCCCTATAGTTTTGCCTTTTCCAGAAAATCATATAATTTTGAAGTTTGAAAGTATTTCACTTTCTGTGCCTTGTTTCTTTCATTCAGTGTCTCTTTTGAGAGGCATCCTTGCTGCCGCATGCGTCGGTAGGTAGTTCATTCGCTTTTATTGCTCAGTAATATCCCATTGTATAAAAGTACCTGTTTGTTTACTCATTCAGCTCCTCGTGGCTTTCATCGAGTTTGGGGTGACTTTAACATTGCTATAAACTTGTGACTTTTGTGGTCTAGTTTCAGTGTTTTCATTTCCCTTGGATAGATAACCGGGAATGGGACTACAGAGTCATGTAAAAGCACACATTTAACTTTATAAGAAACCGCGACTTTTTCAAAGTAGCCGCACCATTTTGCATTCTCACTAACAGTGTGTGGGAGTTTATTCCATGTTAATAAATGCTTCTTGAAAAACAAAACACAGATATGGAAAACCACACACACCTACAAAAATAACTGGCTTAATGAATTATTCTAAGGTAACCAACATCACAAAGAAACTCTTCCTGCTACCCAGAATGCCTCCGGAGGCCTCTTCCCATTCTCAGCCTTCATCTTCCCCCAACAAGTAACTAATATCCTGTGTTCATAGCTCCTTGTGTTTTTAATAGTGTTATCACTGGGGCGCCTGGGCGGCCCAGTGGGTTAAGCCGCTGCCTTCGGCTCAGGTCATGATCGCAGGGTCCTGGGATCGAGTCCCGCATCGGGCTCTCTGCTCAGCAGGGAGCCTGCTTCCTCCTCTCTCTCTCTCTGCCTGCCTCTCTGCCTGCTTGTGATCTCTCTCTGTCAAATAAATAAATAAAATCTTTAAAAAAAATAGTGTTATCACTTACTGTACATTGCCAGACACTTTAGTTTAGCCTTTGCTGTTTGTTATAAAACTGGTTATGTATTTTAGGTTTCTTTTAACGACTAGGTTACCTTCTATCGCTTGCTTTTCTTTCAAAATACCTATTGAAGAACTTAGAACATTTGAGCTACAGAATTTCTCAGTTTAAATTTGTTGTTTGCTATTCTTGGGGCAGTTCACCATGCTTCTCTGTTCTCCATATTTTCTGCAAATTGGCATCTGTTTCCATACCCTGCTCTTAATAATGATCTAAATAAAGAGATCAAGGGGGTTGTTATCTAAGGGGTGAAGAACTTTTCTCATATCCCCATACATTTCTTATACCACAACCAGTAACATTTGTTATGATACACATTCAGTAAATATTTGCTGGTTGAAGAATGGAGTGAATGAATGAATGAATGAATAGGAGAATGAATGAATATCTTCACTGCAACAAGAAGGTGCAGCCAGCATTGTACTATGAAACACTTAGGTTAAACAAGGAAGAATTTTAAAGATAGTGTGTTTATGATAGAAACTGGCTTCCAAGAGAGGTTGTAAAGAGTGGCCATTCCTGTGAATCTTTTAAAATTTTGATAATAGTCATCATTCTTAGAGTTATAAACCATGATGGCCTGGGAGGATGAAGACCCAATTTCCCATTTCTGGGCTTCTATGATAGAGTACTCACCTATAAAAGATGAGTTGCCTTTTTTTTTTTTTTTTTTTTTTTCCAGAATATTCTTTGCAGAATTCCTGTCTGCAGGGCACTAAATGGAATTTGGTGCATTAAAAGTTTACTTCCCATAGGGTAAAGTTTACTTTCAGAGAGTGTTTTATGACCTTCAGGTAACATTTATATGAGTGCTTCTGTGGTGGCATATGGGGCAAATGCATTGCAGCAGTGTGAGGGGAAGGCTTATTTTCTGATCACCTTTTCAGTCTATAGGCAGTGCCTTTAATGAACTATCTGTGCAGACTCTCTCTGAAAGCTGGTTGTAAATACTTGAAACTATTCTTTGGGTTCCTTAGTGTAATTTGTGAAGAATTATTCAGTGAAGATGGTTCTTGTTTATAAATGTCTACATCTGCTGTTAATGAACAGCCTGGAGCTTTTAGGAATGCTTCCCCAAAAATAAAGCAGGGAATTAGCTCTGCTGCAGTTACGGGCTCCTGACAAAACAAATGTGTTGTGGTTTTCATTAAATTGTGTTTCAGAATTTTTTGCACATTTCCTCTGACCAAAGCTTTTCACCTATCATTTGGAGGAGTAGCAAGTGACAGGATATATTTTCACAAAACGCAAAGATGAGTTTCTTTTGCTATATTTAGTCTCTATAACATTCAAGCTGTTATATCTTATAATAAGCATTTTTCTTATTATTGATAACAACATGTAGAAAAATGATCACGTTTTACACTTCTTTATTTTGCAGTGTTTCCAAAACTGTTCCTTACATTATGTCATTCAGTTTTCACTCTAGCCTTTGTGGGGTAAGCAAAGCATATTGTGATATCATAATTTTAATAAAAATCACTATTGAACCTTACAGAAATTAAAGTTACTTCCTCGTGGTCCTGTGGCTAGGTGAAGTCCCAATCTAGACCATGGGACTTCTGGTGTCTGGTCAGATCCTGTCTATTCCCTCATTAATTCATTTTTGTAGTTTATGATCACTGATAGAAAATGAAGGTTCAAATGATATTAGAAGCAATTGTATTACATTAGATTTCAGCCTTGATCATAAGTTTAGACATTCTGCCACTGACAGCACTTCTTAAACGTGATCACCTCTTGACGGAGGTTGCACCTAAGAGGAACTTGGGCCAAAGTGATAAATGAAATTATATCATGCCACAGGGAGAACTTTGTAGCCACTCTTTTTCCATTTCAGAATTCAAAAGAAATTTCAGTAGTTATCTCTCTTTAGTGCCGTGCCTCTTTTATTGCCTCTATTTTCTTAGTATATTTTTACATTGTATTATCAAACCAGCTGGACTGGTGATTAAATTGGTACTTCCAGACATTTAGACTGCCACCAAAATACAATTATATTTATTATCTGAACTGTGTGGTCATTGAATTTAGCTGAAATGACCCAGATTTGCCCTTTGCTGTGGGCTTGGACAGTATGTATTTAGCTAATAAAACCCAGTTCCAGATTCACATTCTTGCTGATGTTTTTAAAAAACATTCCACTTTCCTCAATTACTATATAGACTGTGTATACATAAGTGTATTTTTTTTCTTATTAGTGGTTTTGGATTTCAATATGATATATTCCCTCAGGTAGGCTGTGAAGTTTTTATTGCTCTTGCCTGATATATTCTAGGTTCTCAGTAAATGATGAAATAATAAATATTTTCAATTGGCCATGTAGCTGTATTAAGATAACATTTATTGAACCCCTGCTCTAGATGACATCTGCCTATTCTGGTATATCCTATTTACCTTAATAATTTTCAGATTCCTAAATTATTTTATTTTTATTCAGTTTTTAAATTTCCCACTCAGTATCCTCGCACAATGAGTAAGATGTTGCAGGAACTACTAAGATTGAAGTTCGACAATTAAAACAAAAATAGTGACAAAATTGGTTTGACGGTGCTAAGCAAGGTGGAAGGACACAAAATAAGTGAGTCATTTCCCCTCTCCCTAAGGAGGTTATGATAAAGAAAGAGTCACACTTGGAAACACACACACACACACACACATACACACAAACTAATATTAGATGAAATCATATCTTTGCTGCAAGAAAGGAAGAAAAAAAATGACCGAAGAAAAACTCTGTGAGCCAGAAAGGGATTTATTTGAGATGACTATTGAAGCATGTGTAGGTGAAGGAGGATTTAATACAGAACTGAAGGTGGGCATTTTAGGTTAAGAGAACAGAACACAAAGATAGGTCTAAAGGTATGAGTATTCATGATGTGTTTCAGAAGCTACTAACGGTTGTGTACGGCTCACGCTCAGTTCCTCTAAGGCCCTTATCTGCAAACTGGCTGTTTGAATTCAGGCCTTCATCGTCCCCTTGCATCTTAGGTAGTGAAAGAATGCCTGGCCTACTTTTGCAGGTTGATCTTATGAATATCTCAATCACACAAGTCAATCTTACTTTGAACCCTTTCCGGAAGCCCAGCGGTCACCTTTGATGTCAGAAAACACTCTAAGAATTGATTTCTATTCCCTCAGCAATTCACACGATTGTCAAGAGATTCCCCAGTGAAGTAGTAATATATTTAGTATACTTCCAATATGCATGACACATAGAACGCTCACAAGTCTTTTGCCTTTTCAGAAACAATCACCAAATACACACTATGCTATCAGGAAATACCCTACAGGTCTTTGTAATAGATTTGAGTGGCTTCAAAATTCTACAGATGCAGACTTCCTAAGCAGTCTCTGTTGAGTAAAGAATTGAATAGCAGAGTAGTAAGGCTGTAGTTACTGCCTCAATGCATGTAAAGCCCAGTTTAGGAAAGGCCAGGACCTTGGAGGTTGCAATGACAGGGAGAACATCCATCATTTAATAAAACCTGGGAAGGAGAAGGATGAAGTCTAAATGCACCAGGAGAGAACTCTCAGATGTGAAATGCAACAAAGTTGCACAGTTTGAAACTTCTATGATGACCCTTTAAACTTAAGGCATATGAGATACATCTGTTTAACTCATTTTTTTAAATTAACATTTAAAGGTACCAGTATCAGGTACTATTCTAGGTACCAGGGATATAGCAGTGAAACAAAACAGAAAAATGTCCCTTTCTCATGGAGGAAGCAGAATATTAACTGGAATTTAATTCTTACAGCAACCTTCCATGTAAGATATTCCTATTTTTTGAAGACTTTTTAAATTTAAATTCAATTAGCCAACATATAGTATATCATTAATTTCAGAGATATTCCTATTATCTCTCTTTTATAGATGGCAAAACTGGACCTATGTGGATTAAATAATTTGTCCATTGTCATACATCTTGAATATATCATAGATGCAATTTGAAATCAGGCAGCCTGGCTGTTAACCATTAATCTGTGTGGTTTCCTGTTATCCACAAAAGAGAAAATGAGCTATTGTTTACTGGGTATTGACCTTGTACCCTTTGGGGGTTTGGGGAGTGCTTTAAACATGTAATCTCATCACTTAAATTCAATGAGGAAATATTAGCATTCATATTTTATAGTAAGAGAAATAAAGCCCAATGAAGTTAAATGATTTTCAGAAGGTCACATGGCCACTAACCAACCGAACCAGGATTCAATTCAGTTTTTTTGTCCCTTGACATATATTATTTTCCTATTGTATGCAGTAAAAATTAATAAATGTTAAGATTATCAAAGAGTCAGTATTTACTTCAGTCTTTGTGTTTGGAGAAAGTAAAGACAGGGTTTGGGATATATGTTACCTTCTGAAATTTTTCTTTCAGTGTCTTTGAGAACCTATAGTGTGTCTACTGATTTCTTGGGATCTATTATACATGATGAAAAAGTTTCTTTCTCATTTAGTATAAGACACAAGATGTTGTTTTAAGCATGTGTTTTCAAGTCAATTCACTCAGAAACTTACAAAACTTTATAATAATTAAATTCATATATCAGCATGTCCTTTTCCGAAGTTGCTTGATTAATGAACTTTTAACAACTTGAGAAGTTGATCTGTAGTTAAACTTGAAATGAATGCTGGATGCAAATATGGTGTTTTATGGTGTTCACCATCCTTCCCACTGTACTGCTTCTCCAAAATACTCATCTAGGTTTCCTTCTTATTTTCAATGTTTCAATCAGTATTTTCCCCTATTTCCATATAAATGTAATCATCAAGTTACCAGAAGAAAGAGGAACATGTACCAGGTAGAGAAAAGAGGATGTTTATTATGGTATAATTTATCTAAGATGGAAGTGACTGGGATTTGTGCACATGTATATTTGTGTACGTGTAAAATACATAGAAAGAGACCTATTTATAAGGATGAAGTAAAACTTTAAAAAAATAGCTATTTTTAGATATTCAGAGAGAATAGAAAATGGAACAAGAGTAGAAGCTAGGGGCACCTGGATGGCTCAGTGGGTTAAGCCTCTGCCTTCCGCTCAGTTCATGATCTCAGGGTCCTGGGATCGAGCCCTGCATCGGGCTCTCTGCTCAGCGGGAAGCCTGCTTTCCCCCTCTCTCTCTGCCTGCCTCTCTGCCTGCTTGTGATCTCTCTCTCTCAAATATATGCATAAATAAAAAATCTTAAAAAAAAGAGTAGAAGCTAGATTTCTCTGAATAAACTTTAAGGATTTGACTTTTTAAATATATGAATATTTAATATAATTATTATATAACATCTAATTTAAAATTTCCTAAAATTTTTTGTTGTGTGAAAATACAACAAAGCAAATGCATCTAACTACAAATTTATTTGGTGACAAAACTACACATGCATAAATCATTCAAAGTGACTTCCACCCATAGAAGTTTATATATTCATAGGAGGATGTATTAATGAGAAACACACACACACAAACTCAAAACCCAAAGCAAAAAAATATGGTATATTGTACACCTAAAACTAGTGCAATGTTATTTGTCAAATAAAAATAAAAATGGGGAAAAAAAGAAGTTCAATTATATAAAAAATGTAATTATTTTCATAATCATATGTTTGGAGATAGTGTTGATGTTGTCATCTTGAGACACTTGTTAAAAGATCCTGGATCACTTATGATCCAATTTGAAAAGCCTTCTACCAGTCAAAAATGTCTTCATTCATGCATCAGTAAGAATAATGATTGCAGTGTATTGAAATGCATCAGCTATGTTGAAATCCTTTTACCCTCAAGATACAAAACAACCCTAACACAACTTTTGGAGGATGTTAGGGAACTAACCCATTATTTTAAAAGCTGATAAATAACGGAAAAGAATCAAGCACTTAATTTGTCTGTCTTTTAAGAACTGTAACTAAATTGCTGTTGACTGCAGAGCAAGTTTCTCTGTAGAGGATATAGCAGCTAATAAATGAAAAAATAATGATACAAATGAGAGTATATTTTGCAACTCCTCATGAAATAATGAGTAGGCGGTGCTCACCATTGGCTGAAAACATCACAGAGAGAGTTTCTGTTATGTGTTTGATAGAAATACTCCACAGCATCTATGAAAACATCTTGCCAAAAAGATGAACTTGAATCTAATCAAGCCAGTAGATCTAATGACCAGTTTTGGGAGACATCATGAGAATAGGTTGGGCAAAATCCAAGCTATGGGAAATTTTACAGGAAAAACAACCTGGTTTCTTCAACAAACAAACTAAAAAAAAAAAAAAAAAAAAAAAAAAAAAAGACTAAAGAGGTGAGAAAACCCCTATTTAAGAGTCTAAGGAGACATTGTGGGGACCTTATTTCGAGCATGATTTAAAGAAACAGTAAAAAGAAAACAGGAGATATTGGGAAATCTGAGATTGGTTCAAAGATTTGTAGACTTTCTGATCATTTGATAGAGTTCATGTTTTTAAGTGTGGTGATATATGGATACATTTTTTAAAAGAATGCTTTACATTCTAAATACATAAACTGATATAAGTATGTGATTTGCTTTCAATAATTGGGAGCGAGAAACAGGAGTAAAGATGGAGCTCACTGGCCTTGAGCTAGTTATAATTAAGTTATATATGGGGCATATGAAAGTTTCTTATATGCTTTAATTTCTGCTTTTGTAGGAGTTTATCATCTTTCATTAAAAAACACAAAGAGGGGCGCCTGGATGGCTCAAGTTGTTTAAATATCCAACTCTTGATTTTGGCTCAGGTCATCTCACAGTTATGGGATTGAGCCCCACCTCAGGCTCCATGCTCAGCATGGAGTCTGCTTGTCCCTCTCCCTCTGCCCTTCCCCTGACTGTTCACATGCTCTGTCACTCTCTCTCTCTCTCTCAGTTAAATAAATAAAATCTTAAAAGAGAAAAAGAAAAAAAACCCTCAGAAACATATTGTTTCTTGTTGTAGATTATTAGTTGTAATCTGAGTTTTGCTAAAGAAAATAACAAAATTTAATCCAATTGCTTTCTCATTTATATGCCTGTAATTTTTAAAAGTTGATTTCAGTAGACCCCTCACATGTATGGGGCCTAGGGCAAGTGTACAAATGGTGGCCACATGCCCCATGTCTAAATACGCAGACATTGTAAAGCAAGCTAGCAAACTGCCACATGAAGCATTTCCTACTTCCTTACCTTGATAAACATACCTTTATCGGTCCTGGAAAACCAAATTTTAAAATTCTCTGGTATCTTGGTGTTTTTTCTGGCTCATGGTGGTACCAGACAACCAGTTCCTAACTCCCAGGCTGCAGCCCAGTCTTTTGGTCATCTCCCTTTCTCTCCCTGTCCCAGACCTTATATTCCTATACCACTGGGGGCCTTAGTGCACCCCACATACATCCCAGTTTTTAGGTCTCTACCTTGTCCACACTCCCTGTCTGCTACTACTTCTTGGAATGTAGGTATAACTGGAGACCTGTGCTGGTCCTGGGAGCAGGCTCAGGGCCATCTGGAAGGAAATTCCTGGCTCACAAGTACCCAGAGCATCATGAGGGGAGGCACAGACCTTATATGGGCACATCGTTTTGACCCTAAGGAGTCCTCACCTGGTGGAAAACAGGGGTTATAAGAGCATCAGCACAGAGCCCTCTGGGACTCATGGCCCAGAGCTTGATATCTCATGCTAGGACAGGGCTCTGTTACATTAGATTCTACAACTCCTATAAGAAACCTTTAATTTTGCTCCCATGGTTTGATATATTTTATTGCTTTTTATATTTGGCTTTACAAAGATTGACAACACTTTAAATGAAATACAAACTGAACATTAGTCGTCTTATAAAAATTATTTTTTGCCCTCAAAGTATATTTAGCAACTTCAAAGGCTTTAGCTGCTTGTTCAGTTTGTAGAATTAACACCAGCTCAAAACATATTCAAGAAAAAAAACATTTTTTTTCAAACCATACTTGAAGAGATGATTCTTGTTTGACCAGCATCCAAGGTAGGGGCATTGGCCAATGCCTGAGCTCTACAACACCATTGCTGTTGTGCTCAGCTAGGGAGACACTATCCTGATAAGTTGGCAGGAGACTTTCCCTGAAGAAGGAAGTATAGTCTTGTGGAACAGCTGGAAACAGAATTCAGCAAGGATAACTGCTTTGATTGCCCTCTCACCTATCATTTGGGGACATGCTTCATACTAAAAATTGATGAAAGTATAAGGCCAGCAGTAGCCTCCATGGAAACATCTGGCTCTGGGTCAGCTCTAATAGGAAAGAGGCAATCCTCTATGAGACAGTCAGCTTCACCATAGTGACCTTGGGTCCAATGTAGTGGCATCTGGACATTTGTAGGAGGCAAATTATAGGGTAGTTCTGACATAATTTTATGTTAACCTAAATAGCTGCTACTCATCTGTCTGCACAAAGGCATAGAAAAGATTCTAATATTTTTATGCCTTCCTGAAAGTGGCATTTCCATTATTGCTACTGGTGGTTACAGCTTAAAGTTTGCTTCGGAAGTATAGCTGCTAATTATATTGTTAATCTGTTCCTTCTGCAGATATTCAAGTGTTTTTACTGTGTGCTATCAGGCACTGTCCCAGACATCCTGTGACTAAAAGTGCCTGTGTTTGGAGGGTGTGTTTACTTAATCCTTGCAGTTTACCAGTGAAATCAATAGTGTCATACCTATTTAAGGACAAGTAAACTGAGGTTCCAAGAGCTAAGGCCATAAAACATGGAAGTACTTCCATATTGTACTTCCGAAGTTTTATACTCTTTCTAGATGTCTTACTGCCCTTGATCTTCCCATTTTCTTGAATGGAGAATTTTGCCCTTGTGTATCCCAACCAGAATTCTGTTTCAGCGTCCTCTCATATACTCCCTTAATTCACTTGTAATCTTGGTTTCTATTTTGGGGAAGCTTTTCTAATACCCTGCTGTGCCCCTCTATTCCTAGAGTTAAAATGTTGTGTGATTTTTCACTAATTTACCTTTCATTCTGTGGTCACTGTTTTGTATTTTTTATCTAAGCATTTAACTAGTTGTAAGAGTTCATTATGAATGGGGCTCTTGAGTGCAATTGGAACTAGTTACAATGAAGAAGCAGCAGCTTCACTTATATCATTCTTCCCCACACCAAAGGTACCAGGGCACAATCTGCTTTGGGTCATGCTTTTGTGATGGAGAATATCTTTGTTTCCATAGAGACAGAGGCAAAGAGGCATGAGAGAGTGATCATCATAGTGGTATTTGTAGGGTGTTGTTCTACCTGTAGAAATTCCACGTGGCTGTCATGAAGATCTGGTTCACAGTGACTAAATGGCAATGAGCCAATCTTTCCACTCGTTGATTCATATATATACTCATCTCCCCCCAAACCATGTGGGACTTATACTTTTTGTCTATCCCCTTGGTCTGGGAATGTAACTGCTATCCAATGAGTATTTTCTGGTTGATAGATTAGATAAACAGTGGCAGTGATTAGGTGTGGTTTTAGCCAAGGAAGTCCAGGCCTCAATGAGGTCTGGCTCAGGACGGGTACCTGGACAGGTAATTCTACGGTGGAAGTCTGCTTTTAAAGGCCGTTTGTTCCCACCAATAAATTCTGAATTCACTTTCATTTACATTGGTCAGAGTAGAGAGTATGTGGGGACAGACCTCTCCTCTCTTTCTATCACTTGGGGTGTGTTTTAGACTAAATTATATCCCCACCAAAATTTATATGTTAAAGCCCTAACCTCCAATGTGACTATAAAGTCATAGGGCCTTTGGAGGGGGGGGGCAGGTAAACAAGGTTAAATGAGGTGATAAGGGGGGGCCCTAATCTGACAGGGCTATGATCTTATAGAAGAGGAGGATGCATCTCTCAGGCACATTCTGTCTCCAGGTACACACAGAAGAAAGGCAGTATGAGCACACAGTGCGAAGGTGGCTGTCTGCCAGCCAGGAAGAGAGTCCCCACCAAAACCCAACCCTGATCACCCCCTTGACCTTGGGATTCTAGCCTCCAGAACTTTGAGAAAATAAAGTTCTATTGTTTAGTCGCCCAGTCTGTGATGTTGCGTAATGGCAGCCCTAGCCGACTAACCCAGCAAGTGAGAGCAGACATGCAGTGTGGTACCCTGCCTTCATACTTTCCATGTGGCATACTTCTTGGGATCATAGATGAGAAAAGTCATGGATTGTGTGTAACTTCCAACATGCCACGCCACTTCCTTTCTGTTTAAGAAAGCACAACAGGAAATACGTGGGTGAGGCCAATATGCTTACCCAAAATGATAATCCCCTTTATTTCACCCTAACAAATAGATGCACTGGGTTATTAAAATGTCATGATACTTCTCTCCTGGTTGTCAAAAGCTTAGATTTCTCTAGCCATCTTCTCAGTGCCTCTGCACTAATAAATTCATTCTCTAATACTGCAGGACGCGCCACCATCCAGAACCTGGGACAGCAGCAACCCCTTGGCCAGAGTTCTTTCAGGCTGGTGGGTGCCTGGGACCTATTTGTTGTTAAGACTTTATCACTCCTGCTTATTTTAGAAATAAACCTGAACTAGCTTTTTTAAAGTATGTCATTTGCAAACTTCAGGACTTAATTAGTAACAAGTAACTAGAGTTATTTTGCAATTGGTTGCAAGTCACAATGCCACCATTCAGAACTGTTGCAGGAGCCCACCAAAGGAAATCAAGTCCATGAATGAGATCATTTTAAGCATGTAAGAGCCTGGCTTATGAACATCTCCTGCAATGCTGTGGGGGATGAGGGATGATAGTAAACCCCAGTTACTGCAAGGCTGGCAGATGATGAGTAATGTGCCCTTTTTTTTTTTTTTTTTTTTTTGGCTCTTTGATTGCATTTCTTTTTCTCCTCTGAAGCCTTCTTGTATCAAGTCCAAGGAAATGAGTAATTTGTGTCAGCTAGGAGCAGAATCAGAATAATTTATTTACTTGAATGACCATGTTTCTGTGGCTACTTGGCACAATAATTTGAATTTTATGTTGCTATTATTTTTTTTCTTAGCTTCATTTTAGAACTCTCCTTAACATATTTGCATAAAAATATTTTAATATTTGGTTTCCTAATTTTTTTGAAGGAAAAAAAAACTTGATTCCATTGAGAATGCCTAATGAGATAAATTCTTTTTTTTTTTTAAGATTTTATTTATTTATTTAACAGAGAGAGCTAGCACAAACAGGGAGAGCAGAAGAGGGAGAAGTAGGCTCCCCGTTCAGCAGGGACCCTGATGCAAGGCTCGATCCCAGGATCCTGCAATCATGACCCCAGCTAAAGGCAGATGATTAACCAACTGAGCCACCCAGGCACTCCTGGAACAAATTCTTGATAAATAGTTTCATATCCTTAATTATTAGAATTTGAAAGAGCACTTCAATTGAAAAAGACCT
The DNA here is from genome assembly GCF_022355385.1 of Mustela nigripes. Taxonomy (NCBI): domain Eukaryota; kingdom Metazoa; phylum Chordata; class Mammalia; order Carnivora; family Mustelidae; genus Mustela; species Mustela nigripes. The sequence goes on from NC_081559.1 coordinate 96,648,006, forward strand.
TAAAAGGAACAAACTCAAAATTATTATAGCTGGTTTTTTTTTTAAAGATTTTAATTTATTCATTTGACAGAGAGAGACACACAGTGAGAGAGTGGGAGTGGAACAGGGAGAAGCAGGCTTCCTGCTGAGCAGGGAGCCCAGTGTGGGGCTCCATCCCAGGACCCTGGGATCATGACCTGAGACAAAGGCAGACGCTTAATGACTGAGCCACCCAGGTGCCCTTATAGCTGTTTGTTGTTGTTGTTGTTTGTATTTTGTGTATTTTGTGTTTTGTTTTGTTTTTGTAGCATATAGGTATCCTTAAATGAAACATAGATTTTTAAAGCCTTTACAAAGATTTAAATGAAATTTTAAAAATAGAGCTACATTACGAATTTAACACTTTCTAGTGTTCTACTTTCCCTATCTTTGGGCAGTAACTATTTAATAGCTCTTTATATTTGCAAGCACACAGGAGATGAAATTCTCTACAGAAAACATTACTGATGTAATGGTTGAGAGTTGCTGATTCCTTGATTTAGTACTGAAAATAATTTACAATATTTTGGTTTCACCAGCACAAATTATTTCTAAATTGCCTTGTAGAATTTTGTTTCTATAAATTCTGTAGCATACATCATCTCATCCGAGTTTAAATATCTGGCTCTATAACTTTTAGATACATTACAGCCAAGAAAATATCTGAATTCTAGAAAGCACTTTTATCCTGAGGTACTCAGAGAGCTGACTTTATTTAAATTAATGTTTGTGTAATTTGAGGCCTTATCATACACAATCTGAGATTTTTTTTTTTTAAGATTTTTTATTTATTTATTTGACAGAGAGGAATCACAAGTAGATGGAGAGGCAGGCAGAGAGAGAGAGAGAGGGAAGCAGGCTCCTTGCTGAGCAGAGAGCCCGATGCGGGACTCGATCCCAGGACCCTGAGATCATGACCTGAGCCGAAGGCAGCGGCTTAACCCACTGAGCCACCCAGGCGTCCACGATCTGAGATTTTTTTCTTCATTCTCAAGAGGAGTTTGGTGGAATTGCTTCTTTTACAAGTACCATGCAAGAATGAATGTTTGGACCTTAACAAAGATCTGGAAGAAGGTAAAAGAGAATACATATAGGTAGACTTGATTAAAAAAAAAATAAAGGCCACAATAATTTCTCTCAAATATTAAAGAAAATTTTATGTAAGAACGATCATTATAGTGAGAGTGGAATCTATCTCTTTCTTTTTCCTTCCTTCCTTCCTTCCCTCTTTCTTTCCTTTCTGTTCATTCATTCATTCATTCATTCAGGTTGAAAACTTGCAGTGTGCTGATAAACTTCTGTGATCCTAGATCAGGAAGAAGAGCTAAAGAGGTATTTCTGTCAGCGTATGGTTCTTTGTCTCTCAAGGAGTTCCCTGGAAGACTGTTGTTAAAAAGAGAGATGCTATTCTGGAATGTTGACTTGAAAACACAGATACTATCTTTTGGCATTCCTCAGTCTTACTCAGTGCCGGTTAAACCCTGACTAAAACGCCCATTCATTGTCTTGGCAGGTATTTCTGAGTAATTGCTAAGTATAATTTTCAGACTTCTGTGATTAGGACAGACACAGAGGAGAATTATGCACACTACATAGTTAATTTTAAATTAAAACCTGTGGATCCCAGAACACAGGAAACTAAGATGGTGTTCAAATTAGTGAAATTATTAAATGTTCTTCTTCCTTGAAGAAGAGTCAGTAAAAGAAGGGAAGGAAACATGAATTATGGCATGAGGGGTTTAGGCTTGAAGTAGTATAACTCTATCCTAATGGGAAAGATAGTTACATATTAAAGAGACTATTGGAAAGAGACTCATTCCTTTAAATGATAGGAATGGTTAAGTGTTTTTCTTACCTAGGCCAGGGAGGTAATCTAAATAATGCTTATCGGTTAGTTCCTACCTAAGAGAATATGGCTTTTAGACGGACATAAATAAGAAGATGATGAAATGAATCCTAACAAAAACATTTAGGTGAGGTTCTGACTTATTTCTTAAAGGTCTATTTTCCTATTAGATTTGAGCTTCCTAAGTGAGAGGTTCTAACCATGTATAACTGTATTTGTGGAACTTAGCATAGGACTCACCTCATAGTGGGTGCTCAGTAAGTGTCTGACTGGAGGTGCTCATCATGGACAGGTTGCCAGGACTATTGGGCAGTGGGGGAGATTGTTAAGACCATTTCTCCCCTTCATGCAGGTGGGTCACTATTATACAAAGCTCTCCATATGAGAATTCAGCAAGTGAGCATATAAATTGACTAACATTAAATTAATGCATGTTATTGATATTTTGTGCCATTTCATTCATTGCAAATCTTCTTTAAAAAGTGAGCTACTCTGCTTCTTTTGAGGTAGAATCCAAATTTCTAAAATGAAATTAATACTATATCCTACAACTTTGCAGTAATACAGCTTTCATGCAAAGTAAAATGCATGGGTGTGAAGTTTCTGATTTGGTTTGGAGACATAGCCATGAACCACTAAATCAGTGGAAGCCCATCAGTGCCCTTCTAGCCTGTAGCCTATAAAGTTAGGTGATGACAGGAGACTATGGGAGCATGGGTCCTACTTCCCTTTGGGACTTTGCAGAGTAGACAGAGTTTGCTGTGGCTTTACCTGGAAGCAGCAAGAGTGTTTAGATGATCCCTTCTGACCCAGTGTTTTGGAAGCTTTGGTAATTTAAAAGTGATCTTTCCACACTACATCCTTTGGGATTCCGGCAGCAATAGAAAAGGCTAAAAATTCCCCCCATATAAGGCCAGGTTAACAAAAAGATTGACATTTGAAAAGAGTGAGACAATAGCATGTATTGGAAAACCCACCAAACTGATTTTTATTCTGGCTTCAGCCCTATGAATAAGATACTAAATGACCTTGAGCAATTCCCTTAATTTCCTGGGGCCTCAATTTCCTTCTTTCTACTATAAATTCTTGGGTTCTTTCTTATTGTAACATTTTATGAGTCAATAAAAAATTTCAAACTTCCAAAGCAGCTGTTTTCACAATTCTGGTCTCTTTCAATAGTCTGGTCTAACCATATTTCTAAAACCTGCTATTTTTACTGTCACACAAGTTCTGCCTCACCACTTCCAAAATAGCATTTAAGAAAAAGAAGAAATTCATTACTGAAAAATGACTGAACACAAATATCACTCTTCATATGTTTTCTGAAACAGGCTGACCTTTATTTGGCATCTGCATGAATGGGAACAAAGCATTTATCTCCCCTCCGGAGAGTGGGTAAAAATAAAAAATAGCACCTGGGCAGGTGCCTAATAGGTATGACTCAAATAATTGCCACAAAGCAGGTCCTGATGCCTTTGAAAAGATGTGGTGGGGTGGCCCCTGGCCCCTCTGTCTCAGTAGCTCCTAAGTGTCATCTCCTAGTATAGCCCACACTTTGCTTTCCTCTTCCAATACAGTCAGCTTCTTTTTTTAACAGAAGACATCTGCCAAGGAAGAGAAGGAATAAACTAAGGATAGTGGGTAGGTGAGAAGAGCACATATGGTTGTATTTTGGCTCGAGTGATCAGGATTTATGTTTTATTTCCATGCTTGTGAAAGCTTAATATAAACATGTAGAGTGAGGAACAGGAAAAAACACACAAAACACTTCTAAGCTAAGAACATAAGTGGGAAGTTTAAATATAGCAATAACAAAAAGATTTTCTTAAACAGGTACAGGGATCCACCCTTCTGACCCTCTGTCCATTTGCTCATGGTCCTGTCCAAGCATGTACTGAACAGTAGTTGGGATTTACTGGATTTTAATCATGGAACCCAGCATGCTGTTTTAGGGTTTGGTGGTACCACTGTTTGGCATGTCAAATGCTATTATATTGGCTATGTCTCATTTGCTTGAATGAAAAATCTACTAATGCAAATAAAATGGCTAAAACAGACACAGCCCGATTTTGCGTGACAGAGGAAGGGAAGCCACATAAAGAGTTCCAAAAAGTAGGTAGACCAAAAGAAATGCTCCCAAGTAGAGTGATAACGTGAGATGGATAAAGTAAAATTTTCATCTAAATCTATCCTCTTAAAGATGAGAACAGTTAGAATCTCCCCAACTAAAACCAGGAGAACACACAAAAATTATGTCCGCGTGTGCATTGTCCTTCTGAACCAGCCAGTAAATAAAAGAGTAATGTCCCTTAGCAAATCTAGGATGAAATGATTTTAAGTATCTGTATTCCCTGGTTGAAGGTTAAAAATAAAGGATAAGTCCTAAGAGGATATATCTGTACCATTTTCAATGAGGAAAAAAAATTCTAGGTGCAATTAGTACGAAGACTCTATAAAGATGTTTGTAAAAATATGAAGAATTAAAAGTACAGAGCAGAAAACACAAGAAGACAATTTTTTTTTTAGAAAATAAAATGAATGAGTATTTGCATGTGTCCAAAAGACAGAAGAAGATTCTCCAAGAGGAGGAGGCCTGCAGCTTATTAGAGGGTTGGGGATCAGGCATCTGGTAGGAGAGCTGGGAAATCATTGCCAGCTCTTTCCTTCAGCCTTCCTTACAGAGGTTACTAGGCAAAGGATGCTAATACAGCAACTGTTCATGATCAGCTGGGTGAGTTCTCTTCTGGAGCAAGCAGGTAAAGGCATACTTCAATAACAGAATGGGGTGAAATCATTGAGGTTTGATGAAAGTTTTTTAAGAGCCCTGAAGAAAACAGCCTAAGGAGGGCCAGACTGAGTAAAATTATCTTTGGGCATTTAAGAAAGATGAATGTAGATGAAAGAGCTTGTTGTTGGGAAAGAAGGTAAATGTATAGAAGGCCACAGGAACACGCAGATTAGAGCAGTAATATCAAGGATCATGGGCTCATATCCTGAAGGGAATCAAGGAAGGGAAAAAAAAAAAAACAAAAAGCAGAAATTAAACCTATAAGGAAAGCATGGCCAGTCTCACCACTTTTTGTAAACCCCTAATATTATGTCAGTGCTGTTTTGCACACATAAGATTCTGAAACCTGCATCTCTCACTGGCTTAGCAATGAACTGCCAGGCTCAGTAACACCTCCAGTTTCCTGATCAGCGATGGAGGACATAGCCAACAATATGAAGTTATGCATGTGGCAAAAATTACATTTTTTGTAGGTAGAAGAAGCAAGTAGAAGTAGGTGGATTTGTAGCCGCATTTCTTTGGGGCTATGTCCATTGTCCAACCAGAAGTGGCACTGGAGCTGGCTAATTTCTCTGTCAATTAAGAAGGAATCACACTTTTTTTTTTTTAAGATTTATTTATTTATTTATTTGACAGAGAGAGATCATAAGTAGGCAGAGAGGCAGGCAGAGAGAGAGAGAGGAGGAAGCAGGCTCCCCGGTGAGCAGAGAGCCCAACGTGGGGCTCGATCCCAGGACCCTGAGATCATGACCTGAGCCAAAGGCAGCGGCCCAACCCACTGAGCCACCCAGGCGCCCGGAATCACACTTTTGACAACAACTTTTTCTTTTGAAAACAACTGCCTCCCCCTCCCCCTCCCCTCCCCCTCCTCCTTCTTCTTCTTCTTCTTCCTCTTCTTCTTCTTCTTCTTCTAATTTAAGGTCTATAGTTTTCTCTGTTCTTTAAATGATTTTGTTTCAGGTCAAGAAGACAAGAGCCTTCTGCCTGCTTAGAAGGGTCACCTCTTAGCTAGAAACACTGAACGATTGTTCATGAGGTCATGGGCACAGGCACCTGAAACAAGGGTATAGGGGATGATCAGAAATAGATTTCATGCACAAGTGCCTGGGTGGCTCAGTTGGTTAAGCGTCTGACTCGCAGTCAGAGTCATAATCTCAAGGTTGTGAGATCAAGCCCCGCATCGGGCTTTGTGCTAGAGATTCTCTCCCTCTGCCCCCCGCCCCACTTGCTCTCTTCTCTCTCTCAAATGAATAAAAAAAAAAAAATAATAATAATTAGAACTCACTTCAGTTATATAGTCAATTATTAAATAGTGCCATGACTCCCTAAGTGGATGGCCTTGTTTCTCTTATTTAGTGTTCATTTGGGTAAATTCTATTGAAAGTGCCAGTTTTCTGGGGGCATTGTGGAGATGAGGAGGTATCAGAAACAAGAGTAGTAATGCCCCAGGTAATCATTTAAATAGTATCAGTTATGTGTCTGACACCCCATACATGCTGAAGGTATATTCTATTTTATAAGTCTCACAATTAAGACATTGTCACTATTAAAATACACATTTTGTAAATGAGAATACTTAAACCTCATCCTGTGTAGTGACCTATTCAAACTTACATGTCGAGGAAGTGACTTCAAATACAGGCAGCCTACATCCAGGCAGAGCTTTTGCTCTTAACCACAACCCTACATGGGTTTTAGGAAATAAGATTCAAAAAGTCGCCATAAAAGAAAACACTGAAAAATGAAGGTGAACATTTTGAAGCTGAAGATAACGTATGCTGTTCATTCATGTGGAAAAGCGATAGAAGGAAAACATAATAAGCAGCAAATATGTAAAAATATGTGATGAGATTGCTAAGAGGAAAGCTAGCAATCATTGTCACTGGGGAAAATGAAGAGAAATGAGCTTTTAGCACTAAAGAAATAGGAAGTGGCACCCATGCGTCAGAGATGATACAACATACGCAGAACTGGAAGGAAAAGTCCTTGATCCCAACCCAGCACTTTTCAAGTGGGAAGATTGACGAAAGATGTCATTTCCAGAGTCACCACTGAGTTCCCTCGAACATGGGGACCTGGATCTCGTTATCTAGGAGCTCAGTGCCAAATCTGTATCCCATCAGACTCTTAAAGTTATTAGTGGAAAGGACTCATGAGGCCATTGTGTTTGTACATGTGTGTGTGTGTTGACATGCTTGTGTGATGTATCAAAATGATCCAAGTACCACTGCCAGAGCCACAGGCATGTTTGTGGAGGCAGTACAGGGTGTGAATAAAGTGGTGATAGGAGATGTATTAAAGCAAAACACATTCAGAACTTGGACTTTAAGATCAAGATCCTCAAGAAAGAACAGAATGAGATTTCTTAGGTAAATAACAATTAACAAAATCTTAGTAGGAGATTAATTAACAAAACAAAACAGCTCTTTCCTTCCTTTTCTCTTCCTTTGTGCTCTGGCCTATGACCTTTCCCAGAGCTAAGGAATCTATTGATGGAAGAGAACAAGGGGGTGAGGGGAAGGAGAGAAAAAGTCAGGCAGGATTCCTTCCTAATGACCTCATGCTTTATTGTGTTCTTCGCTAAGATTTTACAAAATTTCACAAAGTTACTTTTTCTTCTAAAATACATTTTTTCTTTCCAGAAACTCCTTTTTCTCCTCAGTTTTCAGGACCAGAGTGTGCTCTGAGGAGCCTGGTTGATACCTCATTGAGGATGTTACTGACTGATTTGAATGCCAGTTCATAGTTTCCGTTTCAGCTCCTTGTATCTTGCATTGCATTCAGCCCCTTGTATCTTTCCAGAATCTAAGGGAACATGCTTACTTCCTAACAGCTTCCCTACCCAGCCCAACATAAGCCTCTTGGTGAGACCAGAAGCCCCTTTGGAACATTCTTCGCTTAACATTCAGAAACAACCTTTGGAGCTTGCCTTTCCTACATGTGTCAAACTTTGCTTTTAGGTATTTTTTTTTCTCCTTGAATTGAAAAGAAAATGTTATTTTTGTAAATCACCATTTATGTATAGTGTCCATATGACCAAAAATATTAAAGCACAAACAAAATATTTTTTAAAAATGGTAACTTTAGTCTCACATCTGTAAAGGGAAGATCATTGTAAAGTAGCATTTTGAGATATATCTTTATTTCACCAAGCCACAGAAGACGGTTCATTTGAACTACTTAAATAGAAAGTATTACTCTTTATTTGATCAGAAGAGAAATGGCATTTGGGAATATAATTTATGTGGAGTTTAAACAAGATTTTTTGCAAAGTTTTACAAGTTTGCTCTAAGCAATAAGAATATGTCCTCCTGTTGCAACTGTCCATATTTACATTTTCCAGGTCAAGCACCCCCAGTTCTGGAATATTTTGGGGAGCAGAAATGTAAGTTACATCAGTGGCAGCACACCCTCCTGCCTGGACTGTGGCGTCCCACTGGCTATGCTCAATTCCAGTACTGTTCTTCACTAGTTATACAAGCTTAGGCATGTTCCTCTAACTCTGTGAACTACAGTTTTGTAGTTATAAAATGAACCAAATACATATGGTTACTGAGAGGACTAAATAGCATACTGTATATGAAGTGTCTGGTGCAGAGTATCCAAAGAGCTCAAATGCAATAGTTAATACATAATTGTCATATGATTAATAATTGGTAGCGAACATTAAAACAGTGATCCATACCACCTTGTAGATCAAGTGGTGGACCATGGGTCACTCTTTCCACTGACTCGCCGTTTGGGAGTTCATGCCCAGAAGCAGGAGTGTAGCTACTTTACATTTCAAGGATTATTGGGGGATGTTATTGACATAAGTCCACGGTTTATCAGGAGGAATTCCTCCTTCTTCCATTAGCCCCCATCTTAGACATTCTCAGCTGCGCTCAGATGAGAAGCAGAGGTGTTCCTCAGTACCAAAACACTGAGGTTCCATGTTCTAATGCAGATTTGCCCCAGAAAGAGCCAGAGAGTAAATGTTTAACGCTTTGTGGACTGTATGGATATTGTCAGAGCTCCTTTGCTTTTGTAGCACAAAAGTAGTCATAGATAACAGGTGAAAAGAAGAGCTGTATTCAGTACAACTTGATTTGCAACAGCAGAGAGCACTGCAGACCTTAGCTTGCAGGCCTTAATTGGTCAACCCCCACTCTTGGGGCTGGAGTAACAAGGAAACCTGATGCTTAAGAAGAAGGGGTGAGATCATCCATTCGTGGAATGTCAGATAAAGACCAGCAGAATTCTGCAAGCCTGATCAAATGAAAACGGTTTTATAAGAATATCCTGTGTACCTAATCTTTTGATAGACATTATTAGGAATATAAAAAACAAAGATATTTGAGACACAGTTGGTGTTCTTAGACATCACAATTGGCATGGAGCAAATTTGGTAAGGACCAGTAGCTAGTCAGTGGCAATGATCCCAATATTATGTGTTCAAATTTCTGTCAACTTTATACATGAGTTGCTGAGAAGATGGGGGCAGGGTTTCTAACCACAGTGATAAATTAGCTTTATTCTGAAGAGTTTTTGTTTTCTGTTTTCTCAGTTTTATTTCATGTCTCATCCTTCTATTATTTTGTACTAGGAAACCAAGTCAGAAAAAAAAAAAAAATTGAACCTGTGTGTACAGAGAACAAATTCCAGAGAGGGCACTGGGTAAATTAGAAACAAATTCAAAATTTCAGCTCGTGGCTGTTTTTGTACCAGTTCGAAGTTGTTGTTTCCATATGTTTAGTCTCTTTAAAAGCATTTGCATTTTTCAGTCATTTACAAAATTACTCTTGGGGCCAAGAATAGCTAGTTCTAAGGACCACAATATCTTGTACAATATGATACTTATCTTAGGAACTAATATTCAGTAATACTAAACCAGTGGGAGAAATCACAAATCACTTTCTATGAATGTTTATTTAATGTCCATTTTCAGGAGCATGATTACTTTACTAAGATACTGCCAAGCATGGGTCTAATGGATTGCTACAAAGTTTTCTCGCGAGAGGTGTTTCCAAGTAATTTATAACCTAAATGTCTCCCATAAACAATTAAATACCAGTTTATGCTTTTATTTTTTATAATTTCTTCTTAAAACGTTACTGAAAAGAACTGAAATCAAATAACATAAACTCCTCCAAAACCGGTAAATACATTTCTTCTTTCTTCTTCTTCTTCTGCCTTTTTTTTTTTTTTTAGTTCACCACAAATACACAGCCTGAATTGCAGGAATTATTTTGAAAGAGAGTCATTATGAAGATTTTAATTATAGCCAAGTATCCTTAATTACATGTCTGTATGGTTCAAATATAACTAGGGTGTTAAACACATCATCTACTATTAGTTATTTAAGGTAGATCGTTCAGCTAAGTGGGTTTTTTTTTTAACATTTTAATATTTACCCATTAATAAAGTTGACCTTTTAAAGAATATTTGTCTCTGGATTTATATCAGTAACCATTAGTGGTATGTTTAATTTCAGGGTTCTTTTGAAACATCTCTAAACTCATGGAAAAAAGTCAACACTTTAGAATAAGTGGCTAATCATTTTAATTCTCTTGGTATTCACTGCAGTATCATTAATCATGATAGAGTCATTCGATCCTAATATGGATGTAATATCTAATTCTGCAGAGATCCAGCTGTAATTTAGCAACAATTACTGTCCACTTATTATAAAGTGATGCCAAACCCTAATGCAATTATTTTATTTCATTTTGGTTACATTATACAATCGTATTCAAGTTTGCAAATGTTGCAAGAACTTTAGATTGATGTATTTGATTAAAAACACATTAGCATCGAGATATATTTACTTGAGGTGTTTATATTATTTCAGAATGCACTCCCCATTCCATTTGTAGAATAGTTCTGATTTACTGGAGTACTTTTCTTAGATTTTTTTTTTTTTTTCCTGCATATGTGCTTTGGGGAGAGCAAATCGTTTTGTTTTCTAAACATGCAACTTTTGAGAAGGGTATAATAGATTGTCAAAAGGCCACTGACTTTGCAAGTGACATGCCAGGTTAGAGCTTTTTCATGGGGATGAGAGAACATCAGCAGTCCTCCTGGCTAACAGGGTGCATCACAACTTAGAAAACACATGGGCTACTGATCACATTCGAGTCTCCAACAACCCTCGCTCTGACAAGTCCCCTGGTAAGTTATGCTAGCTGCCATGTGCTTCACAGCATGTTTTTAATGTTTAGAAAACAAAATAATTCATAGTGTACCACCAGTCAGCTTGGGCAGGGTAAGATCATGATTCTGCCCTGGCTCTGTGGGGTGAGGCAGTGTGTGGCCATGCCATGAGCTAGGAGTTAATTTTTGTTCTATCTTTGTGTCTTTGGTCTCATCTGTCTTAAAAGGCAGTTTCTGTACTGTCGTAACCACTAACGGAATGTTCAGGGAACTCCTATTTTCCTTCCTTCTTACTGAATCCAGTTCCCAGTAAAGGATCAAAGGGTCAAGGAAAAGAGGCAGGAAGGATGACCAGATACAGATTATTACACAAGAAAAGCAGAACTGACCCCCAGGGCAAGTACACCTTCCACGCATGAATACTGTGTAAGAGTCTACGCCTCTGCTCTAGACGTGTTTGGTAAACCACCTTTTAACAAACATGCTCTAAATGTGATTTAACTCTTCACCCTCCCAACCATTGTGATACCAGCACATGGATGGATGGCGCTGTTATCTGTGTAGCCCGGTGCCCTTAAGCATCATCTTCTAGTATCACTGAAGCCCTGTGACCACCTAGCCTGCTGCACTCTCATACTTATATAAGTCAGAAGTCTGAATGGACTCATCTAGGTTCTCTGCTGGGGGTCTCACAAGGCTGAAAGCAAGGTATAAGCCAGTCTACTAGGTTCTACCTAGATGCTCTGGAGAAGAATCTGCTTCCAAGATCATTCAAGTTGTGACAGAATTCACTTCCTTGGGTTTGTGGGACTGAAGTCCCACTTCCTTGCTGACTGCTGGGGGTCACTGTCAGCATCTAGAGGTCTCCAGCATTCCTTGGCATATGACCCCTTTTATTTTCAAATCTGGCAATGGTGCATCAACTTCTTTCCAATGTTTGAATCTCTAATTTCCTTTCTGATACTACCTAGAGAAAGCTGTGCTTTTAAAGGTATGTTTCATATATTTGTGGAACATAAGGAATTGCATTGAGGACATTAAGAGAAGGAAGGAGAAAATGAAGAGGGGCAATCGAAGGGGGAGATGAACCATGAGAGACTGTGGACTCTAGGAAACAGACAGGGTTTTAGAGGGATGGGTGAGCCCAGTGATGGGTATTAAGGAGGGCACGGATTGCATGGAGCCCTGGGTGTGGTACATAAACAGTGAATCATGGAGTACTACATCAAAAACTAATGATGTACTGTATGGTGACATAATATAATAAAAATTTTAAAAAAATAAAGAACATGTGTGATTAGATTCAGCCCACTTGAATAATCTTTCTTTTGATTAACTCAAAGTCAATTCATTAGCAACCTTAATTATATTTGCAAAATTCCTTTTGTCACATAACAACATAATTAGGGTGTGATATCTCATTGGCTTCATAGTTCTGGGGAACAGATGGGGAATTTGAGGGAAACATTTTAGAAGTCTGCTTACGACGTAAGCAGACACATAGTTAACACCCAAGACAGTACTAATGCATATAAATACACATAGAAAATCACCTGAAATGATGTTAACAAATTAATATCAGCAATTAGCTCTTGGGAACAGACCAAAATTGGTAGTTGATGTTAAGCTTTAATGGGAATGTTTTAATTCTTGAACAAGGAAATTTTGTTCTTGCTATAATGAAATTAGAAAGTAAAATAATGTATTAAAATAGAATTTGAGGACTCAGACACTTTGCCTCCATGACTCTATATAGAACTAAGTATGGCTATACCATCGAACACTGGTGAATACCAGTGTTCGACTTACATCTCTTGATGGCCATCTTATGTTATGAGCCCTGGTTCACCTGTTACCATTGTGCCAAGTCCAGCTCATCAGAGCCTTGTCTAGGGCCAATAGACATGCAGTTGTTATAATATTAAAATATTTCCACCTTAGTTGGCAAATAGCCACTTCCCCAAACCCCCTGAAGGTCCTGCAACCAACCGGAGTGTCTTTCCAATCTTTTCCCATCTCTGAAACTTGGGACAAGTCTCAGAAGCTCAGACCTCCCGCAGTCTAGCAGGTGAATGGCTTCCACCTGTTATGGCAGGGTGACTAGGATGGCTCCTGTGCTCAAACCAATGTTCATTCTTTCTCATTTGGACAGCGCTGTCCTACCCCCACTGGTTATTCCATATTGGGGACATTATTCTTTGCCTAGTCTGTGTTTTAGAAGGATGAATTCATAACACGGCACCTTTCACATACATCTGTCCCATCCCCACTTTCAGAAGGTAAATGAGCAGGAACTGTAGCTATATTTGAAAGCCCTAACAGTAATCAGTATGTATCCTGCCCCCTCTGATTAGCTGTACCAGAAACCACTGCAGAGATATTTACATGTTCTTTCCTTTACTGTTTAGAAGAAGGAAAGCCAGCCTTGCATTTCCATTAGAAATAAAGTTTCTGCACTAGGGAGAAGAGGTTGAACACATCATTAGACGTCATCATGTTTAATTATAAAGACCTTACAGAGAGAAGGGTTTGTTTCCCTGTCTCCACAGTAAGTAGCATAGTGTTTTACTGACTTTGAGCTTCATTCAGAAATCATCGTCAGATATCATACTTCTTAAATTACAAGCTGCGCAAGTTCACGCAAACATACGTGGTGTGCAGATGCTGCTAGTCCAAAATGGAATGTTTTTTGCATTTAAAGGTAACTCATGCAGTCAAACTCCAGAGTAGTCTGAAAAAACTTAAAAAAAAAAAATCAGGTCTTCCTTACACAGAATAAAACTATTTAGTTTGTCAGGAGTATATTACAGTCACCACACAGCTAGGTGTTTTGTTTGTTTGTTTGGATGAAGTGAGGATTCATGTTTAGCCTTCACTAAAGCCAACAGAGGTGGTAGCTCATATTTATGGAACAGTTACCAAGTCTCAGGAACTGTGCTAATAAGCATCTTACATGTACTACCAACTCAGTGAGGCAGGGATTGTTCTTACTTCCATTTTAAAGATGAGAAAATTAAGGTACAGAACTCTTAAGTAAATTACCCAAGGACTTGTAACCCAAAAGAGGCAGGAATAACGATAAAACCCAGAAGCCCACCTGGCCCCTGAGCCCTTCTATGCACTGGTGTATTGCTGAGATCTCAAGAGTTTGCCTTCTTCACCTGGAATTGGGCACCTAAATCCCCATTATTGTCTGTTTGCCGTCTCATTACCAAGTGGCTAGGATTGGTTGATGGAAATGATGTTACTAAGGTGAGGTGACTCATTATAAGAACCATGGGCAAAACTATAAAATGCACTGTTGGTTTACTGTCTATTAGGTTCCTAACCCTGCTTTCACAAAGTACAACAGGCAGGGTACCTAAAAACAATAGACATTTATCCTCCTACCGTTTGGGAAGCTAGAAGCCTGAAATCAAGCTGTCAGCAAGGTCACAGTATCTTGAGACTCTAGGGAAGGAGTCCTCCTTGTCATTTTTTTTTTTTTTAAGCTCCTGGCAGTTGCCAGCAATCCTTGGCATTCCTTGGCTTGTAGCTGAATGGCTCCAATCTGCCTGTGTCTTCACATGGCCCATCTTCCCTTTGTGTGTGTGTTTGTGTCACTTTTGTGTCTCCATGTGTGCATATCACATCTCAGGGCACCTGCCCCAACCAGTGTGACCTCACTTTGATTTGAACTACATTTGCAAAGAGCCTATTTCCAAATAAGGTCATATTCCTTGATTCTGGTTTGGGTAAGAACTTGTTGGGGGGGCGGTCTCAGGTTGGGGGCTGGAGGGAGACACAGTCCAACCTTTTAAACAGGCCAGAACTGATCATGTTAAAATACTGAATCAGAGGTTGGGGTGATAAGACCACTGAAATAGATATTTTAAATTCAGCGTGTTAGAAGAACCTACTCATTAAAACATTGCTTTATTCTGGAAAAGCATGTATTGCTGCTGCTTCTGTGATGCTGAAAGACAACTTTTTTTTTTTTAACTGAAACATCTGTAAATTGTTACATATAAATATTAACTCATAAGGTATTTATATGGACATTTTAAAAATTCTGGCTACCATGGCAGGCCATAGGGAAAAAAATGATGACATGCTATACCCAGAGGTTTTCTCTCAAGGAGCTTGCTTTCTTTGAGGGAAATCAGTATTTTCCAGAGAATGGCAGAGGTGAATGTGTAGTTTTAAAATGAGGTGAGGGGCGCCTGGGTGGCTCAGTGGATTAAGCCGCTGCCTTCGGCTCAGGTCATGATCTCAGAGTCCTGGGATCGAGCCCCGCATCAGGCTCTCTGCTCAGCAGGGAGCCTGCTTCCCCCTCTGTCTCTGCCTGCCTCTCTGCCTACTTGTGATCTCTCTCTCTGTCAAATAAAAAAATAAATAAAATCTTTAAAATAAAATAAAATAAAATAAAATGAGGTGAGTGCTTTGCTGAATGGAGGCGAATTCCATCCCCCCTTCTATAATGGAAACTCATCACGGAAGAGCAAAACTTTTCTATTCCAGTTTATGTAATGGAGTAATGGGGAAGCAATGCTGGAGACGTAGCCTGGGAGAGGCTGAGTAGGAAGGATGTTCAAGAGAAAGCAGACCTGTTGGATTCTGTCATTTCCACTCAGGGTCCAACCCTGTTTAGGGACTATGACAGCCTTAAGGGAAAGCGAGCACATAATCAAAGCATGATATTAAACTGTATCTTGCTTTGCTGGTGACTAACTTACCTGATACATTAGTTTCTTTTGTTGCTATAATAAATTACTGCAGACTTGATTGCTTAAAACAACAAAAATTTATTCTCTCATGGTTGTGTGAGCCAGAAATCCCAAATCAAGGTGTCACCATGGTTCTGCACCCTTCTGCTCCATGGGGGACCGTCTGTTCCTTGCCTCTGCTAGTTTCTGGTGGCTGTTAGCAGTCTCCGGCTTGGGGCCACAACATTCCAGTTTCTGCCTCTTGGTCACTTTGCCTCCGCCTCTTCTCTGTCATTCTTCACCCTCACACCTGGGGATGGTTGATAGCAAGGCATGACTGAAGGTAGATTGGAAGATTCAAAACCATAGAGCAAAACTGGAAGGCAGACTAATAAGACATTTTGATGATTCTGAAAAGGTTTCTGCAAAGTGATGGTTTGAATTAGGAAAATACTGCTTTGAAATTGTAGGGGCTTTGTTTTTATCTTCCTTCTCATAGATTATTGTCTTTTACTGTCTTAGAGCCAGGAAAGCAGGTGTCCTTCAATATACCCTCAAGATTCCCAAACAAAGAATTGCCCCGGGTGCTGCTGGGCATGCACTGAGATAGAAAGAAGTGCCTGGAACCTAACTGCATTTTACTTAGACATACAAAATAGGTGTTGCACAGTTTTAAACTATGTTGGTTTTTTTTTTTTTTTCAGAATGCATGTATTTTTTGCATTGTGGGTACTTTATAGAATTCAACAAGAGTTTTTCCACCATTCTGGTAAACCAGGTCACCAGTGGGATCATCATTTGTACTATCTCATTAACAAGAACACACTCCCGTCTTCAACCACCTGTGTATATTTGTAGTTGCCTCATACAAATATGTAATGGAGGAGATGGGAGACTCTGATTAAAACATTTAAATCAAATATTATTAAATTGCTGAGACAAGTAAAGATCAATAGTCCTCACTGACTTTTATTATTAAAACTTGATTTTAAAATATTTCATATGTCATATTCATATTTCATATTCATTTGTGTATATATGTGTGTGTGCACTTATAAATAATTTTGGGAGGCCCATGTTAAGAAACCTATAGTACAAAAATTTTAAATTCTTTTTATTTTTTTAAAGATCTTATTTATTTATTTGACAGGGAGAGAGAGAGAGGGAGACAGTAAGTGAAGAAACAAGCAGGCGGAGTGGGAAAGGGAGAAGCAGGCTTCCCACTGAGCAGGGAGTTCAATGCAGGGCTCCATTCCAGGACCCTGGGATCATGACCTGAGCCTAAGATAGAC
This sequence comes from Mustela nigripes, assembly GCF_022355385.1. NCBI lineage: Eukaryota > Metazoa > Chordata > Mammalia > Carnivora > Mustelidae > Mustela > Mustela nigripes. Next base: position 96,664,767 of record NC_081559.1, read on the forward strand.
ACTTAATGACTGAGCCAGGCAGGCATCCCCAAAAATTAATTCTTAAAAATTGTTTAATATTTTTTCTCCTGTGTTTTTTGCCATCATATTCTGATTCTATCCCAGGAGATCACCGTACAATCATCTTGCAGCTTCTTGAATTCGTCTTCCGCTTTCTCATTCATCTTTTATTTCCCAGGGCCTATTGGGGAGCGCGTCATCCAAAGTGTTTTAAGTGCTAAGATGGAATGAACAACTTAGCAGGTGGTGGGATTTTAGGATAATGGATGTTTTCTATGGTAATTATCATGACCCTGTTGCATGCCATAACTCAAGGGAAAATGTAGAAAATTCACTTGTAAATAAGGCTCAGGTCATTTATGAGAATAGCATACGTTTTCATTTCTCCCTTTTGACAGTCTACAATTTGTCTCAGTGTGTTCTAATCATGGCCTTTTTCCTCTATTTCTTATCATATACAAATAAGCCTGATCTGTTATTATTTACCCAAACTTCACTTTTTATTTTAGTGTCAGCTTCTGCCTTTGTTCTTTTTTTTTTTTTTTTTTTTTTTTTATTTATTTGACAGAGAGAAATCACAAGTAGATGGAGAGGCAGGCAGAGAGAGAGAGGGAAGCAGGCTTCTCCGCTGAGCAGAGAGCCCGATGCGGGACTCGATCCCAGGACTCTGAGATCATGACCTGAGCCGAAGGCAGCGGCTTAACCCACTGAGCCACCCAGGCGCCCCTGCCTTTGTTCTTTTATATTCTTGTGCTTCTTGTATGGAGCTTTAAAAAATTGTTTTACTTCTTTTAAATTTAAAATTCTTCATTATATGTATGTGCACTTTTCTGCTTCACTTATTGTGTATTCAAGGATAGCCTTTTTCTCTATACATATTATTTTATTACGAATGACTTCCTTCTTGTTTCTCCTTTGTAATACAGTTAGGGCATCATATTGATTTTTTTTTTCTTGAAATAATGTTGTAGGTAAGTTATATTATCTGTTAATTTCGTTTCAGGATAGGAAAGGGAGTATTACATAACATTTGTTATAAAATGGAACATTGCATCTGATAGGGTTGAAACTCATTACCATAAATAACATGGCTCAGTTGAAAATGTGAGAACACACATGTGTTAAGCAAAAGGCAGAAGCAGCCTTCTCTCTCTGGGTGATAAAAGAAGGAGGTATGGCGGTAAGGCAGGGAGGGCTGGAGCAAAGAGACAGCAGGAGAGCCTGTGCACACAGGCTTAGGATGGGACAGAGACCTTTGAACTTTATTTAAAAAGAAGAGATGTGAGAGGTCTTGACAGGAAGAAGAAATCTACTCCATGTTTGAGGGACAGGTGAGGCAAGGCTGGCAAGTAGGAGAACAGAGACCAGATGCTGGAGTTCATAGAAATGTCATGCAGTTTCTGTGAAACTGAGTGAGGTATGCCTGATAGGCAGATTGTATTGAATTAATGTCCCCATGAGTCAAAGAGAAGTGGCATTGCTTTTATAAAGTTATAGGAAAAGGTGGCGTAGGAATTAGCAACAGGCTTTGTTCAGGTCCTGTGCTAACTCTAAAGCATGAACTATAATTATCTTCATTTCAGGCTGTTCACGTGGAATTTTTGGAACCAAGAACTTAATATTTTCACATCAGATCAAGGCAAAAAGAATCTACCGTAAACTTTTGAATTAGGGAAGATAAACAAAGCAGCAGTAGAACTTTGACACAAACTAACGACTAGAACTGGGCTTTTGATAGATGGGAATGAAAAAGAGATGTGTTTAAAGATTATGGTGAGGAAAAATATAGTTCTTATAATATTTACACCAGTTTGTGAATATGCTTTGACTTGTTTTTTTAAACAGAGTGGTCGTTCTCCCACTGGAATGGCAGCTCCATGAGGAAAAGAAACTTGTCTGTTTTATTAGAAATATGTACAAACAGTACAGTGGCTGGAACAGAATATTTTCTCAATAAATATTTGTTGACAGAAGGAGTGACTGGGCTAGGAGCTCTTGAATATCTACATTAAACATCTGTGTACTACCATTCTGGGTTTTAATGATCTTCTGTTGCTGTAAGAATTATTAATATGGAAAATAATGAGATTAGTTCCAGTTGTGCGATATTTTCATTGTAAACTGTTTGCAGAACTATTAATAGCAGAGATGTGCATCAAGCCGCACTGTTCAAAATAAATAGCTTGCGAACTCCAAGGCATAAATGTTTGGGGGACATAACCAAGTAAAATGTTTGTGTAGCAGACCCTCTATCCTGTTAGAATACAGATTAGATCATTAAGAAGCAACACATTTCATCCACTTATCAGTGTTTGCATACAGTGAAGTCTATTAATTGAATGGGTATGGAGAACACTGATACACCATCTCACTCTATCAGAGGATTACTTCTCTGTCTTTATCAATAAATTCTGCCTTTAATCCTGAGAATTGATCGAAAAAGAGAAACAGCAATTTTTTTTTTTTAGACTGTTCCTTTTGGTCTTTTTATTACTTTGTCCCTGGATTCACAGATTTCTCTGGTAACTTAGTGTAGTTATAGAATGTCCCTGGGGGGAGGGGGTGTCACACATTAAGTCTAAACTCATTTACAAGGCTAAATGAAAGTAAATAGGTAAGAAAAGTTCTAGTAGCCTTTCGGTATCAGAAGGAAAACCAAGTGGAACTGAACATCAGATAAAATAGCAGTTTGTTCATTCAGACTTTTAATTAAACTCAGAGATTAATAGATCTCCAGATGAAGTTTTTAACAAATTGTATGGCCAGGAATTCTCCTTGGTTCTATGTCTTGCACTCTGGCTCTTGAAAAGTAACTTTCTAGATTTTTTTTTTTTTATTATTGTATCCAAGAGATGTCAGTGTGATAACATTGTTGTCCGGTAACTGAATTCCTATATCACAGATGATGATGGAAACACAAAAGGTTCCCTTCTAGAATCATCTCAAAGCTCTCTTCTTTACTAGTGTTTCCTGACCCCACCACATATCCAGTCCATTTTAGAAATCATTGCCTAAGCTGACACACAGATTTAAAGTTGGTTATTGGGGCGTCTGGGTGGCTCAGTGGGTTAAGCCTCTGCCTTTGGCTCAGGTCATGATCTCAGGGTCCTGGGATCGAGCCCTGCATTGGGCTCTCTGCTCAGCGGGGAGCCTGCTTCCTCCTCTCTCTCTGCCTCTTTACCTACTTGTGATCTCTCTTTCTGACAAAAAAAATAAAATCTTTTTTAAAAAAATGTTGGTTATCATATTCTTCAATCATTATGAAACAAGCGTGGTCTCTCCCTGTGTTATTTTTGAGAAAACAGAAGTAAAACAATGTAAATAATGGATATGAAATTATTTTAATGTGAATTTTATTTGACTTCAAAGAAAAATGGACTATAGGGTGCCTGGGTGGCTCAGTCAGTTAAGCACCTGCCTTTGGCTCTGGTCATCTTCCCAGGGTTCTGGGATTGAGTCCCACATTGGATTCATTGCTCAGTGGGGACTCTGCTTCTCCCTCTGCCTGCTGTTCCCCCTGCTTGCACACACTCTCTTTCTCTCTCCCTCTCTCTCTCTCTCTCACTATCTCGCTATTTCTCTGTCAAATATATAAATAAAATCTTTTAAAAAAAGAAAATGGACTAGATCTTGGCATCAGATAATAATCAAAATAGAGCAGTTTGTTCAGATTCTTCCTCCACCAGAATGGAAGCCTCTCAAGAACTAAGAGTTTCTCCTGTCAACAACGATGTGCCCAGTGAGTGGGGAGCACAGGCATGTGGTATGCAGCTCAGTAAATGACAACGAATAATCAAAGGGGATTTCAATAGACATTCTATTTCAGGTCCTACAACTTGCAGATGAAGACCTTGAGCCAGAGCTGTGAGATGTCACTTTACAAATCAAGCAAGACTGGGAAGTAGGAAAACAGCAACTAAATGCTGGAGTCTTTAGAAATGTCATAAAGTTTCTGCAAAACCATGAGTGAGGTGTGCTTGAGAGGAAGATTGTACTAAGTTAAAAGTTTAAAATGTCCCCATGAGTCGAGGCGCACAGACATTGCTTTTTTAAAGTTAGAGAAGAAGGTTGTATTAGGAATTAGCAATAGGCTCGGTCCTGGCCTGACTGTAAAGCATGAATTATATCTTCATTTCAGACTGTGCCTATGGAGTTCTCTAGTTAGACACTTCTGTAACGAGAAACTGAGAGAAGAAGGTTCTGGTAGCAGGTGTTGATTGTTCAATCTCTATGGTGTTAGTATACTTGATGGGTTGGCTCTTATCTGTGGAAAGTGCAATGGAGTGTGGGGACATTTATTATCAGGTGGGGACATTTATTATCACGAGAGTACTGTTAGGGCTTCCTTTATCCTCCCTTACTTACTCCATGGGGAAATGGGTGACCCCTGCTTCTGATTCTCATCCGTGGTATATTCTAGTCTTCCTTCTGCTGTCCTATTGCTGCCCCTGGAGCAGAGGACTTCCAGGGGTGGAGCAGTGGATCTAAAACAATAGTGAAGTAATTAGTGAGCCTCCTTAGTCAAAGACCTAAAACACCTGCGTATAACAACAGAGTTCTTACTTGACCTTGCCTTTGCCTGACTTACCACTTTGTTGACTTCAAGACTAGACAAGAAGAAATAAGTGGCTTTACTTCCTATTACCCAAAATTCTCACAGTATGAAAAAAAAATTAACCTTCCCTAAATCCTATCACCACTGTTAAAAATCTCATGGATTTTCTTTCATTGTCATTGTGTGTGTGTATTAGTGTGTATTTGTATATCTAATTCAGTCTGTCCAATACTTGGTAGTCATACTGATACAAAATTTCTCCCCCTTCTATTTACCCTAAAGATACAAATGTAGTGATCCAAAGGGGCCCGTGCACTCCAGTGTTTATAGCAGCAGTGTCCACAATAGCCAAACTGTGGAATGAGCCTAGATGTCCATCAACAGATAAATGGATAAAGAAGATGTGAGATATATATAGATAGATAGATAGATAGATACACACACACACGTATATGTGATGAAATAGTATGCAGCCATCAAAACCCCCAAATCTTGCCATTTGTAATGATGGGGATGGAATTAGAGGGTATTATGCTAAGCGAAATAAGTCAATCAGAGAAAGATAATTATCATGTGATCTCACTGAATGAGGAATTTGAGAAAGAAAACAGAGGATCTCAAGGGAGGGAAAAATGAAACAAGATGAAACCAGAGAGGGAGACAAATCATAAGAGACGTTTAATCTTAGGACATAGACTGAGGGTTGCTGGAGGGGAGGGGGATGGAATGGATAGGGTGGCTGGGTGATGGACATTGGGGAGGGTATATGCTATGGGTTGTGCTGTGGATTATTTAAAACTGATGAATCACAGACCTGTACCCCTGAAACAAATAATACATTATCTGTTAATTAAAAAAAAAAATTCATCCCTTTAAAAAACAAAACAAAACAAAACATAATTTCTCTCCCATCAAAGTCAACCTAGAGGGTTACTACTTTGCAGTTTTCTGTTAAATGCATCATCTCTAAATTTGCTGTAAATAGTAGATATTGAGTGCTTATTAAGTGAGGTTCGTGCACTTTTGGAGTTTATAGTAGTGATCATTTTCAGCACTCCTCTGCAACTAGTATTGTGAGGGCTATCAGCTACTATTACGTTATTGTACTAATCCAGGGTTACCCAAACCATAGCCTACAGCCCAAATCTGCCCCATCACTCCCCTCCCTTGCCTGTTTTTGAATGGTCAACTAGCCAAGAATGTATTTCTCACATTTTTTAAGGAGGTGTTTATAGAAAGAAGAAGAATATGCCACAGAGACCTATGTGACCCACAGAGCCTAAAATATTTAATATCTGGCTTTTCATGGAAAAACTTTGTCAGCTCCTGTCAAGATTTATATTTAAATTTATTATGAATATTCAAAGTCATCCCTCCACCTACGAGGGAGATGAGGTATGTCTATGTGAAAAATATCTTGAAATTTGTGAGGGAACATGTAGAGAAGTGCCTGAGGGCATCATTTGAGTATGTGAGATGCTATTTGCTGATGTTTAGTGGTGCTGAGGTCAGGCGTGGTGATCGTGGGCCTCTTGAAAGAGGTGACTTTAAAGGGTGGAAAATTTAATTCATTTATGTGCGTATTTTACTTGAAGGGCAGGGTGAGGTTGAGCTTCTGGAATCAAAGCTCAGAGGCAGGCACCATTTAGGTATGTTTCAGGCTGGTAAGGCAAGAAAGAGATTCAGAGCTGAGTGAACGCATTTTGCTAAACATTTTCTCATGGCATCCCATTTATTCTTGAATCAAGCCCACAAATGTATATTACCTGTGTATTACAGATCTGGAAATCAAGAATCTGGGGGTTTCAGCAACCTGCTCTGGGACCCAGGTAGTAAATACAGTACAGATTTGAAAGCAGATCTATCTTACTTTAAATATCCATAATATTTTGTCACAGCCCAGTACACGTTTCCTGTGTATATCATGAGTCTTTCTACAATGTCATCACACTAAATGGTGATGTCAGGGTCAATGGTAAAACTGGGCCTTTCATTCATTCTGGATATATTTAGTTCTCTTTAATATGATATTCTTGGCTGTTCATAGTCCTGTGCTTGCTTCTCATCATTTTTCTTTCCCTCACTTCTTTTTTCGTACCTGACTTTCCCCATCTGACTGGCATGCTGGTTTCTCATTCACTCTGTTCTTCAAGGTTCTGTGCATTTTTTAATGCAGCTCCCTCTGCCAGGGAGGCCTTTTCCAGTTTCTATGCTCAGAAACTCCTATTCATCCTTCAAACATGACCTCAGATGTCCTGTCCTTTTAGGGGTCAACTCTGACTGCTACAAGCAGTTGCACAAGATCCTCTGAAGTTCTTAGAATTGTTCTTTCATATATTTCCGGTAGTCAGAGAGTTCTTTTTCCTTTCTTTGTCAGTTGACTTGAATCCTTAAGAACTAAGATCAAAGATGAGCCCCGTGCTCCTAGCTAGCACTTGGCATGAGTACTGACACGTAGGGAGATCTTATTTTGGTGACTCGCTGAATGAGGGAAAGAATGAAAAAACAAATGGACTAATAGAGGAAGGGAAGAAGGGAGGAAGGATGGGAGAAAAGTGAGAGTCCCCTTCTCACTTAGAGGCACTGTTTGTATGCAGAAACCAGTCCTTCCCTTGGTTGTCAGAACCTCTGTCCTCCCTCCCCCACCTCCTGCAATAACCCCATCTGGTAAGGTGCATTTCAATGCATTCCAATGCATTACTTTTAACTCAGGTTTATGAAAACTTTGGGGTCAGTCCTAGTTCCTGTAAGGCCTGAATACAGGAACCCACACAGAATACAATTTTTCCTCAGCATCAGGTGTTTGACAAATGTTAAGTTTTAGTGATAACATGACCATTTATTGTGACTTCTGTAATTTCGTCCTCATTCCCCACCATACCCCTGCTGACTACATCCATCACCTGTAGGCTAGATAGTTCTGTGCTTGGAAAAACCCTCAGTAGGCCTAACCTTTAAGACAGCCAGGTAGTCTACAAATAGTTGCTAATAGGATGCTTTATCCTCAGTGACATCTAAGGTACTTTTTCCTTGATATGTGCATGATAGTTAATTTTATATGTCGATTTGATTGGGCTAGGGAACACCCAGATATCTGTTAAAAAATTATTCCCGGGTGTGTTGTGAGGGAGTTTGGGAATAGTTTAATATTTGAATGACTTCTTTTTTTAAAAAAATTTTTAAATTTATTTTCAGCATAACAGTATTCATTGTTTTTGCACCACACGCAGTGCTCCATGCAATCCATACCTTCTATAATACCCACCACCTGGTACCCCAACCTCCCACCCCACGCCCCTTCAAAACCCTCAGATTGTTTTTCAGAGTCCATAGTCTCTCGTGGTTCACCTCCCCTTCCAATTTCCCTCAACTCCCTTCTCCTCTCTATCTCCCCTTATCCTCCATGCTATTTGTTATGCTCCACAAATAAGTGAAACCATATGGTAATAGACTCTCTGCTTGACTTGTTTCACTCAGCATAATCTCTTCCAGTCCCATCCATGTTGCTACAAAAGTTGGGTATTCATCCTTTCTGATGGATGACTTCTTAATAAAGAATATCCATCCATCCTCATAATATCTATGGGTATCACATTGAAGGCACAGTAGAACAAAATCCCCTGAGGTCCCAATGGGACATAAAAGCAGAGGAAAGTTGAATTCTCTCTCTCTCTTATTGGCCTGGGACTCACATGTTTTTCTGCCCTTGGACATAGGAACACCTGTTTCTCAGACCTTTGGACTCCCAGACTTCACCAGCAGCTCTTCTCTGCCCCCACCCACCCACCCCCAGGCCTTTGGACTCAGTTTGAATTACACCACTGACTCCCCTATTCTCCAGCTTGCATACAGCAGATGGTGGGTCTTTTTGGCCTCTGTAACCATGGGAGCCAATCTCTATAATCAGTACCCTCTTATATAGAACCCTGTTGGTTCTGTTTCTTTAGAGAATGCTGACTAATACAGTGTGGACTTCATCAAAAGGAAGTCCCTCTAAGTTTCTTACAGAAGAATCTCAGCAACTATCAAATAGTTATTAAAATACTGTTGACTGGGTTTTCTTAACTTTTTTAATAAATAAGATCACTGAGACACAGAAACTTAAAGGGTATTGTGAAGCAGAGCACTCAAGATGTTCTGTCTCTCCACATGTGCAGTCTCTGTGACATTTCTCCAGCTCCTCATCTGCCTTTCTTGGCTTCTGGGGAGGAACAGTGTCCACAGAGCAGGGCCCAGTGTTTGCAGGGGAACTCAGTGCAGCCAAGCCCACAGAAATATTGCATTGCTTTAAATTTTCATAAACTGTAATCCATAATGGCTCCCGAAGCACCAACTATTTTCTCTCCACTACATATCATGCATTTTTAACTGTCTATAATTACACAATTAAACAGTAGGCCATTAGGGCTCACAGGAGTCATTAACTCAAAATGTTTCAACTTCTATAACCTGACACCAGGGATAGGTCTTGCCTGGGGTGAGGGGGTGGGGGTGGGGAGGTGCTGGATCTGCTTACTCTTATGTCGAAAGAAGAAGAGCCCCCACTCTCAGTCCACTGTTCTCAAAGGAGTAGAGCTCCTAACTGAACTTGGGCATTGAAGGAGAGAATAAGATGGACAGTTCAGCGCAAGCCTGGAAAATGGGGAAGAGGTCCCAGGCCAGGAGAAGATAGGGTGAATGGGCTGTCTCTCCTCCATCCCATCAGCCTTAGTAATGAATATTCTGAATATTGGTGAGAAATCACCCATGGTCTCCCTCTTTGGCATACTCAGAATGCTATGACTTCTTCAGTCTTTTCATAGAAAGCCTTTAGTCTTGAGCATGTTGTTTCTGTGACTGAAACCTGCATGAGTGTATAACACATTCCATAGGTCAGATGCGTGTTAATGTAAGGATAATGGACTGAAACAGTGATACAGTGCTGAATGGTGTGTTCTGAGAATAACACTTAACAAAATTTTGTATTGGGATCAAAAATTCTGTGGTGGCATTTTTGATACATTTATTCACTAACCTTTCCTTCACCTAAAATGACTGTGAAATCTCTCTCTCAAAAGTTTCTCCCACACACCACATTGTCCCTAAAAGGTCATCCCCTTACTCCTGTGTCTTCACAAGACGTTGAGAAAGAGAATGTATTTCATGTCACTATTCATCTCTGCTTGCCAATAGCATTAAGAAGAGCATGGGTTTGCCATGAAAATTTGTTGAATAATAATGATCACACTATGAATGTATCTTTCTTTGCAACTTTTAAAAAGCATTTTGAATCTTATAATCTGTAAACAGAAATAAAGGCATTAATTTTACAGTGGCATTTGTGTTAGAATGGATGAAGGGAGCTAGAAAATAAGCATATTGTGTTTTTGGCAGATTCAGAGAAACGCCTTATCAAATGGGGGGTTTGGCACATATTAAGAGGTAGAGATCAACTTGTGGGTCCTTCTTCTGTGTGTTTGTGTATTGTCTGCAGGCCCGATCTTTCCCCAATTTTCTGATATTTCACTGCAGTCTTTGAATTGGTATTCATATTTTTGGAGGAAAAAAAATCTGTCGATTAGAATGGGAAGGAGAGATCAAAGTTTGATATTATAAGGTAAAAAGGGGGATTGTACAGTAGACAATTATAAAAAGGAATCTTTGGTTAAGTAAAAGATGTATCCAGGGTTCCTTTAAATACCCCAAAGATACACATGTAGTGAAAAGAAGGGCCATCTGTACCCCAATGTTTATAGCAGCAATGGCCATGGTCGCAAACTGTGGACAGAACCAAGGTGCCCTTCAATGGACAAATGGATAAGGAAGATGTGGTCCATATACACTATGGAGTATTGTGCCTCCATCAGAAAGGATGAATACCTAACTTTGGTAGCAACATGGACAAGACTGGAAGAGATTATGCTGAGTGAAATAAGTCAAGCAGAGAGAGTCAATTATCATATGGTTTCACTTATTTGTGGAGCATAACAAATGGCATGGAGGACATGGGGAGTTAGAGAGGAGAAGGGAGTTGGGGTAAATTGGAAGGGGAGGTGAATCATGAGAGACTATGA
>NC_081559.1:96675474-96724779 GCF_022355385.1 Mustela nigripes
ATGGTTTCACTTATTTGTGGAGCATAACAAATGGCATGGAGGACATGGGGAGTTAGAGAGGAGAAGGGAGTTGGGGTAAATTGGAAGGGGAGGTGAATCATGAGAGACTATGGACTCTGAAAAACAATCTGAGGGGTGTGAAGTGGTGGGGGGGCGGGAGGTTCGGGGTACCAGGTGGTGTGTATTATAGAGGGCACGGATTACATGGAGCACTGGGTGTGGTGAAAAAATAATGAATACTGTTATGCTGAAAATAAATAAATTTAATTTAAAAAGAAATAAAAAAAGAAATATTAAATGAAGGTTTTTGAAATACCACAGGTATGCTGTATTTTTACACTCTACTGCGTGGCATCCTCTTCAGTGCTCTGGTCACCCGCATTATGCACGGCGCCCCATCCTGTCTGCTTCTGCTGATGATCCTGATTCTAGAACAGTCTGCCCCTTCTCCTTTCACAGCCCAAGCTCTTTTAATGCATGGCCTACTTCAAGTTCTATCTGTCAGTGAAACTGACTAATTTTCCAATCCCACCTCTTCTCCTTTGAAATGTTGATGTATTTAGCCTCTTCATTCCAGCATTCTCTTCCAATGCTGTCATGCCCTTTGGGACTCTAATTCTTCCATGTCTATTTGCTTTGTCACCACAATTATCACTTCTTTAAGAGTAGTTAGCATGCTTCATGGTGTTCAATAAATGCTTGTTAGCTGATTTTTTATGGGTGTACCATTAGTTTCATTTGAAAAATGCAAAAAAATAGCATATCAAATGTTCATTTAGGGCTTTAAAGAAGGGGTTGACAAACAGTTTCTGTAAAGGGTTGGATAGGAAGTATTTGAGGCTTTGCAGACCAGATGGTTTCTGTTGCAACTGCTGTGCTCTGCCAGCATGCCACTTAAGCAGCTGTAGACAACAGGTAAGCCAGTGGGTGTGGCTGTGTTCCAATGAAATCTTATTTACAAAACAGGCAGCAGGTGAGATTTTTGCCACGCCATGATTTTAAGCATAGGAAATCCTCTTATGGAGTACACCATTAATATTAGAGTGACTAACCTAGGACAGTATAAATCATGTGGGACGTACATCACATTTACCAATCCAAGGAGAAAATAACATGTTGGAGTTTTGACTGGTGTCCAAAACATTCCCAGTAATGTTTTAATGGTTACTCAGAGTATGATAATCAAGTGATTACTTTGGTGGTTGTTGTTTGTTTAAAAGTAATATTTATTCTGGGCACCCTCACACAGTCCTATCAGGAGTATAAATTGTTCCAAAACTTCTGAAAGCAGTTTGACATGTCATAAATACAGAGTCTTGAATCTTTCAATTCTCTTCTAGAAAGTATACTGAAGAAATCATTATTAGTTACTAAAGATCTCCACTGTACCAAGTTCTGTGCTAGGTGTTGGGTCACAGTGGAAGTGAACAAAGATTGAATTATAGGCTGTCAATTATACTCTTGTTGATCACAATGAAGAATAAATAACAAATCTTATATTCAACAATGAATAGCAGTTCCACTCTGCTATACCTATATGATAGAATATTTTACAACCATTAAAAATGGTATTGTAGAATAATTTTAATTACATGGAAAGATACTCAAATGAAATAAAGAAACATAAGATAAGTTTTTAATTATGTTAAGTCACAATAAAGCATGCCTCCCTTAAGAAGGTTAGTTGACTTTCTGCTTGGCAAAAATACAAAATCTTATTCTAGTAAAATTGTTGCTGAGTTGGTTAAGAGATTGTAAATGTTCGTGTTTATGCACATTCAAATATTAAAGTCTTTCTCCATCAACCAGCATATTGTATAGAATTGAATCTTTTTCATTTCATTTTGACTTAGTAAGGGTTAACCAGAAAATCCTTTGTTTCAACCCTTCTCAATCTCCAGTCCCCTTTGCTGCTGTGACACATCCAGTCTTATGAATATAATTGAATCTCCCTTTGATGATTCAGTGTGTTGTAGGACCTTAGGGCTGTAATGCTGACCATCAATTATCATTGTATAGGACAAAAGATATAGATGTGGAAGATACGAATATTGAGCTGAATGTAAAATGATTCCAGGATAGCCTCTGGAAATTGCTTTGCTGAATAAATCCCTGATGTCAGTGAGTTTTTGTTGTGTGTCTTTTTTCTTCTAAATGCCTGCTTAGTTCAGGGAAAGAAAAAAGTAGTAATCTAGTGATTTGAACTTTCTAGTTACTAAAAACCTGGTTACTGCAGATTATCATTCCATGTCTCCCATTTCCTCTTAATCGTAAATTAAATATGAAATGCCTGCTGTTTGTATTCTGCCATCGCTAGGCACAAGTTTATCTAATTTTGACTGGGCCAGGACGGGACTGTCCTCTAAATTTGTACATCTGTGTTCAAGAAGGATGTTATTTTATAGTTTTCTCCCTTTGTCTGGCTTAGGTATTGGGCTGATGAGTTAGGAGTAGGAGAGTGAGCCAATGGGAGGCTATGCTCACTTCCTCTGTCTTAGTGCAGTAGGTGCTTTCCTATTTGCTTCTCATACAGTTTTGAGTCTCCTCAGCTGTAAGGACTGCCACCTTCAGCAGAGGTCCTTGAGAGGTTGCTCTGTCCTGAGCTGGCTCTTACATAACCATAAAACAGAAAGTTCCAGAATGCTGCAAAACATAATTAAAATCTGAGCTGGTGTTCAGTTTCCAGCTTCCCAACTCATGTGTGGCAGCTAGAATGCACCGAGACACTGACTGCCCATTGGCCCTCAGGGCTTCAGGTGGGTTCACGTCCCTGCCATAAGCATTTTCTTCCATTTATGCCATTGTAGAATTCGCCTGTCTGTATTGTCTGTATGTATCATGACTTGAAAAGTCGAGAGGCATGGATCATATTTCCCAAAAGGTGATCCAAGGACATTGTCTTCTTCAAAATAAAATATGTGACGAAGTTCAGGGTCAAATATATGTGGGGGTCAGTGCTGTCTAGTCCGGGACAGCATTCTTGCTTTACAGCTGAGGAGACTAAGCCTAAGACTGCAAGCTTACTTAGTGACAGAGCTGGGGCCAGCATGTTGGTCTCCTATTTTATTTTTCCGTCTTCCTTTGTCTGCACAGCAGCAGAAGAGATTGGGAGAAGACCATGGACATCTCAGGCATAAAGTCATCATGCAGTCAGGAAGAGTGCACAGTCTAGAAGTCAGGAGACCTGGGTTCATGTTCTGTTTGTGACTCTTGGAAAAGTCACTCTATTCTGCCTTTCATTGTATTGACGAAGATGTTGAGAATCTTTGTTCAACGTGCGAAAGCTTGTCCAGAGTAACAGAAGCTAAAAAGAAATAACATGCGTGAATTTTAATAGCTGGTTAGTGGCAAAGCTGAGCCTCCATCGGAGCTGTCTTCCCTCCAGTATCTCCTCCCCTTGTGTTTTCTACACCGCTGCATTTCCAAGGACACAATTACATTTGGAGAAAACATTTTGTCCCATCATCAGGGCTTGTTTTTGTGTTGGCAGGAAACAAAATGCTAGCAGCAGTAAGCAGTGAGAAGTTTCTTTTTCTAGCTTTTACCAGAAAGAATTCTTTCTCAAGAGTCACCATCTGGAATGTGTGAAGTTGTGAAATGCCCTTTCATCACCACATGCATCCACACTTCTGGAAGAGGGTCAGCAAGCAAGTTCCTTGAATGGAGAAGGAAAGATCAGCCTAAAGACACATGTCTCTCTGCTTTTCTTATTCTGGTTCGACAAGAAGGAGTAAAAACATCCATGGTTAATTCCAGTTGGATTTAGCTCACACATATTAATCCTAAAACCCTAAGGTAGGATGATTCTATAATTTTGAGGAATGGAACATCTGTCAGTGTATGTCCAAACAACTATGTTGGTAATAACTGTTACACTGCCTTTCCCAAGCATTACAAGTATGGTTGTAGCTTTACAAATATGTGACTGGGATTCACTGCTCTCTGTTTTTGTTTCTTGTTGAAATCCACTGACTTGAACTGCTTTTCTAAAATAAGATTTCCCAAACCACGATTACCACATCTGTGACTAGTTGTTTAAATACATACTGTAGCTTGTCTACCTGGTACATATTCTTCCCTTTCTTCTATATAAGTTATTCTTCCCTTTCTTCTTTACAAGTCTTCTATATGAGACCTATATTGTAGAGGATGACCATGAGTGCAGCGTTTAAAAATTACATTTCCCAGGCTCCTTTGCAGAAAGAGATAGTCAGTGGGATGTAGGGTGGAATTTGTTCATAGAACTTGTAGGAATCCTCTTTAATGTGGCTTACTAAGCGGACAGCTACCCTTTTGCTTTCTCCCCTTCCTTTGGTCTTTCGGCTTCCTTTTTGTCAATCTGATGGCTGTAGAACTTACAGTCATCCTATGATCATGACTGACCTCCAGGGCAGAAGCAGTTACCCTCTAAGGATGACAGAGCAGACCAGTAGGTAGTATAAACTTGAGGCACTATCATCCAAGTAGATCTGGGAACTTCGGACTGTCCACCCCTAGCCTTCTTTTAGGTGAGTGCAAAATAATCCTATAATTTGTGTAAACCACTGTTAACTTGAGTCTGTTACTGAACACTTCCTAATTGAAACAATAACTATGTAAGTAGAGTATTAAATTTGAATTTACAGTCAACATTTTTTTCTTTTCCATTATGTAGGATTAATCATTATATGGTTATTAAAAAATGTCATTTAGTGCTTGCTTCAGCAGCACATATTAAAAAAATGTCATTTAGAAAGTCCATGCTTTGGATTACACAGTATGTAGAATATATAGAGGTTAAGGAAACAAAACACCAAGTGGATTTTTTTAATTACATGTATGGAATCTATTTTTTATAGAGTTTTATTTATATTAATAAGTACACAAAATTGTGTAAATACCACAATTGGGAAATTAAAAAATTCTCTCAACCCAAAAAAATGCTTCCTTATGTTATTCTTCTGTAGTCATTTCTTTGTATTGTTTTTTCTTTTCTTTTTCCTTTTTTGGGGGAGGGGGATACTTTTCTCTTTCACTGATCTACATGTCTATCCCATTGCCAATACCACAGTGTCTTGTTTACTGTAGCATTAGAGTAACTCTTAAACTCAGGCAGCCTGAATTGTCCAAAGTTACCATTTTCTTTTCTTTTAAAAAAAATATTTTATTTATTTATTTATTTGATAGAGAAAGAGATTACAAGTAGGCAGAGCAGCAGGCAGAGAGAGAGGGAGAGACGCAGGCTCCTCACTGAGCAGAGAGCCTGATATGGGGCTCGATCGCAGGACCCTGAGATCATGACCTGAGCCAAAGCCCGAGGCTTAACCCACTGAGCCACCCAAGTGCCCCCAAAGTTACCATTTTCAAAAAATTACCTATTCTCATTCCTTTGCCTTTCCATATAAATCTTAGAATCACCCTATTAATATCTATTTCTTTTTTTTTTGAGCTATTCTAAATGATACTGTTCTTTAAGTGTTAGTTTCCAATTGTTTATCGCTACTATATAAAAACAACTGATTTTTGTGGATTGATCTTGTATCTTCAACTTCGTACTTACTAATCCTAAAGATTTTTTTTTTTTTTGGTAGACCTAGGATTTCTGTTTGTTTGTTTGTTTAAGATTTTATCTATTTATTTGAAAGAGAAAGCAAGTGAGAAGGAGAGGGAGAAAGAATCTGAAGTAGACACCACACTTATACAGAGCCTGATGCAGGGCTCAGTCCTACAACCACAAGATCATGACATGAGCTGAAAGGAACAGTCAGATGCTTAACTTGACTGAGCCACCCAGGCATGCCCCTCACCCTTTTAGGATTTTATATCTAGATCATCAGGTTGTCTGAACTGAAACAGTTTTACTTCTTTTTTTGGTAATTTGGATACCTTTTGATTCTTTTTGCCTTGCCTAATTTTTTGGCAAAGACTTCTAATATGATGTTTAATGATAATGTTAGAATAGTCTTTCTTGTTCTTAAGTCTAAGAGGAAACAGTCAGTTTTATACCACTAAGTATGATATTAGCTATAGATTTCTTTTAAGTTTCCTTCTATTCATAATTTACTGAGAACTTCAATCATTGATGAATATTGAATTTTTTTCAGATGTCTTTTTTTTTGCATCTTTTGAGGTGATCATGTGTTTTTAGTTTAACACTGTGAATTATTTTGATAATTTTTTTTTTTAGATTTTATTTATTTATTTGACACAGAGAGAGAGAGAGACCACAAGTAGGCAGAGAGGCAGGCGTGTTGGGGGGCGGTGAAGCAGGCTCCCTGCTGAGCAGACAGCCCGACATGGGGCTCGATCCCAGGACCCTGAGATCATGACCTGAGCTGAAGGCAGAGACTGAACCCATTGAACCACCCAGGTGCCCCTACTTTGATAAATTTTTTAATGTTAAACCAGTCTTACATTCCTTTCATGAACTCCACTGATTGGGAAGTACTATCCTTTTTAAATATTGCTGGAATATATTTGCAAAGATATTGTTGAGAAATTTTACATCTGTGTTTAAGAGCACGCTGCTTTATAATTTTCTTTATTTTGGATACTAGTAGTAAAGCTGGCCTCATATAATGAGTCAGGAAATGTTTTTTTTTTTTTTTTAAATTTTCTGGAAGAGATTGTATAAAAATTAAGTGTTCCTTCCTTACGTGTTTGGTATTATTCTTCTCAGCCAAGAGTTTTCTTTTTTGGAAAGTTTTTAATGACAAATTCAATTTCTTTAATAGAGATATCTATACAAGTTGCCTATTTCTCCTGAAATGAATTTTGGTAATTTGTGTCTTTCAAGAAATTGGTTTATTTCATCAGAGTGGTCGAGTTTCTTGGTCTAGAGTTATTTATGGTGTTCCTTTATAATTTTTTTAATGTCTTCGAGATCTATAGGGCTATTCACTCTTTTGACTCCTTTGCTCCTTATATTGTTAGATTGTATCTTCTTTCTTTTTCTTCTTGGCCTTCAAGACCAAGAAGATTGATCAGTTTTATTGACCTTACTTTGTTTTTCCTTATGCTTTCTTGTTTTCAATTTTATGCTCTGTTCTGTATTATTTAATTCTTTCACCTTGCTTTAAGTTCAGTTTGCTTTTCTTTTTACTTTATTATGGTGGATACTTTGGTGATTGATTTGGGAAATTCTTTTCTAATATGAGTGTATAATATTATAAATTTCTCTCTAGCAACCTATCAGTGTTCAATGATATGAATGTTAGATATTTATATTGTTCCATTGGTCTCTGTATATTTGACCTTGTTTTTTAGTTAAAATTGTTTCTATTAATCTGCTTTCAAGTTCTCAGATTCCTTCTGCTGCCATCCCTATTCTGCTCTTAATCCTGTATAGTGAATTTTAATTTTAATTTATTGCTTTTGCAATTTCTAAAATTTCTATTTGGATCATTACATAAAAGTTTTGTGTTTTTTAAATTTTTTTAAGATTTTTTTTTAAATTTATTTATTTGACAGATAGAGAGCACAAGTAGGCAGAGAGGCAGACAGAGACAGAGAGGGGGAAGCATGCTCCTTGCTGAAGCAGAGAGCCTGATGTGGGACTCGATCCCAGGACCCTAGGATCATGACCTGAGCCGAAGGCAGAGGCTTTATCCCACTGAGCCACCCAGGTGCCCCTTTTACATATAAGTTTTTACATGTTGTGTTTTCATTTTATTTAGTATAACGTATTTTCTTATATTCCTTGAGACATTTGTTGATGGGTTACTTAAAAATATGTTATTTAATATCCAAATATTTGGAAATTTTTAGATATTTTGTTATTGATTTCTAACTTGATTTTGTTATTAGAAAATATTTTTATGAGTTTGACTATTTTAAAAGTTGTTAAGGATTGGGGTGCCTGGGTGGTTCAGTGGGTTAAGCCTCTGCCTTTGGCTCAGGTCATGGTCCCAGGGTCCTAGGTTGGAGCCTGGCATCAGGCTCTTTGCTTCAGCAGGGAGCCTGCTTCCCCCCCACCTCTCTCTGCCTGCCTCTCTGCCTACTTGTGATCTCTCTCTCTGTCAAATAAATAAATAAAATCTTAAAAAAAAATGAAGTTGTTAAGGATTGTTTTATGACAAAGAGGATGTGCTGTCCTAGTGACTATTCCATGTGGACTTGAAATAAATGTATATTCTACCTTTGTTGGTTAGAGTGGTCTGGAAATGCCAAATATGCCCAGTTGGTTGATAGTGTTGTTCATATCTTTTCTTAGTGATTTTCTGTTTTCTTATCCTATCAATTGAAAGTGTTGCAGTTTCCAACTATAATTGTGAATTTATATATTTTGCTTTTCTATCACTTTTTGTTTTATGCATTTTGAAGCTCTTTTTTTAGTTATATGCACATTGAGAATTGTTATTTCTTCTTTGTGAATTTACACTAATATCATTGTGTAATATTCCTCTTTACCTGGTAATTTTCCTTTGTCAGAAATCTATCTTGCCTGATAGTAAGCTTTGCCTCACTTTTTCTTAGTGTTTACAGGTATATATTTTTCCATCACTTTACTTTTAGCTTTCATATCACTATACTTAAAGTGAGTTCATGTAGACAATGTAAAATTGGATATTGTTTTGCTCTCCAATCTAATAATCTGCTTTCTATTATTGTGGTTATTTTAATATAATTATTGTTTTGGATTTAGTTCTTCTAGTGTTTTAAGTCTTCCATTTTATTATTAGTTTTGTGTGTTTTCTATCTTTTTGTTTTGTTTTGTTCCTTCTCTTTGTTTCCTATGCTTTCTTTGGGATTATTTGAATTTTTAAAAATTTATCTGTTGTTTTCTAAATATATTCCTGTAGATTTTTATAGTGATAACTCTAAGGATCACAGTATGCACACCTAATCTTTCATAGTATATGCAGACTTAATACTTTATCTTCCTAAGTAGAACATAGAAATCTTCAATAATATAGGTCTCTTTGCCTGCCCCCCTTATGTATTACATGTATTACATGAACCTTAACTGAAAACCCCAACAGACAATGTTTTATTTTTTCACTTTCAATAGTCATGCATATTTTAAAGAACTTAAAAGGAGAAAAATAATATATTTACCCAGGGATGTATTATTTTCATTGCTCTTCCTTCTTTCTTAAAACCCCAGATTTCCTTCTGGCACCATCTCCCTTCTTCCTGAAAAACTTCTTTTAGAATCTTTCTTTGTCTGAGAATGCCTTTATTTTACCTTCATTTCTGAAGGATATTTTCTTTAAATAAGGAATTCTAAGTTGGCAGAGTTATTTTCTTCCAGTTCTTTTATTTAACCAGTCTATTTGTATTTTATTTAAATTTAATTAGCCAACACATAGTACATCATCATTTTCAGATGTAGAGCTCAATAATTCCTCAGTTGGATAGAACACCCAGTGCTCATCATATCACATGCCTTCCTGAATGCTCTTTCAAAATACAATTCCACTATCTTCTGACCTCCATGGTTTCAGGTTAGAAATATGTATTTTGTTCAAATTTTTGAATCATTCATATATTTAATGTGTTGTTTTCTTCTAACTGCTTTCAAGATTTTTTCTTTATTCTTGGTTTTTTAGTGTTTTTTTGTCCACTGAGCTTCTTAAACCTACCAGTTTATATCTTCTGCCAAATTTGAGAAGTTCTCAGACATTATTTCTTTTTTTCTCTCTTTTTAGCATTTTTAGCTTTATTGAAACTAATTTTCATATAATGGGTTAAGGCAAAATAATAACAGCACATAGTAAAATATAAATGAGGATGTATTAAGAGGAAAACCTTATAAGCAGAAAGTAGTAAAGCACACTCATCCCCTTCTGATGTCCCTTAAATCCAGAACTATTGTCTAACAGGCAATATTCCAGTAAACAGATGTCTTACCTGTAAGCATTCAGATTGTTCTAACATTCGTCATGTACACCTTCTTTACTCACTAAGATAAGACTTACAATGTTCTTGTTAAATCAAAGTTTTTAAAGTCACCAACTGCACTGTAATTAGCTTTAGTGATTTACCTGTGCTTCTAACTTATTTTGAATAATTAGCAAATATTAAGGCAAAAAGCTAATATCTTTCAAGGATGTTTCTTTCCACATATGTGGTATGTGGTGGAATATATATATATATTTTTTTTTCTATATATACATTATATAGAAAAAAAAATATATATATATATATATTCACTATCACAGAGGCATACCTTGTTTTATTGTACTTTGCTTTACTGAGCCTCGAAAAATTCTTGGGATGATGTCTTTTGGACACCTTCAATTTTTTTTTTAAATTTCTTTTCAGCATAACAGAATTCATTGTTTATGCACCACACCCAGTGCTCCATGCCATATGTGCCCTCCATAATACCCACCACCTGGCTCCCCCAACCTCCCACTCGCCACCCCTTCAAAACTCTCAGATTGTTTTACAGAATCCATAGTCTCTCATGGTTCACCTCCCCCTTCCAGTTTCCCTCAACTCCCTTCTCCTCTCCATCTCCCCTTGTCCTCCATGCTATTTGTTATGCTCCACAAATAAGTGGAATTATATGATAATTGACTCTCTCTGCTTGACTTATTTCACTAAGCATAATCTCTTCCAGTCCCATCCATGTTGATACAAAAGTTGGGTATTCATCCTTTCTAGTGGAGGCATAATACTCTGTAGTATATATGGACCACATCTTCCTTATCCATTCGTCCATAGAAGGGCATCTTGGTTCTTTCCACAGTTTGGTGACCGTGGCCATTGATGCTATAAACATTGGGGTACAGATAGCCCTTCTTTTCACTACATCTATATCTTTGGGGTAAATACCCGGTAGTGCAATTGCAGGGTCATAGGGAAGCTCTATTTTTAATTTCTTGAGGAATCTCCACACTGTTTTCCAAAGTGGCCGCACCAACTTGCATTCCCACCAACAGTGTAAGAGGGTTCCCCTTTCTCTACATCCTCTCCAACACATGTTGTTTCCTGTCTTGCTAATTTTGGACATTCTAACTGGTGTAACATGGTATCTCACTGTGGTTTTAATTTGAATCTCCCTGATGGCTAGTGATGATGAACATTTTTTTATGTGTCTGATAGCCATTTGTATGTCTTCATTGGAGAAGTGTCTGTTCATATCTTCTGCCCATTTTTTGACATGATTACCTGTTTTGTGTGTGTTGAGTTTGAGAGGTTCTTTATAGATCCTGGATATCAGTCTTTTGTCTGTACTGTCACTTGCAAATATCTTCTCCCATTCCGTGGGTTGCCTCTTTGTTTTGTTGACTGTTTCTTTGCTGTGCAGAAGCTTTTGATTTTGATGAAGTCCCAAAAGTTCATTTTTGGTTTTGTTTCCTTTGCCTTTGGAGACATATCTTGAAAGAAGTTGCTGTGGCTGATATCAAAAGAGGTTACTGCCTATGTTCTTCTCTAGGATTCTGATGGATTCCTGTCTCACGTTGAGGTCTTTTATCCATTTTGAGTTTATCTTTGTGTACGGTGTAAAAGAATGGTCGAGTTTCATTCTTCTACTAGCTGTCCAGTTTTCCCAGCACCATTTATTGAAGAGACTGTCTTTTTTCCACTGTATATTTTTTCCTGCTTTGTGAAAGATTATTTGACCATAGAGTTAAGGGTCCATATCTGGGCTCTCTACTCTGTTCCACTGGGCTATGTGTCTGTTTTTGTGCCAGTACCATGCTGTCTTGGTGATCACTGCTTTTTAGTAAAGCTTGAAGTCAGGTAATGTGATGCCCCCAGTTTTGTTTTTCTTTTTCAACATTTCCTTAGCGATTCAGGGTCTCTTCTGATTCCATACAAATTTTAAGATTATTTGCTCCAGCTCTTTGAAAAATACTGGTGGAATTTTGATCGGAATGGCATTAAAAGTATAGATTGCTCTAGGCAGTATAGACATTTTAACAATGTTTATTCTTCTGATCCAAGAGCATGAAATGGTCTTCCATCTTTTTGTGTCTTCTTCGATTTCATTCATGAGCATTCTATAGTTCCTCATGTACAGATCCTTTACCTCTTTGGTTAGATTTATTCCCAGGTATCCTATGGTTCTTGGTGCTATAGTAAATGGAATCAATTCTCTAATTTCCCTTTCTGTATTTTCATTGTTAGTGTATAAGAAAGCAACTGATTTCTGTACATTGACTTTGTATCCTGCCACATTACTGAATTGCTGTATGAGTTCTAGTAGTTTGGGGGTGGAGTCTTTTGGGTTTTCCATATAAAGTATCATGTCATCTGCGAAGAGAGAGAGTTCGACTTCTTCATTGCCAGTTTGGGTTCCTTTATTTCTCCTTGTTGTCTGATTGCTGTTGCTAGGATTTCTAATACTATGTTGTACAAGAGTGGTGAGAGTGGGCATCCTTGTCATGTTCCTGATCTGAATGGGAAGGCTATGAGCTTTTTCCTATTGAGGATGATATTTTCTCTGGGTTTTTCATAAATAGATTTTATGAAGTTCAGGAATGTTCCCTCTCTCCCTATACTTTGAAGCATTTTAATTAGGAATGGATACTGGATTTTTAAAAAATATTTATTTTTTATGTATTTGGCAGAGAGAGAGAGATCACAAGTAGGCAGAGAGAGGCAGCAGAGAGAGAGAGAGGCAGAAGCAGGCTCCCTGCCGAGCAGAAAGCCCAATGCGGGGCTCGATCCCAGGACCCTGAGATCATGACCTCAGCCCAAGGCAGAGGCTTAACCCACTGAGCCACCCAGGCGCCCCTGGATGCTGGATTTTGTCAAATGCTTTTTCTGCATCAATTGAGAGGACCATGTGGTTCCTCTCTCTTTTCTTATTGATTTGTTCCATCACATCGATTGATTTTGAATGTTGAACCATCCTTGTAACCCAGGGATGAATCCCACCTGGTCATGGTGGGTAATCTTTTTAATGTGCTGTTGGATCCTATTTGCTAGCATCTTGTTAAGAATCTTAGCATCCATATCATCAGTGATATTGGTTTGAAATTCTCCTTTTTGGTGGGGTCTTTGCCTGGTTTGGGGATCAGGGTAATTCTGGCTTCATAAAAAAAGTCTGGAAGTTTTCCTTCTGTTTCTTTTTTTGAAGGAGCTTCAGGAGAATAGGTGTTATTTCATCTTTGAAAGTTTGGTAGAATTCCCCAGGGAATCCGTCAGGTCCTGGGCTCTTGTTTTTTGGGAGGTTTTTGATCACTGCTTCAATCTCGTTACTAGATATCAGTCTATTCAGGTTGTCAATTTCTTCCTGGTTCAATTTTGGGAGTTTATATTTTTCCAGGAATGCATCCATTTTATCTAGGTTGCTTAACTTACTGGCATATAACTATTGATAATAAGTTCTGATTATCCTACTTGCTTGGTGTTAGTTGTGATCTTTTTATTCATAATTTTATTAATTTGAGCCTTCTCTCTTTTCTTTTGGATTAGTGTGGCCAGTGGTTTATCGATCTTATTGATTCTTTACAAAAACTAGCTTCTAGTTTCATTGATACGTCCTACTGTATCTCTAGTTTCTATCTCATTGATCTCTGCTCTAATCTTGAGTATTTCCCTTCCTGTGTGTGGAGTTGGCTTAATTTGTTGTTGCTTTAAGGTTTAGAGACAGCTGGTGTATTCTGGATTTTAAGGTGTAGAGACAGCTGGTGTATTCTGGATTTTTCCATTTTTGAAGGAGCTCAGCCATTATTTCTTCAAATATTTGTTTCTCTCCCATTTTTGTTCTTTTTCCCATGACTTCAATATTAGACATTCAAGTTCAATGTTCAGTATAAATGTTAGACATTTGCATATTATTCCTTTGGTCTCTGTATCTTATTTTTGTCTTTATTGTTTAATGAAAATAGATTCTATTAATATATCTTCAAGTTCTCAGATTCCTTCTTCTGCCATCTTTATTCTGCTCTTAAACCTGTCAGTGAATTTTAATTTATCATATCTTTAATTTCTAAAATTTCTCTTTGAGTCATTATATAATTTTTTCATCACTGAAAATTCTAGCTTTTCATTCATCTCAAGAGTGCTTTTCTTTAAAATTAAAAAAAAATGTAAGAAAAAAGTGACCTTATTTTGTGGAGCATGATTATAAGAGGTGTTTAAAATTCTTTGGCTGATAATTTTAACAGTATCATTTTAGGAATATTTTATATTCATTTTTCTTCCCTTGAGAGTTAAATTTTTCTCATTTTTGTATTCTGAATAATTTTGGATTATATTGGACATTTTGATTAGTACATTATAAGACTTTGTGTTCTATAAAATTATTTGATAAATTTTGACTCTTTTTGTTTTAGTAAGCAGTTAACTTGACTGGACTAACATGAGTCCTCTCTTTCTTCCTGCTGTGGTACTAGCAGCTTTCAGAGCCTTTGTAGTTCTTTCAGACCAAGTGCCAGGTTGGCATTCTGGGACTTGGGTAGTAGGACTTGGGGCAGTAATTTATATTCTGGTTTGTCAAAGATCTTGCCTGATATCTGGCTTCAGGACTATTTCAATTATGTGTATCTTGGGAGTGAGTCAAGGACTTTTTACTGGGGATAATAGGGATACATTTTCTTCACCTCTTCCCAATGATTTTCCCAATACTTTCTAGTTCTCAGGCGTCCCTTTCCCTGGTTCTGACCACAAAGCTGGATTTTAACCTACCTGCACTGTTGCATGCCTTTCACAAATGGCTCAACCTTTGTTACAAAAGAGGAAGAAAAAAAATAATAGGGAATCTCTTTACACTCTTCCAATCATGAAGACCCCATTTTCAGAGGGGGCACAGAGATTTTCTCACAGAGTCTTAAGTGTGTGAATGCTTGATTCTCTGGCAGAAGTGTATCTTCCTCATCAACACTCTACTTAGTATGTGGCTGGGAAATCAAGAGGAGAGAAAGAGGATGGGAATAGGAAAGAAGAGGAAGAGAGGGGAGGGATTTTTATATACATGCTGACTCATATCCCCCTTCTTGGTCTTCTGGGCATAAAGTAATGGTTGCTCTTGGATATTTTTCAGCTCATGCTTGCTCTACAGTTTGAGAATTTGGGCTGTCCTCAAGTCTAGGTCAGAAAATCTGGAAGGGAAAAAGAAACAAGAAATTCATTACCTTATTAGTCATCCTTTGAGTTCTGACCCTTCCCAGTCACCCTGCTCTTTCTTAACTTTTCAGAGTTCTCAAGTACATGCTGTATGTGTTCTATTCAGTTTTTCTTTTTTTCCATTATGATCAGTGAGATGGATATGTCATGTGCTAACTGCATCTTAGAATTGGAAGACCTAACTGGGGTTTTAAGTAAGTATTTGGAAGCTTCTGTCAGTTTTATAATGATTCTTAAAACGCTGTAGACCTAATCGTTCTTGTACATGACTTGATAGTTTAATTTTTTAAGCATATTTGATTTTTTTTACAAGCAAAAATTTGCATTTGAAGTATCATCAGTTGCTCTACTGGCTGACTGTTAGAATGTTTTCAACCATGAACTGCTTGTGGGCATGGGCATTATTTAGTTGGCATTGTATCCCTTTTTGTAGAACAATCCTGGCTCACAGTTGCTCAATAAATATTCACCAGTGAATTAAAAATGACACTTAATGTGCCATAATTCAGAACCTAATGATCTGGAATGAGTAGAATGTTGGGATTCTTAAAAAACAAAACTCTATTTTAAAAGTGCCTGTTAGTAATAATTAATGACATCATCTTTCCAAGAAAAAAATTGTTTAATACCCCTAATATATTTCACTGAACTGAAGACTTTAATTGAAAGTTTGACAGTGGAAAACTTACAGACCTCTATCACTGGAATGGACTTGAGCAAACATCCCATTTCCACACCAGTTGTGCCTGTTAGGTAGAGAGTACCTATCATTGAATGAACACACCTGGAAGAAGGTGGCTCCTCAAACTTGAGCATTCAGGTCCTACAGAGGACTTGTTAAATACAGATTTCTGGTGCCTACCCCAGAATTTCTGGTTCAGTGGTTCTGGGGTGCTGTCCAGTAATTTGCATTTGTAACAAGTTCCCACATTATGTTGATGCTCCTGGTCCAGGAACCACACTGTTCTAACAATGATATTTAGCTGGCACATCTCCCTTAGTGAAACCAGGCTGATAATTTATACCAAACTTGTTTGCTTCACTTGTCATTCTAGACATAGATTCACTTTTGTAAATGAGTCTCTCATTTAATCTATAATGTCGTATTCATATGGAGGGTAGATTCAGGAAAAAGCATGAGCTATAGATTCAGACAGATTTTTCTTCAAATCCTGGAACCTGCTTTTACTAGTAATGTGTTCTTTGAATCTTTACTTCAAACCTTTCAGTGTTGTGTTCCTCATGTATTTCAACTATAAAATGGAAATAGTAGTGTTTCTATTTTGTAGGGCTATCAGAAGGATTCAGTGAAGGAACATCTTAGTCTAGGAAGTATGGAGTGCTTGTCAATGCCTGACTTTGGGCTGAACCCAGGGGTTGGGTGTGTCTTCAGTTCGGCACATTGTTAGAGTTCATGGTGAGGTGAGAGTGTGGGGGCTCCTATGCTAATCTAAAGAGGTCAGGCCGTGCTTCCTAGATATGATGAACTGAGAGGGGAGAGTAAAGGAAGTAGGAGAGAGAAAGATAAGGGGAATTAGAAGAGTCTGGTAAACATGAAAGAATAGCAAGTATATGA
Organism: Mustela nigripes; assembly: GCF_022355385.1. Lineage (NCBI taxonomy): Eukaryota > Metazoa > Chordata > Mammalia > Carnivora > Mustelidae > Mustela > Mustela nigripes. The sequence goes on from NC_081559.1 coordinate 96,692,057, forward strand.
AACAAGAGGGAACATGGACATGTAAGAAAGGGCCCAGCCCAGAGTAACAGAACAATAGCTAACCTGTAATGAGCACTTACCATGCTCTGCAACTGTCCTACTTCATGAGATACATAGTGCACTCTATGAATGAACTCATGAATGGCAGAAGTGAAAACTGAAGCAGTCTGATTCTGAGCCTCTGCTTTCCATTGTGCTATTCCTTTATAGAAGAAGTGCTCAGGAAATGTTAATTCTCTTTATTTCTCTCCTTTTCAAAGCTTATGGTATCCTGGAATATATTAATATTTTTTGCTGAATTTCAGAAGTCAGCTAGTATATCATTAAGATCATTGTCAAGAGGGCTGGATTTTATTTTCTGCCTAGGAACACTGAGAAAGAATAATAAACCTCCATGGTTTGTACTCAGAGCATCTCAATGAATCAGAGGACTGCCCAGCCTCATGAATTTTCTCTGACTTCTGTTAAGTAGAATTTGACTAGCAAGTGATAGCTTCTTCTATAGGAATTCCACCGTTTCGATAGCAATTCCAACAATCCACTGATGGGGCCACTCTAATTTAATTATAGATCTTCTTGCTCTTTTAAAAAAGCATTTTAATCGTTCTTTGTTGTTGTTGTTGTTTTCAAACTGAAGTGTAGTTGATATACAGTATCATTGGCTATCGTTGCTATGACATACTTTTCATTTCTGTGAGTTACTTATTTTGTTAACTGGAAGTTTGTACCTCTTAATATCTTTCACCTATTTTTCCCATCTCCTACCTCCTTCCCCTCTGGCAACCACAGTTTGTTCTCTATATTTATGATTCTGCTTCTGGTTTTTTTGTTTTGTTTTTTTGTTTGTTCATTTGTTTTGTTTTAGATTCCATATATAAGTTAAATCACATGATATCTGTCTTTCTTGGTCTGACTTACTTCACTTAGCATGATACTCTCTGGGTCTATCCATCTTGTCACAAATGGTGAGTTTTCATTCATTTTTTTATGAATGAATAATATTCCAGTGTGTATGTGTTTCTGTGTATGTGTGTATACGATATATATTGTACCTTTTTTATCCATTTATCTACCAATGGACACTGAAGTTGCTTTTATGCCTTAGCTATTGTATATAATGCTGCAATAAATACAGGAATTCGTATGTCTCTTTTACTCTGACAGTACCTTCTCTTTCTGCAGTTCATACATTTTAACTCTTCTGTTGTTCCCTTATCAAAATTATTAGTCTATAGTTAAAACTTCCTGGAAATAGTTATGTTCCTTTGCTTCTTTAGTGTCATCCTTTGTCTTTCTTCTGCTTACAGTTTTATTTCATTAGTTTACCCTAACGTAATTAATGGATGTGAGATCAACTCTCTTAGAATTATAATTAGCTAGGGTGACTTTCCATGTACATTTAAATCACTAAATCATTAAGATTAATAAATAATCTTGGGGTTGGATAGTCACATAATTTCTATAAAAACAAGCTTTTAAAAAAGTATATATCTAAAAAAAGTATATATCTATCAAGTACATCTTTTATGAAATACACTGTCTCTGCATATACAAGTGGTTGTGCATGGATGTGTGTGCACACACCTCTCCAATTTACCCTATGGCTGTATGTGTATGAATTTGGTGGTGATTGCATAAATTTTTCTTTGGCTTATTATGCTGAGACCTCAAGTAGCAGTGACTTGAAAAGGAACCATTCATTCCTTAAGGTATCCAGGTTTCCTGTGGAGTCAGGAATGGGGGCAAGGTGGCAGACATTTCTGACTTCATGAATTTGGGCAAGATGCAGGCCCTCCACTGGAAATGGAGTCTGAGCATTAGTCCATACATACATAGGAGGATGATGAAAGAAAAATTCCCTTGCTCTCTTCTAATGTGTAGTTAGTGTTCTTTTCTGGGGAGTGGGCACTAAGATTCCCTCCCTAGAACCAGAACTACCTAAAAATTGATCTGGAGTTGAGATGAGAAGGATCTGCTGGGTTCGTGGGCAAGACATATTTCATTGACTGTATAATCCTGTTTTAATTTATTCTGTCCTTAGTTTCCATTCATTATCCTTACATAGTATTTATTCTTCCAGCCTTAAGAGTTCTAATTGTATTTTTCATTAGGTGAGGAGATAATGTTCTCATACCAACTTTCATAAAAAGCAGTCATAAACTCATGCTCAAATGTCCCTTTTTTTTTCTTCTCATTGACAAACTCCATATGTAAATGTCAGTCTAAGGGTTTGCTGAGTTGGTTCATCTCTAGTTCTAGGACCCATATATGCAAGGTGATATTATTTACATTGCAAGGTTTCTCTGTCCAAATATGCTTTCCCACATACCTGCCTTGGCTGTTGAAATTTCAGCCATAAATGATCATTTTGGAATATATAATCAAATGTACCTATTGAATAGCAAATACTAGATTCCAAATGTAGCTTGTATTTGTTGAAGGAATCAATAAAATTTATAAATATTTATTGAGTGGCTTTTGTAATTATAAGGTGCTGGGCTTTGGTTCCTACCATTACTCTAAATTGTTAATCTATTATTATCTATAAATTATGTGTACCTTTTGTCTGCCCTCATCCCATTTTACCCAGCCTTAACAACCTCACCATCCTATGGGGCTGGAAGGACACTGAAGGCTTTACTGTAACATTGTCATTTTCCCATACTTTGTTGTGCATTAATAGGACTTAAAAGGCTGATGAATAAAACCTCACTATCTGTCTATATCTGGGATGGGTAACCCATTAAATAACAGCTATCATTGCCTTAATTTTTATGATTTCATCAATTGCTTAATAGGGAGGATGTCCTTGGGGAAATGAAATAAAATATTTTGGTTGGAAATGAGAGGGAAAAGTCTGGAGCATTGGATGGTGTCCACATGGAAAAGTTATATTCTTTAAGATAGATAAGTCTGCCCCTCTCTGGGCAGCTGGGGAACAGAGTAGATTTAGAATCTGCAGGGGGTCCAAGATATCCCAAAGAAGGAAACAGTTTAGGAAGGGGCTTATAAAGGTACTAAAATAAAATAAATAGAATAACAGAATTTTGTTTCCCAGTGCTTTACATCTGTAAGTTATTTTCTACTTAGGCTGGAAGGGATTTATATAGAAAGATCTCAAGTCATCCAATCTTCAGCTTCTCTATGAATCATGAATACCTTACTGTGTAATGTTGGCCCCCCAAATTTGTATTGTTTACACTTTGGGACACAGTTTTGTGCCCCAGTGTCACCATTTACACTTTTTATCTGACTGAGTAAGCAGAAGAAAGCTGTAATCCACAACCATAGAATTCCTGATTTCAAACGTGGAATTTAATTCATACCTGCATTCATCCCAAACTGGCTTAAGGTTCATTCATGGTGTATCTTTTGTTTAATTACAGATTTGTTAGCTGAACCTTAAGAAAAGAGTCTTTACTATTATCTATATTCTGAAACCTTTCACAGTGGCTAAAACATATTTCAAATACCTTGGTTGCTAGATAAGTCACCAGTGAGCAGGTGGATAGTGTCATGGTGCAGACCCCTCTGTGTGGGCCACTATTTCAGTCCTCATCCAGACACCAATGACTTGCATGAGGTCAGATAATACCTCAAGGAGTGGTCTTGCTTTTTCATCATGTTGTTGGTCTTTCAGACCTAGAGTAGAGTTACTGTTCTAACAGTCCCAATATTAGTCAGGGAACCAATCTATGGACCAATGTCTAGATGGAGCCCCTTGCGAGATTTGCTTGGGATCTTTAATTTTAACAGGAGGGCATTGCTCATTGCCATTCACTGCACTTTCTTCAAACCTCCAACCGTGTACTCAGGCCATGGCCATCTTAATACTATTACTATTACTAGAGCAATGCAGATGATATATAATAATTTATCATCCAAAGTCTAGGAGGATTTATATTTAACAATATGATTTAAGGTAGGGAGGGCCTGCCTAGCTCTGTCTTGCTGCTACCCAGGTGACAGACTTTGTATATCTGAGTGGGCCCTCAGCACTGGTGTGCCTGCAAAGATTCAGGTGACCCTAAACCCCATCTTTCCCAGCAGGCTTCTACTTTAGTTGCCAGCTGAGCACCTGTAGTGGCTGCTGAGATGCATTACCCAGACCTGCCCCATCAGGATTTCTGTGTCTTTCCTGCAGCCACTGGGAGTGTGAATGGGAGATAGCTTTCTGTGACATCCCTCGCTGGGAATCTCCATCAGCTGAAGAAAGACATCCTGCCCAAGTTCATGATTCTTCTCAGGGTCAGCCCATGTCCAATGAGGGGCATAAAGGCCTGGTCACATCACCCTAATCAGTGGCAATTGTGTGGGATTATTCTAGCTTCAAAGTGACTTTTTTCAGTCCTACTGTGGAGCACTCACTTCCAAAAAATTCCCTGCATGTTTATCTTTTTCTCAGAGTCTGTTTCTTAGAACAGTCTTCAACAGCTCATCAATGTACAGAGCCCAAAATGATGTCTTGCAGTAATTTTGCTAAAGCCCTAGCAGCCTCACTGGTCCTATTCAGCCTTTCTTCAGGCTGAAACTTGTTCTTATTCTTCCAGCTATTGGGAAGCATTTTTCTTTGAATTGGCTATGTCCCCTCCCATTTGACTTTGACTATCTCCTGGTGCTTAGACCTCTCGCCCACCAGACTGGATCCCCTGAGACACCAGCATCTCCTGGAGCGAGGCCAGGATTGCCAGCATCTCCACACACTGCACACTCTATTTCTGGCTCCCCCTGCTAAGGCCAGCTCTAAAACCTAATCAGTTGTGTCCTCTCCCATTTTTACATGATTCTGGGTTCCTTCTATTCTTTTCTTGGAGGCTAGAATCCAGCAAACCTCATGCCTCAATAATCCTAATTTTAGTTGCCTATTTTCCTTGAAGGCAGACTGAGAAGCACTGTCTCCTGTTTTAAATATAGTAAGTTAGGGTGACATTAGCATGTCTTAACTAGAATATCTTATGAGCTGTTGAACACATAAAACTAGACCTTACATGAGAGATCGTAAGATCCCAGAATATAGATGGGGAACTTCTAAGTCTTGTAACAAAATTATGATGTCACACCCTGAGAGCCATATTGAATATTAGATACAAAAACAACATCTATTCTCTCCATTTTGCTTGAATTTGGGTGTTCTTTTCCCTTCAGTCTCAGGAAAACACTTGGTTGGAGTAACTGGTAAGTCAAAAATGGTTTAAAAGTAAAACTTGCCACTGTTTCACTTAAATTGAGGTAATTCCTCTAGAGAAGTCTAGATTCCCAAGAAAGGAAACATTTTTCTTGATAGAGGCTAGCACTGATTTTAATATTTTCTTTTCTCTCCTGATCCTCCTCACTCCTACCCCAGTCATTGCAAACATTATTGCAGAGTATTGTATTCTAATGCTAATGAGACCAGAATAAATATAAAATAGGTTTTTGCATGTGAAGGGGTGTGTGACATTTCCTTTTATTTGCATGGGAAATGAGTTTGTTCTCATTCAACGTAATGGAATACACAGCACACAACATTCCACGACCACAGTGTTTTCCATTTATGAGTGCACATGAGTGTGTGTATATGTAACTCAGTGTATGAGTGGGTGACAGAGAAGGAGCAGGAGACAGAGAATGTGTGTAGGATGACTTGGAAAAAAATGTAATTTCTCTGTTTTGGTGGATTCTTTTTATTGAACTCCATTGGTAATATCTAGCTTATGACTGATTCATCCGAAGAACTTAGTTTATGCTTTTTGTGATGGATTTGAATTTAATTGTGGCATTGTACAAAGCATTTAAAGGATAAGAAAAGAAGACAGTTTTCTGTACGATAAGAAAGAATAACACTTATTGAAAACAAAAAGAAATATGATGACAAGGCTGTTTCAGTTGTGAATTCTTTTAACATGAATCATAATTTTTAAATAGCTTCTACAATTTGGTAATTAAGACTTTAATTTGTCTTTCACCCTATTGATGTACTAAAGCTCCAGATTTCTCTTGTTTTATTTGTACTAAATTTTCTAGTTATCAATTATGCTTCCTTCAGTACTAGTTATCTTAATGAGGCGTATGAGAAAAATACATACATACACAAGAATGCATGCATACATACCCTCAAACATTTTTTTGTTCAAACATTTGACATGAATCGAGCTAGCCCTTCACATTAAGATGAATGGAAAAGGAGTCAAACAATATTATCTACATGAACTGGGTATTATGTCAGTATAAATAATTTCCTACCAAACATTCATTATCTCATAAGTTACCTCATAGTGTCACCTGAGTACATGTGAAAAGCCAAACAAGACTCTCCTACAACTTTTAGGAGCCTGTCCTCTCAGTGCATTGGCTGAGGTAACAAGGCCACCTCAGGTACCCAGACAAGTATCCTGATGGCCTGTCTATAACCTTTCAACCATACCATCGCCGCTCTGAATTGTGTTTTAAATCTCTCCTTATGGTAAACTATCTTACAAGAGAGAACAATTTCGACTGAAGAAGAAAGACAAGAATAGGTTTTTCACAGCTGGTTTGTTTTTTGTTTTTGTTTTTGTTTTTGTTTTGCGTTGTTTTTTTTTCTGTACCATTCAAGCATTTTAAAAATTACAAGTATGACTGTTAGAATAGAGATATATAGTTTTATGAGATGTTTCCTTTTTCGCTTACTCTAGTGGTGGGAGATGAGAGAACATTCTTCTAATCATCTTTGGGCAGTGAACACTTCCAGCAAGAAAATGAAGCTAAGTGACTGTCCAGGGTCCTGATCATTTTAATCCAATTTGGCTGTTGCTGCTCAGTAAAAGCATTGTCTGCAAAACCCTGGGGAGCACCCTGATTTTAGTCACGTGCTAAGGAAGCTGTTTGTGCTGCCACATCCTCAGATGGGCCAGTCCATTTCTGTCAGTGAACCTCCAAGTTCCAGCAGACTTTGAAACAAAAGAAAAAGCCATGGATGAGGTTATTAAATTGTTATGCTCAGAGAGACAGCATAGAAGGCAAAGATTCTTTTGTAAACAATATGGAGTTTGGATGACAAACCGTGCTCTTCCTTCTAGCAACTAAGTATCCCTTATGCAAAGAACATTCTACCAGAACAGTGTTGGACAGTAACATTTATTTTTATGTGAGAAGTAATTTAAAACTTCCTTATGTACCATGCTTTCTTGGGCTTTTTTACATTTGTAATAGTTCCCTGGGTTTATCTTTTCTTTGGAATGGTTTTGCTGCAGTAAAAGAAAAACTCTGTAACAGTTTTTCTTAATCTGTTCTTTCAGTTGTATAATCATGGGAAAGTGGCATTATCTACTTAGGAGCAAATTTGGTTTTCAGTTCAGCATTCTTTCTGGCACATATGTGATTTTTATATTGTTAGAAGACCCTTTCAGAGAGATTTCTTCTCATAGGCAAAGCTGTAATGAAACAAAACATGGCACTTAAAATATCAGTGTACTTAAAGCTTTATCTTCCAGTTGTAATCACTATTGTTTAGGGAGGGGGGTGCTTTGAATGCAACTTGATAAAGCATTGCAAATTTGTTTATATCCAGTTCAGTTCCCGGATGGCGTTTCATTTATGGTTTTATAGCTAGCAATGAAAATCCAGGCTCCGATGCAGATTGCATAAGGTAGGGTAGCATCAGTTGGTGTCAGCATCTTCTCCTGCCTTCCCTCAGCATCCATGCTAAGCAGGAAATGCAATAGGAATCTTAACTCATGGGTCACTGGGGCCAAGTTTGCTTTGGTAGTGCCCGGCACCTAGGAAGTTCTCAATGCTGGCAGTCACCATGGACAGTTCCAAAGGAGCAACAGGTCAGTTGGGTATTTCTTATTCTCAAACATCCTGTAGTTTGCCATGTAACAGATCTTCAGGGCTTTTTCCTGGTTCTTAGCTGTTGGCAGGCAAAAAATGCATGAATTAGGTCATTTCAGTTTTCCTACTTTAAAAAAAAAATGAAAATTTTTCTCGGGCAGGAGTCACAAGTTGGTGATAACTCACTTTGCTGGCTTCAATGGGATGTGAGGACAGCAGTGAAGAGAGAAAGTTAAGCTGCAGAGGCCTTCCATCCTCTAAGGGCAAATGTGAATTAAAGTACTGAAAAGAGCCTACGGATTATGGTTGTACATTCTAGAACAAAGAGGCCAGCAACAGATGTGGGGGTGGGGAATGGGTTTTCTTTTATGCTAGAAACAGAGTTCCCAGACTTTGGTCACATAAAAGCTTTAGAGGAAACTCATATTCAGTTATCAGAAATTGCTTCCCTTTGATTTATGATCTGGTCAGGCTCTTTAGTAAGCTATATGAACTCTTCCTACCAGAAAAAGAGAAGCTGCAGATGGATTTCGGCACATATAAATGCATGTTGGCAGCATATATATATATAACTTTAAAGAGCTCACAGGTAATAAATTGAGTTTCCTGTCAATGCCAGCTGAATAAACACATTTGTTGTAAATGATCTGACAATAGAATTATCGATTATAAATCCAAAATCTGACATTCGGAATCTCATCTCCCTTTCATTCCCAAGGAAGCGAGTGCCTCTTGGTCCATTCTATAGGGGCAACTTAGCAACATCTCTGGCAACTCAGCTTCTCCCTGCTGTGATTAATTAATCCAGAGTCACTCTGATGTCTTTCTTGGGGGAATTGCATTAACCTTGCTTTGCTTCTCTGGATAATATGCACAGCCAGTGACTTTTACAGAAGCTGGGTTTTGCCTGATTGTCCTAGTGTTTCCAATTTGAAGTAGGAAGAGGAGAGCACCCAGGAGAGGTTGGACCAATTACAATGTGTCTGACATATCCAAATCCTTACTCTGTTATTTAGATATAAATATAGAGAGAATATAGTCTGTTTATTTTTTTCTCCTATGTGAGTCAATTTATGAATGCTTTTTACGGAATCTTCTTTTGGTTTTATAAGAATTTCTGTGTAAACCTTGTAAGCAATTGAACTATAAAGATTGATTCACCAAGAAAATTATCTCACAGAGCATTTTAGTTAACCCAACTTTGTAGAACATTCATCTCACCAGGAATAAAATTAAATGTGAACTATCTTTTAAATATATTTTTAAATCTATAGCCCAGCTCTTACAGTTATCTCAAGCCATCCACCTGATCACATACCTCAGTACTTCTGCAAAAAGAAGCAGAATGATTGATGAATTTCTCTCTGAAAGATTTGCTTTGTTTTTCACAATTATTGAGTAGCTCATTTAAAGGACATAGAAGTGTTCATTTCCTCCAGATGAGGCTGAGTCTCCATATCTCAAGTTGTGCTTTTATATTTTTCTCTCTGGTAATTTAGTAACAGTTATTGTCCTATTCTTTTGAAAATTCTGTTTAATAGCTCTGTTGCAAATCTGCATAATAATACACTTAACTGGCCCAGCTGATGTTGCCAGAGAGCTGTGCCTCATCTCTCATTTAACAGAAGATATAGGTCCTAGTCTCATAAAGTGATACATTAACTTTTTCTTTGGTCCCTATTTCCTATTTGACCAGAGCTCAAAATAACACCAAGTGTAAATAATTGGCCCTTTTGTCTTCACCACAGAGGTGGAAGTTGAACGTTAAATTTATTTTTAAGGGTTTGCCCTAGCTTTTATAATTCCATGCAAAAGAACAACACCTAGGGTTTAGTTACAACATGTGGCTTATTCCATATCTAACATTTTTTACATCTCTAATATTCATCAGAAGAGTTTTAGAAAACAAGAAGCACAGCAAGATTTGAATGATTTTTGCATGATTGCGTGAATTAAGATAAGGTGTTTATGTGGTGAGGGGCTTAAGAATAAATGTTCAGTCCTATAAGAAAAGACTTTCATCAGTTATGAGCTCGATTTCTTTCTTGCTCTGAATACTCCTCTCTCTTTTTGTCCTCCCTCATTTTCATTTTCTCCAACAAATTCAAAGAAGAGATTTGGAAGTTGCAGCAGTGTAAATCTAATTCTGTTCTTTCTTGGTACTTAAAACCTGAGTCCATGTCCTAGTTGTACTCCTCATCTGGTTCTGTGACTTGGGCACGACGGCTCATTTCTCTGAGTGTCAGGTTCTTAACTATGAATGCAGATTAAATCTCTCTTAAGAAGGTTTTGAGGATTAAATGAGCTAATGCATACAAATGCCTCACGGATAGTGCCTGGTGTAGCACTAAGACACAGTGGTTGAATTTGAATCTACTCCAATGTAAAATCCAATTTCTTTTTTTTTTTTTTTTAAGATTTTATTCATTCATTTGACAGAGAGAGAGAGAGATCACAAGTAGATAGAGAGGCAGGCGATGGGGCAGGGGGGGAAGCAGGCTCCCCGCTGAGCAGAGAGCCCCATGCAGGGCTTGATCCCAGGACCCTGAAACCATGACCTGAGCTGAAGGCAGAGGCTTTAACCCACTGAGCCACCCAGGTGCCCCGTAAAATCCAATTTCTTGATAGTCTTAATAAAGCAAAAATTTTAAAACTTAGTTTTTTTGAGCATTTTGGCATTCATGAACATGGACACTAGTTTTGCTTTTTCCATCTCCATGGCTGTTATAGATGCAATACCTTTTTTTAATTGCAATTTCAAAGGCAAGAGTACAGGCAATCCCCATAGTTTCTGAGGTTGGGCTAGTCATCAGAATTATGAGAAGTCTCCAAATCTAGCAAGGAGAGTGGAAAGAAGCCTGGATGATGAAGTCACTGAAGGACAGAATGTCCCTCACAAAAGAAATGATAAGATATTTGAAAGACTGCCCCATATGCTGTCTTCTAATAAATCTTCAGTTCTCTCTGGAAAGAAGAGTGATGTCTCTTTATTTTAGTGTATGTCTTAGGCAAAGCTTATATTCCTTACCATTGTGTGCACGTTTATCTTCATAGGTCGTAAGAAAGGAAAATTGGTCCATGTTTGAAATCTCCATTCAATTTTACTACTTTAGACTCTTGATGGCTTTTAAATAAAAATGGGGAAGGATTATGGCTGGCAGCAAAGTAGATTTCAGGGACAGCTAGAAAGCAGGAAGGAAGACAGTCTCTTATATTTTGATCAATCTCGTCCATGAAAGTGTATACAGGAACATACAGCCATAAAATATAGTGACACTGAAAACTTTTTCCTTTAGTGGTGTTCATATTTGGTGATATCTGGAGTTTTGAAAATGCTAGGGTTTCTGCTCTACAGCAATCTGTCGTGATAGGTGTATTCTCTAGGACTATTTCAGAATGGCACTTTTTCCTTTTGAAATCAACTCTTCCAGAAAAGGGCCTTCTGTGAAAGTTTGATATTTTTCTTCCCCAGAAGAAGAATGCTACTGTTGTTTGTGTTTGTGGGTACAAAAGAAAAGAACTTGTCTTTACATATGCAAAGATACTACAATCTTATCACAGCTCTGATTCTTAAAACTTATGCTATTAAGTGTAACTCCTTAAGTAGTTGGAAATTTAGCTCTTAGGTTGATTTTCTTCGTCCCATGGTACAATAGATGTGCTTTTTTTTTTTAATGCATTTTTTGGAGTTAACAGTTTTGGCATCTCACTGTCGTGCGAGGGTAGGGTTCTCTGGCTGCAGTGGTAGTCTCTAGATTATTTCAGCTGATTTGGTTGGTGAGGACACTTTCCTTTTCCTCCTTCTCATCATTTTGTAATCCAAAAACTGCTCATGTGAGCAACATAGAATAATGACCCCTGTTCCTCTTCCACTCTGGAGCCATAGATTGCTAAGAGCAATTGGCAAAAAAAAAAAATGCCTAAAAGTAGATCTTTCTTCAAAAAAGTTATGCCTTTGTCCAATGTGCATACTCATCTTTGTAAGAAAATGTAAGGGAAGGATTTTCTGCTTGTCATCGATAGTACACATTTAAGAAGTGCTGGTTGACTTAAAGAATAGAAGTTGTGTGTCTAGTCTTTACCCCAGTCATATTTAGTTAGGTGTAATTCCCATATCTAAAGATATTTAGCATTGGACATGCAGTTGTAAGAAACCTTCAACGAAAATGAAAAGCAACATAGACATTTTAAAGCTTAGCATCTAAGGGAAACAAATCAGGTTCTTTACCTAGGACTTAATTTTTTGAAAAGAAATTTTAGAATGATACTGAGTATCATTCTAGATACAATGGAGAGTTATAGAAGAATATGGAATTACATAGTAGAACAATTTGAAGCTAATACATGATAGATTTAAATTGTTACAGTGAGGATAATAAGTGTAAGAAACCAGAGAAGAAACATTATCTTTCAGAAAGTTTTCATGAAAAGGCCAAAAATGATCTGGCCACTGAGGGAATAGAGAGATTCTGGAGTCAGAGAAAAGCTAAATAAATAAATAAATAGTCCAGATGATGGGATCATAAAATGGTACGAATAAAAGAATTAACATCAGATAGAAGATTCAGTCATGAAATTCTCCTGCCTGGAATATAGGTTAGTGTTGGAAACTCAAGAGGGATCTGATTAATAGAAAAACAGCATAACAGCAGCAGGGACAGATTGAAGGATGGGCAAAGAGAATAGGATCTATCTACCTACCTATTTGCCTACTTACCTACCTATCATCAGTCTGTCATCTATCTATCTATCTAATCTACCTATCATCTATCATATTGTCAGTTGCTTAATAACATCTTAATAGCTTAAGATGATGCAAGTGATCTTAAGAAGATAATATTTACTGCCCTGTAATTAAAGCTTATGTTGAAATGAGCCATCCCCCTGTAAGACACAGGTGAACCTCAAGAACAGACTGGCCAGATGGAAAATTCCAGAAAGACCACTTATACTTCTGAATCCCTCACAAAAAAAGAAAAGAAAAAAGGTAGCATTGCTGGAAGTCATATTTTTCTGCAGTTCTGCATCTGGCTATTGTGAGATTTAGAGAGAGAAGAACTGGTAGATTAAATAATGCAATAAATGCCACCCAGCATTATCATTTTATCTTTAGCATGTGCATTTCAGAGCTGAAATGGACTATAGCTACTACGTCTGTTTTGTTTTATTTTGACTTTATTTTCTTGTTAGAATCTATATAAAGTGACATCTTTATTCTTTATAGTTTAAATAAACTGGATTTGGCAGCACAGCCTCCTCTGGCTTTTTCGGTATGACTGACCTACCACATTCTGCCTCTTTAAGTAAAAATGAACTGCTTCAGGCCCTTTGCTGTTTTTTAAAACCTTCTGTTCATTCTTTATACCACCTTTGATATTTGTTTTTCACTCTTTTGTTTGGATGACTCACACACATTTCCCTTTTTAGCTGACTGGGTTAGAATTCCCTAGTGACCTTTGGATCAGTATACTCTGATTAAATGAGCACTGCCTTCCCCTAATTTGGCCCTTTTTGATGACCCCAGCCCTCACTCCTGTCTTTCCACTTAATTCTCTGAATTATAGTGGTTGACTCTAGTAAAAGCATTATTTTCAGGAGGTAGATCAGTAGAAATGATTCAGAGTCCTCAGACTAAAAAAAAAAAAAAAATTAAAAAAAGTTATCAATTTAAGATTTCAGTTAGAATGCTTTGTAGGCAATTTTTATCATATTTTTATTTTGGTGTGTTGAAATGAAAATGCTTAGCTACCGACAGACCGAAGCCTTAATAAATGTCAGTGCATGACTCATGATTTTGGTGAATGATGAATCTTGGTGGTCTCCTGGAGGTCTAAATTTTGAGAAAACCCTAAGTTACATTTGATAAACATGGGAGTGTGTCATCCTCATGAAGAGTATTATATACCTCATGAAGAATATTTTCTACTTTTGATCTCTGAACTTTCGTATCTCCGGACTTAACTAAAAACACCTGAAATTCTACCCATCATTGTATTGAAGTTCAAAACTCAAATTCCTTGGCCTGGTTGTGGCTTCATCTATCCACCTCCCTTTAAGTCAGTGGGCCAACTTGACATTACATCAATACCTTTAGGTCAGTGGGCCAACTTGACATTACATCAATACCAGGTAGCACACGCAGGGCTGGCACTATTGCTTGGAATACCTGTTCTCACAGCCACCATCTTGGCATGGTCCATTGGCAAGAGGGCCCACTACGAATGTCTCCCTTTACAGTAGGGCTTTTCCCAACACCTTCTACCCAACTGTCATAGCACATTGTGCCTTTCTTTAGCTCTTAACAAATTTTGCTTTGTTCTGTGGTTATTTCTGTATATATGTTTTCTCCTCTCCTGGGCAGAGATATAACATATCATTGTATACCTAGTACTTTATTGAACCAGGTATGATCTTAGTCAAGTTTGGGAAAGGAATAATTGAGTTTCTTAGTAAACATTTTGGAGCACACATTTTAGATTTAGTATATAATTAAATGCCGCCTGTATTTTCTTACAAGCTCGGATAGTTTTAGCCTTAAATTTTCTGCCAGCCTCTAACTTGACTTTGCCATCTTCCTTTATTCTGATAAACACTACAGGACTGTGATACATGTGCTAGCTTTATTTGTCATACATGCCTCTATTCATCTAGTTACCCGGCATGGACTATTTGAATTTGAATTTCTAATGGCAATTAATAAGAAATTTTGAAGTTAAATTATATAGGCTTCTTCATAGATCGGGTTGCAAGCTATGTATTTTATGGAATGCTCTCATAGTATTTGCTTTTGCAGTTTAAATGGATTACTTAAGAATTAGGAGAAGGAGGAATTAAAGGATTTATAGTGTAGCACAGCAAAGAAGTGTTTCCTTAGTAACTAAAATCAAAGTTACACGAAGACACCAGGAATTGGCGCTTGCTTTGAAATCTTACCATCCCTGTAAGCAACTTACACTTGAAAAAACAAAATGGAAATCTGCCAAAGAGAGTAAAAATCATAAGGGAAACAGATTAGACGAGTGCTGATTTACATGGCTGTGCATGGCACAGTAGGATTTAGAGAGTAAAGAAAGTTAACCTTTGATTTTTTAAAGGTCACCTTATAAATTTATATAATTAAAATCTTATTTCCATAGCCAAGCTGTATTTCAGAAAGGAAAATTTTGCTGTAAAATCAAGAAGCTGAAAGTACAACTGTGATGAGAATGGCCGGCAAGTAGGTATCAAGCCTCTTCTTAGAATATGAATTAGTATTTGCCACTCAAGCAAAGTGTTTCATTTTTCTGAGGCTCTTGGATCACTAGAACTATGGATGGCAAACTTCTAGCCAGCAGTCAAAATCCTCACATAGACACCATCTTGCTTTCTGGACAGCATCATTTTGGTCTTGAACAATTAAAGCCTGGGGAGGAATAAATGGTTAGATTTAACCACTCTAGAAGAAAACCTCTCCTAGGACTGGAGCAGAGACAGAGCCATGAAGAATGGTTTGCCAGCTTACCAAAGGAAGGTGGGACAACACGTGACTGGTTTATACACTGAAAATTATAGTTCAGGAGAATAGGAAATAAAAATTATCTCAAGACTGTGCTCTTTTCCTCCTTTTCTCTTCTACAATTTTATTCCTCCATATTTCTCACTGCCAACCCCAGGGAGCATTTCAAAAACATTAGAATTCTTATGATTTTAGTTCTGTTTTTTTCTGACATTCTGTTTAATCACTGCCTTCTTGCAACTTTTTTCCCACTCTTCAAAAGAGGCTTAGCTTAACATAATTGTACTGAATGTTTTACGTTAATTGTTATCAGTTTAAGGAAGGAAACAATTTTTTTTTCAAATAAAATGTAAATACTTAAGAGCAAATCCCCCATTTTTCACTCCTCTTTTCCAGCCCTGCCTCTACCTTAATATGCTTTACTAGGAAGATGGAATACCAATCCTTAGTCCACATAATCATTGCCCACCATCTTGGTTCCAGATGAAGGGGTGTTCTGGTACATGGTTCGTCTGTGAAATCCTAATTTGGTTACTGCATAGGGTTCAGAGAAATAAGAAGCTGACTTGGTTTAATAATATGTTTATTTTGTCATTGATGAAAAGTAAAAACAAAGTTTTCAGCCTCTGACTTGTGAACCTGGAATCTTGTGAACCTGGAACCTGCACAGCTACTGGCAACCAATGATAAATGAGTTGTCTCTAACTTTCTATAAGGGGATGTGGTCATCTGGAGACTGACAGCTTTCTTCATCTTTGTAGCCCCAGTTTACTTGATACCTAGTAGGTCTTCAGTAAAGGTGTATTGAAAAAAACATATTTTGGGGCACCTGCGTGGCTCAGGAATCGGCCCCTGCTAAGCGGGGAGCCTGCTTCTCCCGCTTCTCTGCCTCTGCCTCCCTCTGCTTGTGCTCTTGCTCTCTCTCACATGAATAAATAAAACCTTTAAGAAAAAAGAAAAGTAAAAATATATATTTTGGAGCTTGGGTATTTCATTTAATCTTTTTGGACCTCACCTTTCTTGTCTACAAAATGAGGATATGGAATCAGGTCCCTAAATGATCTTTTTTAGGTTTTTCATTTATTCATTTATAGTCATCTATGCACTATTCAACAAATACATACTGAAAGCCTGCCATTTTCTAGACCTCATTTTCAAAAAAAAATTTTTTTGATGGTAACTTAGAGGGTGTATACATTTGAATACTTTAAAACATAATTCAGGGGGCACCTGAGTGGCTCAGTGAGTTAAGCCTCTGCCTTCGGCTCAGGTCATGGTCCCAGGGTCTGAGGATTGAGCCCGAATAAGGCTCTCTGCTCAGCGGTGAGCCTGCTTCCCTCTCTCTTGCTCTGTCTGCCTCTCTGCTTACTTATGATCTCTTTCTGTCAAATAAATAAATAAAATCTTTAAAAGAATTTTAGTCACCTTGGGGGGAGCAGAGGACTTGATCCCTTTAGATATTCATGGCACATTATAAAATAATGGATTGGCAGTTTCATCATAGGCTTTAATCCATACATCTGGTCTCTTTTAATGCTTTGAGGTGCTCAGGGTATGCACTGCAGACCTGGTCTGCTGTGCTGTGAGTGCTGGCAGAAAATCCCTCCCAGGTCCCCAGGACTTGCCAAGCCAACACCTGTTTGGTTTTGACCAGCTCAGTCTTGGAACTGCTCCAGCCCACTTCCCTGTCCCCTTCCTCACTACCCTTGAACTGAGGGTTACATCTGGTAAAAATAAATGTAGTTATTCAGACCTTTGTGGTCATCCCTCACCTATCCCATGTTAAATTTAAGAAACTTATTCTGATTATAGTGAGGCCAGCTGTCCATGAAAGAAGGTCGTTAGGGCTCTTAATTAAAAACAAAAAAGGAGTTTAATTAGCTAAAGAATAAGTTTAACCTCAGATCAGCTATAGTCTCAGAGGACCACACAGAGGGAATAATTAGGAAGCTGGCTTTTATTTCTCTACTCAAAGCCTCAAGTCAGTTTTTTGGTTTTTTTTTTTTTTTTTTTCAATAGAGAAGTGGAAAACATCTGATCTTGAACAACCTAGACTCTTGACAAGATTAACTAAGAAAAAAATCCATTAATCTGATTACTTTACCTTTAGAGTATTAAAGGATCCAAATTCCCAAGGTTCACTAAATTTTAATGATTCCAATAGTGTTTCCATTAGAGAATCTCAGAGAATTTCACAAATGTGTGCAGTCACACATATATTTGGAAGCAACCACTTTTATTCCACTTTCTGGTGATAGAATTGAGGCAAGGAATGGTTAACAAATATTTTCAACTATCAGAGTCCGTTTGATGATAAATGAAGAATATAAATGATCTTTGGTTCAGTTCATCACTCAAATAGTTAGTCAACACTTTATAAAACTTACGCAGACCAGTCCTCCTGAGAATAAATGCATGAATCTTACGGGACATATTTTAATATAAGAATGTAGAATAGTATTCCTGGACTAATGTTTCAGAAAATAAATAGCAGCATAGATAATGTGCTCTGAATTACAATTTTGTGTATTATTCCAGGATGAACTGAGTGAATGGAGGAAAATTTTGTTTTTCCTTCTCCAAATAGATTTAGTGCAAAGTGTGTTATCATCTTTGCACGTTTTTCATTTTACAAATAGGAGAGATTGCTTTCTATTAGCCAGTAGAATGCAGATTTCAAATGGTACAAAGGTTACACATTAATTTTTTTCCTACCTAAATAAACTCTCCCATATAAACCCATCCTTCTTTTTTCCTCAACCAGAGGCATACTATTGCTATTCCTTCCTTTAAAAAAAGATAATAAAAGCTATTTTGTACATAAGTCTTCTTCCCCTTCCTGCTTACTGAATCTTCTACCTACAATTCAATAATTCATCTCTATTGAGCCCCAATTTCATAATGGAGACTATGGAAAAAGCTGGGGCATCTACAGGAAAAATGACCCCCAATCCCTCCCCTCATGTGCCTTACACTCCAACTGAAGAGCTATAATGCGTATGGAAGAAGCTGAGAAATCCAGCAGGTGCTAAATTGTGAATTACCGTAAGAGCAGTGGATGTTCAGAGATAGGAAAAGCCAGCAGACCAGGCAGTGACCAACTCATCTCAACTCAGTAGAATATATTATTTGTCTTTCCTTATTGGGTCTTACCCATCGGACGAAATTAATAGAGCTATTTATGAATACACTCGTCTCCCCTTATCTATGGGGGATATATTCCAAGATCCCTAGTGAATGCATGAAATCATGGAGAATACTAAACCCTGTACATGGTGGGTTTTTTCTATATAAAATTTAGTTTCTTTTTTTAAAAGATTGTTTATTTATTTATTTGACAGAAATAGAGAGAGAGAGAGAGAGAGAGAAACAGAGAGGGAACACAAGCAGTGGGAGTTGGAGAGGGAGAAGCAGGCTTCCTGCTGTCCAGGGAGCCTGATGCAGGGGCCCGACACCAGGACCCCAGGATCATGACCTGAGTTCAAGGCAGACACTTAAAGACTGAGCCACCCAGGGACCCCAGTAAAGTTTAATTTATAAATGAGACATAATAAGGTATTAATAACAATAAAAGAAAGTGATTTTTTAAATAAAAGTTATATGAATGTGGTCTCTCTCTCTCTCTCTCTCTCAAAATACCTAATTGTATGGTATTGCCCCTTCTTGAGATAATGTGAGATGATCAGATGCCTGTGTGGTGAAATCAGGTGAGTGATGAGGCCCTTGTGCTGCAGCATTAGCTATGACTGACCTTCTGAAAATGCACCAGAAGAAAGACCATATGCTTCTGGACTGCTATTGAACCACCAGGAACTGAAAACATGGAAAATGAAACTGCAGATAAATGGGGACTACCATATTATTTTGTCTCCATTATGGAACTTTTGGGGGCCAATTTTATATTTATATAATGATGTCATTAGCATCAGTCCAGGCCATTGAGTATGATGGCTATTGAGTGCTCCTTGGTGAGGTTTCTTCATGTTGGACATTGAAAGTTGATCCGGAATTTAGGTTAACTGACCAAAGCGTGCCAGAGTCCTGCAGGTACAACTACATGGCCTGGCCTGGGAATTTCCAGTAAGGAAGAGAACATCCTGGCCAGCATGCAGTGTGTCAGTTTATTCCGACGGGAGGTAAAACCAGTTATAAACCCATCTTTCTACCACTTACAGCCATGACCACTGATTGGTGCACTTGTGTAAAAACCGTTCCTGCTCCTTATCTGCAGACTGTTGCAGGGACAAGCTCGAACAGTGGATCTGTTATTTTAGAAATCTAAAAGCTCTTTGTGAAGGTGAGCAGTAAGAACAATTATTGTTACTATTTTGTTTCTAGCCAAGTCCCTGCAGGAAGTGCCAAAATTTTAATACTAGATGAGAAAGGTCTGGGTAAATGTGACAATATGAGTGTTATATCACCACATGGGTTTTTAATTTGCCTAATAAACAAGTTCATTCAGGAATCCTCCTATTGTCTAGAAAATTCATGTTATGGGACATTTTATTAATCCTGCAAATTATCCACGTGTGGATACACAAACGTGTAACACACACAGTCTTCATTCACTAATTCCTATAGTTCTCATGATTAAGTAAATCAATGTAGGCTTCTGAAAACGTGAGTTCTTTTTAGTTAAATTATATTCACACACCAATCATCAGAATGTTAATAGCTGTGAACAAAGTAACAAGATTAATGCTTAGTTTCAGCATTTTTAATAGGATCAGCTGCATGTATTGCATACCTTCTATTTGCCAGGCACATTTAATTCTCCACAAAACTCTGTGAGGTAGCTGCTTGTGTTGGAATCATCTTAAGGAGAGACTCAGAGAGGCTAGAAGGTGAATCCCAGCTTCTGTTTGAGCTGGGTTTCCCTACAGGTCATCGAGGACTCTTCCCTCACACCACAGAACACTGATTCTAAACACATCTCAAGCAAGGGCTTAGGCTCACAGTCTCCTGTTTAAGTGTGAGTCTCTCAGCACTACGATGCCCTCTGACGGAGGCAGGAGTGCAAATCATATCATCTCAAAGTAAAAAAGACAAACCTGACTCAGCAGGGACTCCCAGACCTCCCTTTTACAAATAAATCGTTTTAAATGCTCATATTTTGTGAGGATCTTTCCATTTGTCCTCCAATCTGCATACAGGGCAAAGTTCTTCTAGCTGCTTTTGAATGTGGCGGGGGGGTGTCATTTATATATGCAGATTTGCAAATGATTTTTTAAAAGCAGTCTCAAGCTTTGCCAGCACTGTTCACCCCAAGTGAGTATGATTACTGGTTAATCAGCATAGTTAGTGTGAGTGAATGGATGTTGTAATGTGAATAATTGTAACTGATGACTCTTTGGTTCCCCTTGCAAACAAGCTGGTTCAGCCAGCTTAATGAGGTTTTCCTGGAGTGTTTACAAATTTTAAATAATTAAAATTAAATTGAATTGAAGTCCTTTGTAATTATAAGAGCAATTACATCATTATCATCCAGGCAATTGAAGGAGGGTGGGGGCAGACCAGTTCTTACATGTTTAAAGTTAAAATAATTATTTTGAAAAATGAGAGCTGAGATTACTTGGAAGTATCTCATTTCTGTTATCTACAGAAAAATTACTTTGGGAGTTCATAATTCAGCATACTGTATACTGTCTTTTTCAAACTTACACAAGACTGGATCTACTTCATAGGGAGGTTTTTCAGGACCAACCAAACTTGACAGCTTTTGGTGAATATAGAAAGTTCCTGAGAAAGCAGGTGTTTGGGCCGGAGCTGGAATGAGGTTTCTAGGGGGTGAAGTGCAGAGGGCTGCTGCTGCACTTCACCCCCTAGAAGCAATGGTCATGTATTACTTTTTGATCTGTTTCTAAAGAGGTTTTTCGAAAACTGCCTAGCACAGCATCGTTTAGAATTTGGTCCTTGCTGGAGAACTTCGGAGTGGGAAAAAAAACAAAGCATACACATCACGTTCACATTGCGGGCATGAAAATCAGACTGGAAGATGTGGGCAGGGTATAATTTACAATCAGCATGGCCAGCTGAAGTAGCCAGAAAGAAATGTAATTGAATTTACTGAGGACAGACGCAGACTAGTGGGCTTGAAATGGGTCTTTGCTGCCAAAGAGAGGACAAAGGGTAAATCACTGAGAATTTTTTTTTGGGGGGTGGGACATGTGTTATTTTGATAAGCCAGTTTGCCAATTAACTTGGATTGTGGAGCTGGAGCTACAATAGGTAAGTCAGGTAAGGGAAGCTTGTAACATCAGCTCCATCAAAAAGCAACATACTCTGCCAACCCTTCATGTTATTTCCCTTCTGGAGAAAAATCACACTGATACTTCCATTTTTTCTTCCTTTTTCTGAAATCGGGTAAATAATTTGAAATAGTATACCAGTTGCCCTATATAGTTTTTCAATAATTTCTAAGAGGCTAGGTCGTTTTCTCTCTCTTTAGTGAAATTTAACACTTTATTGGAGGGTCTCTAGTTTTGAGGCATTCATTTTTTGTAATAATTTAAAAGTTCTTCAAAGAATTTAAGTCTTAAGAAAAATTATTTATAGGTGCCTGGGTGGCTCAGATGGTTGAGCATCTGCCTTCGGCTCAGGTCATGATCCCAGGGTCCTGGGGTCAAGTCCCGTATTGAGCTCCCTGCTCAACGGGAAGCCTGGTTCTCACTCTGCCTTTGCCTTTCTCTCTCTATGCCTCTCTCTCTCTCTGTCTCTCATGAATAAATAAATAAAACCTTTAAAAAAACTATTTATAAAAATATATTTAAATTTTTCATTTAGACATTTTAAAAATCAAATAATATTTTGGTTCAAAATTATAGAAAAAATAATATAATAAGCAGTTCTCAGTATTCAGATTAAAAAATAGAAAATTTCTCTCTCACTCAAAAAAAAAAAAAAAAAACAAATTTTAAAAAAAAAAGGGGGGGGGGGGGCAGTTGTTGCCTGGATGGTGCTGTCAGTTGAGCACCAAGCTTGGTTTTGGCTCAGGTCATGATCTCAGGGTTGTGGGACCCAGCCCCACATAGGGTTCTTTGCTCCGTGAGGAGACTGCTGGAGCTGGTTCTCTCCTCCTCCCTCTGCTCCTCCCCCTACTCCCTCTCTCCTTCCTTTCTCTATCTCCCCCCCAATCTCTTACTAAAATAAATAAATCTTTAAAAAATGAATATGATAAAAGAAGCAATGGTCATGTATTACTTTTTGATCTGATTCTCCTTCTTCCTAATCTTAGAGTTAACTTTTTTAGATTAATTTTCTATTATTCCCATTCATACCTCACTTTTAGTACATATTTAGGGTTCCCAAGCTCATATATACTATTATTTTCCATTTATTTTTTCTGTGTGAGGATAATGGTTAAAATGCCTATAATACACAAAATACACTAAATATACACAAAAATAGAGTTGAACAAATGGAAATAAATTAATATCATTAAAATAACATTTAAAATTCTCCATAATTTATAAATTTAACACCACCCCGACTAAAAAAAATGTCAACAGGCTTTTTAGAGATAGGTGTAGAAATAAGTAAAGGTGTGGGTGTAGGCATATATTTCCTAGCTTTTTCTGCTGAAAGGGCCTGGGAACAAGGATATTTTATAAGCAATGAGCAAACCTCTGGACCCTTAGTTTCTAGATACCATTTTCCAGTTGAACGAATCAGGAGTCCTTCCAGAAATTGTTGATGCCAGATCTGAGGCTGAGAAAACACAAAATGGGTCTGATGTATCTTTTAGAGCCAGGAAGTAAGGAAGTGCTTCAAAACTGATGGGCCACACAGGACCCAGTTCGAAGGAGCTCCTAACGGCGAGATCTGGAACAAATCTGAGCCCTCAAATAAATGAGAATACTCCATTGTAACTCATATAAAACAAATATCCACAAATCCATACCGAGATAAATAATTAAGAGATAAATAATTGAAGTGTAGTATCTGTTCTTACCAATTTTCCATTTATAAAACCTTACAAAAAAAGAGTTGACATATTATATGTATTCTGCTTTTTTTTTAAACTCAACATTTTCAGTGTGAAGTTTGTCCATGTTCCTAGTATGCTTCTTTTTCTGCTTTGTAGTATTCCATTGTGTGGATAAACCCCCATTATTAATATTTTCTTGGGCTCTTGAAAAAAACTCTGTGTTGAATTATTTTTCGGTCATGTCTCCTTGAGTACATGTGCACGAGCTTCTTTAGGGGCATATAGACAGGTAGCAGTGAAGTTACTGGGTTGTTTGGCATGCTCATTCTTGACTTTATTAGATCTTACCAAATATCTGTGCAGACTAGTTACCTCAGCTTATGCTCTATGAGTGCTTTCAAATCCTAAAGCTCCACATCCTGCCAGATCTTTATGTTGCCACTTACTTTTCTAATCTTACATTTGTGAAATAATATTCATTGTGGCTTTAATTTGAATTTACCCACTTTTTAGTGGAACTGAGCATCTTTTTGTACATTTATGAGCCATTTATATAAAGGTCCTCTTTTGCAACGTCCATGATCATGGACTTTGTTTAACTTCCCATGGGGTTGTCTTCTCATTGATGTATGGGTTACCAGTCTTTTTCTGACTATGTAGATTGGAAATATTTTCTTTTATTCTGTGACCTACATTTCACAAGTTTTATTTATGTCTTTTGGAAGGCAGCTATGCTCACCACTATACCACCAATGCTATTTATGTCTTTTGATGAACAGAATATTTTAATGCAGTTCTGTTTGTCAGACTTTTTTTTCATTATTTGTACTTTTGGGATATTGTTTAAGAAATGTTTCCTACTCCAAATTCAGAAAGATACTATCCTATACTCTCTATATTGATTCTTATTTAAGGTATGAGGTAAATAGCTAATTATGCATAATTTTCTAGTACCATTTATGGAGTACCCTATCTTTTTCCCTTTGATCCCCAATGACACTTATGTCAAATGCCAATTTGTCATATGTATGTGGGTCTGTTTCTGGGTTCTCTTTTCTATAGCTTTTGAATCACTAGGGAGAATTAATATTCAATTGGGACAGGAACTACATTTTCATATATTATTTCGTGCATACTAGTATAGGTATCATTGAATCAAACTATCTTCTAGTCAATCAAAGTGGTTATAGAATTCCAAGCTGTGTGCTCAGCATTGAGCTGCGGACAAATGCAAGGAGGTACATAAGAGAATATAATATGAGTTACTGGTTTTGCCCTCAAAGATGTGTAAGAGAAGTAAGGCATAAGCATTTCTTACATGTGTCCCCTGAGCTGGGCATCATGTGAGAAATTCTAGGTAGCTAGTTAACAGTCTTTCTGGTTAAACAATCTTAATTCTTGTGCAACACTTGGGTCATTCTTTCAGACAAATTTTATTTTTGTTGAACTGTATTTTTTTAGTTGTAATTGCTAGAAATTTGAAGGAAGTATTTAACACAATATATAATTATATATGATTTACTCATAAAGAAGCCAAGTGTGATTTTGGGGATGGGTAAACAGGAGTGTAAGTACTCAGCATTGATTAAACTCAGGTCTTTTTTCTTTCTTTCTTTTTTAATCTCTTCTTCTCTGTTTCTCTACCAAAAGTCAAGGTAGTGCCATGGCAAACTGTTCTAACTCTTCTTCACAGGCTAATATGTGATATAAAATGTTAAACCCCAGACAGAAACATCATCAGAGTTCACTGGGATTCTCTCTCCACTCCTGGTGGAACTCAGATGGGGAACCCTACCCATGAAAAGCCAGCGTCTCCACAAAGTTACTCTAGAAGCCAGTCCCATGCTCTCTTACAACTTGTCCTAATGCCTGCAGTGTGAGCCTGGATCCTACAACTGATATTCCTAAACATCTTTCTTTGATGTAGGAGGGAATGTTTTGTCTTTCACTTCTAAAAGTTGTGTTGCTCCAATGATATTATACCTAATTACCTAATAAATGGTATTATAGAATGTACTTAGGATTTGTTGTAATTAAATATGGTAAGATACATAAAAATGTAAATAAGTATAGTGAAGGAAACAGTCTGTATGTGCAGATCTACCTGGAAACAGGAGGCATAAACTGCCATCCAGGGCCACTTCAGGAAGCACCAGGCTTTGTCAGGAGGCAGAAGGAGAGTGAGGGAAAGCATGGGTAGGAGCCTTTAAAGTGATTTCCTTAGGAAAGGGAAGTCAGGGTGGTAAGCAGGTTTAGAGTTGACTATTTTGAGTTATTTCGGTGAGCTCTGCTGTAAGGGCTCTCTCTAGTTGTCTGTAGCCCTGCCTTGGTGATTACGGTAGAGGAACATTGTCTCCTGGAGTCTAAGAACCAGATAGAAGAGGTGGTTTGAAGTTGGTTGGTTTGCCTATGAAAGGCATGATCTGAAGGGGAATTGTTTGTTATCTATAGGCATTTGCTAGCCCTGGGAAGTCTCTCTTTGGTCAGAAGGACTCAGATGCCAGAGCTTCAAGGATACAGAAAATAATATTAAAATAGTAAATACAATGACTATAATCTTATTTTACCTTAATGTAAAGGTTTTTTTTTTTTTTTTTAGAAAAAAAAATCTTAAAATTATGAGATGCATTTCTTTGGAATTTTTGACATATTTGATGATCTTATATAATTATTTGTATCTATAACAATTATCGGGGTTTTTTAAAATATTTTTTTAAGATTTATTTATTTATTTGTCAGAGAGAGAGAGCGAGAGAGAGCGAGCACAGGCAGACA
The DNA here is from genome assembly GCF_022355385.1 of Mustela nigripes. NCBI lineage: Eukaryota > Metazoa > Chordata > Mammalia > Carnivora > Mustelidae > Mustela > Mustela nigripes. The sequence goes on from NC_081559.1 coordinate 96,718,045, forward strand.
GAGTGGAAGGCAAAGTCAGAGGGAGAAGCAGGCTCCCCGCGGAGCAAGGAGCCCGATGTGGGACTCCATCTCAGGATGCTAGGGTCATGACCTGAGCTGAAGGCAGCTGCTTAACCAACTGAGCCAGCCAGGTGCCCCCAATTATTGGGTTTTTCCACTACAAAAGAATAAATATATTATATGAATTAGGTAGACTAGGCTAAAGAAATGCTGATTTCCACTCATCTCTTTAGTTGTTACTAAATTAAAAAATGCCAATGGAAGGTTCCAACATGGATGAATCTGGAAGATTCATCAAGTCCTTAACATTAATCCTTAATTATGAGAAATAGGAAGAAGCATACAAATGCATTTTCTGTTATGTACACACATCTAGACTAGTTTACAGAATAGTTAGCTATTCCTGTTTTAACAAAAATTTTAGTGTGCTAATAGAAAAGCATTTTTAAAAGAAGGGTAAGTTTGTCATATCCAGTAGACAATCAGATATGTTTTAAAAGAACGATTGTATTTACTTTATTTTTTATTAAATAATTGTTTGGTTTCATGTAGGAATTATTTAATTGTCTGCTCACCTTTCTTTTGGAAAAGCATCTTAAACCAAGATGGCTTGAAAGTAGGCTAAGAAAGAAATATACTACCTGCCTGTATCACTTCCTCCCACACCTTCCACTTTCTTTCCAGCAGCCACTTAGTGTTGTACCAAGCAATTATTAATTGCTTACTCTTCTAGACATTGGGCTTGGTGCTTCCTATATTTTAACATTTCATTGTGTTAGGGCTATTAAATTCATATGGAAACTTGGAAATCAGTGGAAAGACACCTTGCCCATAAACTTAGATTACATGATTTTTTTTTTTTTTAATTAAAAGTAAGTCAAAATCAGAGCGAGACAAACCATGAGACTCTTAATCACAGAAAACAAACTGGAGTTGCTAGAAGGAGAAGGTGGGTGTGGATGGGATTACTGAGTGATGGGCATTAGAGAGGGCACGTGATGTAATGAGCACTGGGTGTTATATGCAACTGATGAATCACTAAATTCTACCTCTGAAACTAATGATACACTGTATGTTAATCAATTTATTTTAAATAAAATAAAAAAGCTAAGTCAAATTCTAAAAACTGACCACAGTTCATTATCAGATGATTTTTTTTTTACAAAATTACCAAGCATGCATAAAACCAGAAGCAAATCAGTGGAATATATGATATCTTTTGGTGTGTTTGCCATTCATATAATTTAAACTACAATGAGAATAATAATGTTATACGAAAATTTTTGTTAGAAAAATCCTTTCTGATAAACACCCAATTACTTTCCTTTACTTTACAGGTAATATTTATTAGAGTGTTATTTATTTCTCTCTCACTTGTGAGCCTAAGAATGTTCTGTTTATAAGAGTCAGTGTTGGCGATTTTAATCAATACAGAACTAAGGACTTGTAGATGTTTAGTGCTTGAGTGCATTGGTTAGATGTTTGATCAAGTGCGGGTTATTTCCTGAGGTGCATATTTTATTGTTGTTTTATAGGAGGTCATTTTATAGGAGTTCATTTAGCAGATGAAGCAAGGCAATCTTTTTTCAAATGGAACTGAGTTAAACGTCAAGTCAGACAATAAAGATAGCTTCTGTTCAGAGACTTCAGAATGATGACCACTTCAGTGCCATAAACACATACCTATTTATATATTTCTATTGCACAAACATATTATTTAAATTATCTGCCTAATGAGTAGTTGTAAATGATGGGGGGGATCCTGTTATGACTATTTCTAGAGTTCATGCAGTAAATGAAAACTCCTTGCAAAATCCTTGCTATTAACACTATTATCAGAACTGTATCTGAATTAGCCTTTGTTTTTTTCAAAATGGACAGTCATTCCCATTACAGTGATGGGCTTTATGATTTCTTGTTCTGTGACTTATTATAGCAGGAAGATTTGTTTTTCTCTAGTTCTTGGTCAAGTATGTGTAAGAGAAGGGCGCCTGGGTGGCTCAGTTGTTTAAGCATCTGCCTTCGACTCAGGTCGTGATTCCAGGATCCTGGGATGGAGCCCCACATCAAGCTCCCTGTTCAGCAGAGAGCCTGCTTCTCTCTCTCTCTCTCTCTCTCTGCCTACTGCTCTGCTTAGTTGTGCTCTCTTTCTGTCAAATAAATAAATAAAATCTTAAAAAAAAATAGAAGTATGTGTAAGAGATGTCTTGCTGAACCTTCAGCACTCCTAATACAGTTTGCCTTTTCTTTCCCCAACTTTACTTCCAGACCAATTCAGAGAGAGAGATAAAGGCATCTCTTTTTCCAGATCTCACAATTGTGAGATCCAGCTCTCACATGTGAGTCATGTATTTGGAATGCACATTTGTACCCCACTGAAGAATCTGAAATATGCAAACCTCCCTTTGGGTATTTTACAAAATCATCACAATTCTCAGGATGTTGGTCTTGCATAAGTTAATGTTTGTCATTGCACTCAGGCCATTCTGGACCTCTTATCTCCTCCAAATTTGAATGAATAGCTCAGAAATTATCTAGGAGAAAATTCAATATCTTTTAATTAAATTTGCATGGCCTGGAGAAATAGAGAAATTGCATGTAACCAGTGATGTTTCCCACATAGCATGAGTCTGGAAGGTAGTCCAGCCCATCCTTTCACGACCCTCCCTCTTCAAATGGATCTAAATCCATTCTCTTTTGTAAAGGAGCTCATTGCTGTCTGATCACACCTGGATGCCTGCGATGAGATGCCCTTCTACCTTAACCTTCATCATTCTTTCAAAAGTTGGGAGTATCCTATAGACATTTTTCTTTTCTCTTCATTAGAAAATTCTCTCAAACCAAACTGGCAGACTTGAATCGATTTTGTTTTTTTGAAAAAATACACACATAGGTACACAAAATGGAGTATATAATTGTGCTGCTATTAGAAAGAACATATATACTTTCCATTTAACAATTCAACAATTTTTTTTATACCAGTCTTGTTCAAGGCAGTGTTCTGAAGCCATACTCAAAGATGCTGAGTATTATGATCCTAATTCCAAAAGATGTAGTCCAGTGGAGTAGAAGACCTCCACAAATAAGTGTATCATAGTACAGGATGTGAGAAATATCAGAAGAGAATAAAGACACAAGAACCAGTTGGAAGAGGAACAGGAGAAGTGTATAGACTATGCCTTACCAGGTAGATTATACTGGACACAAGTTGAAGGTTAAAGAGTATTATAACACATCTTAGTTAATTCAGTTCTCTTAATTAAGATAGGCTAGTGTGCTTTTGAATGAATAAAAATATTTAAATATTTTTCCTTTGTAATTGTTTAAGATGTTAATCCCTCTGAGTAAAAGGGATATAGGATTTAAAAGCAGTGTTTGGAAGGAATAAAACCAAATCAAGGATCCTCCAAATTAAGAATATGTTTATAAAATGAATTTTTAAATGTTTAAAATCTCAGAGCTGATGTGTTTGATCAACAGCTTCAATTTATGGAACATTAATATGAATTATTCTCCCATTATGTATAGGTTTTTCTCAAATACTTCTTGTTAATTTTTTAGTACCCCTTTAAATTACGGAAATGTTTTTCAAAGTGTGGTTCCTGGACCACCTATAGCAGAATGATTTGTCGAATCAGAATGGAAAACACTGGGGGCACCTGGGTGGCTCAGTCATTAAGTGTCTGCCTTTAGCTCGGGTCATGGTCCCGGAGTCCTGGGATCAAGCCCCGTATCGGGCTCCCTGTTCAGTGAGAAGCCTGCTTCTCCCTCTCCCACTTACCCTCTGTTTGTGTTCCCTCTCTTGCTCTCTGTCAAATAAATAAATAAAATCTTAAAAAAAAATGGAAAACTCTGGAGCTGGAGCCCCAGTATCTGCACTTAATAATGTCCTATCCCAATTTACATCTGCTGAGGTTTAGTACTATGGTCTCAGATTATGTAAATTGTTCAGAAGCAGTAGAATTATATTTCTTTCCATACATTCCTTAAGACACAGTTTCACAGATGTAGTGGTTTCTCTTCTGTTATTTCCACTTAGAATTTCACTGACATATTTATATTTTTTTCTAAATTTTTATTCATTGAGTGTTGAGTAAGCTATCTAGAAATCATTAAATAGTTGAAAACATTCTAAAAAAAATCAAATTAAAGCTGTGCATGGACCAGTTTTCTATACTGGCCACTCTCTCTGAGGAGTGTGTACACTGAACTTGCTCCAGGTCCTGCAAACTTTGTGGCTTAACGGTGCTAGTATTTGGAGTTCTCTGGTGGCTGCTTTATACCAAGGGACATGTCATTATCAGCCTCTGCTACCTGGGCCTGGCTCTGGGATCAGCACTTCATGGTCCAGGCCTGGCCCTGGAGGAGCTGCTCTAAAGTTTAGTATGTTTATATACAGGTGGTGGGATGATGTGTTCCTGATCTCAGGCTATCTGAACTCCTAGGTCAGAGCTAACCTTTGCCATACAATTGCCTATGAAGAATTATAATAGAATTTAGTTACAAACAATCTTAAGGCAGATGGACCATTTCCTTATGTTCAAAATTAAGGGTTCTGATGTTAAGAGCCAGGTGGATGGATCGATGATTACTTGAAAATTACTTAAAATATCCCTTTACTTGTAAAAGTTAAGTAGTTAAAGTAAGTTGGAAGACCTTGCCTTGACTTGCTCTGTAGAATTCCAGCCCTCAAAATAGTTTCTGCAAAGGGGGACCTCCTGAGGCTTATAAGACATCATTGAATGTGCTTCTCAGCAGTATTGGTTTTATAAGCAATATTCCATCTGCCAACTGGCAGGTCAGCTGATCTGGAACCTGCACTGAGATGCCTAAAACCCCATAGTCAGACTGAGTCTTCCCTATTGTTCTTAGACCCCTCTGGCCTAGGCACATGGAAATAGGCTTCGCACAGGCTTCCTAAGCTGGCAGTTGTCCACACCGTCTCCCCAGATCCTATCATGTGGGTTCCCTTAGCCCAGTGACCACTTCTTGATCTTGTCTACTTGAATTCATTTATTGAAATCCTGTAAGGTTCCTCAGGTTTCCCAGAATTGAGATCCTATGATAGGGCTCTAGATTTCTGGACACCTGTCACAATCTGCTACCTGCTCCATTACCCATTATAGTGGACTGAGTGGTGGCTCCTAAAAGAAATCCTTATGCCCTATCCCCAGAACCTATAAGTATCACTTTTTGTGAACAGACAAACAAACAAAAAAAATCAGACTTTTCCTTTCTGTGTAGGAAATAAGTCAGTTCTTCCCTACTATGTGTTTCTTCCCTGTATGCCTCCTATACGACTCACACAGAACACTTCACTTCTAACATTCCTCATCAAAAATGTGTAGACATTTTCCTCATACCAAGCAAATCTCTGCAGCACCAGCTGGGTGTCCTGTAATCTAATCCAGTGTCAATACTCTCTACATGAAGATAGCATCAGTTCCCACAGGTTAAGAGCTCAGTCCCATAAGATTGCTGCGACCCTACTTCAGATGCTATTTGTAATTGGAGGATCTCCAGGTTACCCATTTGTACTCATTTGGCTACAAATCAGAAGTTCCCATGACTTCTTTCTCAGGTTTGATTTATTTTTAGAAGGGCCTACAGAACTCACTGAAGCACTTATTTATGTTTACCAGCTTATTAAAGGATATGATGAAGAATAAAGATGAACAGCCAGGTGAAAAGACAGGACAAGGTCTGTGTGGACCCCCAGTGCAGAATTTGTCATCCCCATGGAGTCGGGTGCATTACCACCTAGGATGTGAAAGTGTTTACCTACCTGGAAGCTCTCTGAACTCCCCACTAATGGGATTTTTTTATGGAGGCTTTTTCTTACAGACATGATTGATTCTTAACTCCATTTCTAGCCTCTCTTCCCTCTCTGGAAAATGGAGTGTGGGCCTGAAAATTCCAAGCTTCTAATCATGGTTTAGACTTTCTGGTGACCAGCCCAAGCCAGGAGCTCATTTATAGTTGCCTCAGTAGAACAAATGATGTTCCTCGTGTTTACCAGGGTTTTAGGAGCTCCATGCCAGGAACTGGGGTCAGACGCTAATATATATTTTCTATGAACTCATACCTTATATGTGACTAAGTTAAGGATCTTGAAAGGGCTTATCCTGAATTATTGGGGTGTGGGCCCCAGACGTAATCATGGGTATCCTTGTAAGAGAAATGTACAGAAGAGAAGACAGAGAAGAAAATGTGAAGACAGAGCAAAGAAAGCTGTGGTCACAGGCAGGGAATGCTGAGGGTCACTAGAAACTGGAGGAGGCAATGAATAGATATTCCCCAGAACCAAAGGAGCACATTCTGGTGACACTTTGATTTTGGACTTCCCAGTCTCCATGACTGTGAACACTTACTTTTCTGTTGTTTTAAGCTACTTAGTTTATGGTAAAAAAAAAAATGACCACAGGAAATGGACATTACATGATTTTTCCACTTTCCTATTGGCCAAAATATCGACCAGCACCTACTCTCCTTCTTCAGAAAGTGCCCTCCACTGAACTGGATTTGGTCTGGCACTGATGCTGAAGATAAGTTGTCTGTTCCCACAGGGTGTCAGATGCAGTAGCTTTATTGATAGGGATATTAGGAAATGGCTGTTGTGACCCTGTGACATCCAAACGGCCATATAAAAATGTAAAAGCACAGTTTGGGGTCTTTTAAAGAGCTCCTGTGTGTGTGTGTGTGTGTGTGTGTGTGTGTGTGTGTGTGTGTGTGTGT